>NC_139667.1:15520845-15545845 GCF_951799395.1 Argentina silus
ATGAGTCATTGTTGTTCTTTGAGTAATAAACTGTGATTAGTGTGGCTGTAACCCCCCCCCCCCCCCCCCCCCCGAAAAAAAAGATAAAAGAAAAAAAACGCTTAACATATCATCTTCCATATCATCTCCTCGTAGAAACCCTAGTGTTTCCCCCTCGCTGTTACTCAAACCCATCTCAAAAACATGCTTTTAATCTGGCCTGGCACGGCCGCTCTTAACTCTTCCACTGGACCTTTTTAGATATTTCCACTGTGAGATGTGTTCGGGCCCTGGTGAGGGGGAGGCTGTGAGGCAGACAGGCTCCTCTCCAAGAGCAGCAGTCTGCCTGGGGCAAGTACCGGCCAGGGCTCCCTCACCATAAATAACACAGGACCTCGTGGAGGTCCGTTTGGTAGTCTGCCGGTCTGCTGGAGGGATGGAACCTACTCTCTTCTCTATCTCTCCCTCTCTCTTTCTTACTCTTTAGTTCTTGTCTCAGCAGTCTGTCTGGCAGCTTGGCTGAAGCGGGATAAAACAGCGGAATGGAGTGGAGATTAGGCCAAGACGCCTGTTGGAGTGAATAGTGGACTTCCAATGGCCTCCGGGCCAGAACTCAACAGGTTTGGCCTGCTGTGCGGTCCAACACTCATCTGACAAATGGGATTCTCAATACACGTGGTAATGCTTGGAATTGATATTTGAACGTTTAAATCTGGGTTTCAAACAACAACAAAGCGGTCTCCCCGCCAACTTCTTTGGTAAACAGCGAGGGATGGGGCTGGAGAAATGTGACCACTCTCAATTTCATAGACAGAGCTATGGATACAAGGACCAACCATCCATGAGTTTTGAAGCAGTGTTACATTACATTAAACAAGCTTACAATTTGGGTTCTGATGGGCTGAAACAGTTGAGCTAAGCTCATGAGGCATTTACTGTACAAGTTATATTTTTCAAGAATCAATAGGTTTATATTATTAATTTAAAAGTAAAAAAATGGATGTACCAATCCCAGATTGCCCCTTTAATAACATGTGTATGCCCTACACTGTAATGAACAATGATGTTTTTCTTCAATGCTTTGTCAATAAAGCATTGGATTGAATACTACATAAAATTGTGGTTTGTGTTTTTTAGATAGATTTTAATCTAACTACACTTGACATGGAGATGCTGTGATGTTACTGTCAATCCTCATTCTTCATCTCTGTAGATCCAGATTAAAGTCAAAGTATTCTAACCCCTCAACAAAGCCTACAAATAGAAAAGTCTAGAACCAACAAGGTTTCTTCAATGGGTCCTTCTAGGACAGCCGAATAATCTTTTTCTTTTCTTCCTAAGAGTGTAGTGGATGGAGCCATGTGGTGAGTTGCTCCAGACTACAGTATCTCAACCCAGGATCACATTACCAGAGAACCAGAGAGCACAGGGAGTCTTGCATGGCCCCAGGAAGCAGCCACTCCAGACCATCCTTATTTGGAAAACTGTTTGAGTGGCCCATTGTTGTGACAAGAACAATGACTCTAAAAAGAGACAGCAGACGAAACCAAGGCAAGGAAAACACAAAATAAAGACGTCAACTTTCAAAATCATCTGATGGAAACTTTTTTCCCCCATCCTTTTTTTCTAAATCTGCACTCGCATCATGGAAACCTTCACAGCTGACGATAATGTCAACCCCAAGCCTTTGAAGTGGGTTTAAAAAAAAAAAAAAAAGCCGTATTTGGTTTGCATTGTGTGCAGAAACTAATTTATAGGGGTTGACCCCGGGCTCCTCTTTTGTGCGACAGCCATCTTGGAAAACAATGGCAGGAAGGCTTGAAACCTGAGAGGAACTGAATCTGCTGTTTACCGTTTTTTTTCTTTATTTTGTCGCTGAATTTTCCCTCCCCTGTTAAAAAACCCTTGTTTTTGAGTCCGAGAGGGGCCGTAAAGTGATGTCTAAGCATTCCACGGCCCGGCAATAGGCCTGTGTTTAACTAGACACATGGGGACAGTTGTTTTGTACCACTCGGAGCAGGGGCCCTGACTGAGGAAGCCGTGGCCGCCCTGCGACCCAGCCACGACCCCCCGGCCTCCTCATGGCGGGATCAAGGCCTAAATGGGAGCCGGCTAAAGGTTAGAGGTTTAAGGGTAACAAATCATGCAACACTTTACTGGTATTTAACCCCCCCCCTCTCTCTCTCTCACAACACACACACACACACACACACACACACACACACACACATACTCTCCTGTAACCCCTGTAAGGCTGCTGTACTGAGTCCCCAGTATTAGAGAGTAAGGTGAGGCTGAAGAACAGGTCAGGTCTGGAGATGATTATGTGAGAGAGACAGAGAGAGAGACAGAGAGAGAGAGAGAGAGACTGGACTCAACTCCTCAACCTCTGCAAACACTTTTCTAATGTGGTGGAAATCCCCCCCCACCATTTTTCTTTTCTTTTGTTCATAAGAGAGGGACCCCCTATTGCCAGTGTATATATCCCTCTAAAAACATCATTCAACTTTATGCTCGGCTGTGTTTCTTCCATTAGAACCTGCTCATAAAAGCAGGTCAGGCTGTAAAGATGTGCTACAGATAATGACCACTGGAGCCTCACCTCACCTGCCATCTCCATGGAAACCAGGTGTCTAAATGTACCTGCAGTAGAGAGCAGTGGAGGCTGGTGAAGGGAGAAATCGGGTGCCAGGCTCATTGCAATGCATGGAACGGAATGAGGACTGGTATAAAACACGTAACATCAATGTTTGCTGTTTGCTCTGTTTATATACTGTAACTGGACAAATGACAACATTTTTTACATGGAAATGATTCTTTAATGATCACAAAGTACAGTAGCAAGTGCTCTCAATCACAAACAATTAGCAATTAAGATAATTCAGAACATACAGAGACACAAATCGCGAGTTTAACTCAAAATGAACACAAACAATTATCTATGAAGACAAATCTATACACATATTACAAAAAAAAATAAAAATCTGCCCGATAATGTTCCTCATATCAAGGTAACATATAATAACATTCAGATGATAACAGAACATCCTCAGGAACAGCCAGAGAGTCAGAGAGAGAGCGAGAGGTCAGAGGTCAGTCCAAACCCAATCAGAGGTGAGGCATTTGCCCCCTGTGGAGTGACTGAGAGGGCAGTGAGTGACGTACTGAAGGGGGCCACCCCCCCTTACCCCCCCTCACCCTCCAACCTCACCTCTCTTATCTGCCTACAGAGCGGGGAGGGGGGGTGGGGGGAGTGGGTGGAGGAGGGGGGACGAGTGACGAGTGCCAGGGGTCCAGAGTGTGATAAGGAAGGGCCATGTCCTGCCCCTGCCCTGGCCCTGCCCCTGCCCTGGCCTGCCCCTGGCTCTGCCCCTGGCTCAGGCCCTGGCTGTCCTCTCCCTGCCCCCTTTGCACGACCCCCACCCCTGGGGAGGGGGGACAGCCAGGCGACAGGCTGACCAGCACCAGGCCCAGGCCCAGGCCCAGGCACCAGCCCAGGAGAGGCTCCCTGCCTTGTTTTCACACTAAGGTATGAGCCTGAGAGAGTTAGAGAGAGAGACACACACACACACACACAGGGGGTTCATCTGGAGTTCAGGGCAGATGTTTGCCAGTAGTCTCGCACTGCAGGAAAGCTAAATTGCTTCCGGATCCACGTATCCACCCTTGCTCTGCTCTGTGTTACCCTTCCTTACTGCCCCCCTCCCTCCCTCCCTCCCTCACCCACTCTCCCCCCCTCCCTCCCTCCCTCCCTCCCTCACCCCCTCAACCCTCTCCCTCCCACCTTCCCCTTTGCCCAGTTCAGCGCGTCAGTCAGTCAGTCAGTTAACCAGCCAGTCAGCCAGCCAACCAGTCAGTCAGTCAGTGAGTGAGTGAGTCAGTGAGTCAGTCCTGGCCCATCCCGTGGCAGAGTGTGACGATGTCCGAGGGGAAGCACTCTTTGAGCAGGATGCCTCTGTCCCTCTGAGAGTCCAGCTCTCCTATGAAACCGTGCCAGTAGATCACCAGGCCCGGCCCGAACCTACAGGAGACACACAAGACGACAACAACAACAACAACAACCGTAAACAAACAGAAACGCTGACACATCAATCCGGTACTCATCGATAACAACAACAACAACAAGCGTCACGATGAAAAGATACTAAAAGCGGCTCTCGGATGCGTTCATATCCAATCGCCGGACGCTGATGGCTCTTGACGCCGGAGTCGGGGAAGAGAGAACGACAGTTGGAGAGACAGTGAATTAGAGAGTGAGAGAGCGGGCGAGGGAAGGGAGACAGGGAGAGGGGAGAGAGATTGATTGAGATATACAGAAAGATAAAGCTCGCTTGAGGTGTACTGCTTTGATCCCCATCCAGGAAACTTGTGCTGAATCAAACAGAAAGCCGCCCGGTGCGATAACATCGTACTGACACAGTGATATACACACCGGATCACCTTACAATGGCACTGAAATAACAATAATCAGAGAAACAACAAAGGCCTGGCCCCAGAAACCTCTCATCGGAAGCCTTGCAGTTCAGCACCGAGAGTTCAGGCGAAAGGCTATACGTCCTCACTGAGACTCTGCATCTGGCGGGGCTGGCCTGGTTTTCTACTCCAGCAGTGTCCAGCTGTTTCTCTCGCGCTCTCTCTCTCTCTCTCGTGCACGCAGATGCAGATGCACACGCACACGCACACACACACACAGAGACGCACACACACACACACACACACACACACACACACAGACAGACAGACGTGCACACAGACACACAGACACACACACACACACACACACAGACAGACGCGCACACAGACACACACACAGACACACACACACACTCTCTCTCTCTCAAGGCCCCATCCACTTTGCCGTGGCTCGTACAGCAGTTCCAAAGCACTATAAATAATGGTGACTCGCCAAGCTGCTGTGAAAAGTCAAGTTCAGACAATATTCAAATGTAAGGTGTTTTTTTTCTTCTTCTTTCTCTCTCTCTTCCCTCTTTGGAGCTTTTGTGTTTTATTGGAGCCATCATATATCTGGAGCCCCTCTGAAAAGGCGAAAGAAGCAATTAAAAGTGAGGTATTTTTTTTCTGGGGCGTCCTCAAGTTATTTCACTGCTTCTCCTGACATGTGCTCAATCATCGTTCATGCTATTTATTACACAGCCAAAAGGTCCACCAGCGGCCCCCTCCACGTAGTACAGATCATACCTATTCTTTTGAACTTTAGCTGCCATGCATAAAGTCATGTCACAGTTGAACTTTGAGTGGGGGGAGCAGCAGCAGCAGCAGCAGCCCTCTCACACACACAAAAACAGACCAGGGACGAGAACGTCAACATCGTCTGGTTCAAGAACCCGACACACCATCCTCGCCACAGACTGTAAACGTGTGTGTGTGTGTGTTTGTGTGTGTGTGTGTGTGTGTGTGTGTGTGTTCTAGGGGTCTCTGAAGACCCCGGACAGGAAGCTACCCCAAAGCAGTTACAGAGAGAACCAGGAAGTTAAGCCCAGGGGCAAGAGTTCATAAAAACCTGAACCACAATCCATCACACTCCGATCAGGAATAATGACGCTAACACAACAAAATACACAAAATCATAAAAGAAACGATAAATGATGTTCATGGTGACTCTATACCTGGATTATAAATAATGGGCTGGTTGACCTTTGAACTGTGACAAGGCATTTGACAAGTCAGGTGTCATGACATCACCTCCTGCACACACACGCACACAGACACACACACCGAACACACACCCCTCCCCTCCCCGCACCAGGCCTTTAAAGCAGTACATGCTCCTGCTGCACCCCCTCCTGCATTCCCTGTTTTACAGGGTGTGATTTACGGTGCTGTATCTGTGAGCCAACGGGCCAAAGCTAACAGCCCCGGAGAAAGCCCACAGATGCACACTGCAAGTTCACCACAAAGTCAGACGCACAGCCCAGCCTTTCTGCACGGGGCTCACGACCCCCCCACCCCCCACCCCCACACCCCGCCTCCCCCCCCCCCAGACTCTCCAACCCCACCATTGCACGCGGCCGCGCAAACTCTTTTTATGGAAATGTTATGGAAACAAAACCTAAACATTTACATAAGATGACTTTGGAAAAGGGGTTACGCTCCTCTTTCATTCGGCCGCCATACTGTACCGTTGAATGTATTCCCCCCGCTTTCTAGGGGCGGAGGTGAGGGAGGAGGGGAGGCACGGAGGGGGGGGGGGGGAGGGGGGGGCGGGACGACGACTGGCTGGAATAGCGAGAGAGAGGCAACCTTCTGAAAAGGTTAAAACTGTACATCAACAGATAAGGCGGCGGAGTGTGATACATCACGGCCCTGGGTTGTCAGAGGGAGGCCAGGCACAAATGGAAACAAGCAACATTCTAAACACAGGGGAGCGGTGTCACCCAGGCCTCTCCGTACCGTAAAGAAAACAAATGGGCTTTGAATCCCGCTCCGGAATTAATACAAAGCCAATACCGGAGGGACCTTGAGGTAAAATCACAGAGCTGAAGGGCTCGAACAAAAGCACAAAAGTCTTCCGCCGAATAGGTCTCTGCTTCCTCCTAAAAAGGTGTCTTAAGTCGTGAGTGACAATGGGATGAGAGTCTCAGTTGGTAATTGTGTATTATTATGTGGGCTGGCTGGCCTTAACCTAGTGGGTGTGTGTGTGTATTATCCAGCGCTCAGGGAGAGACAGCCATCTTGCAATAAACACCTCACGCCGCGACGACTTTGTGAAATTGTTTGTGAAATGTAGCTAATTTCGGCAAAGGAGGCCGCTTGACGAGTCTGGGCGGGGATAGTGGCTGCCAGGCACTCGGTCGTTAGCGCTAACGAGCGGGTGGCGTTGTCTGTTGAAGCAGGTGCCATGCTGCTTAAAACGGCGACTTAATGAGAGCGAGGCACTCAGGAACAAAAAAACTCAAACGGAGGTGTAGAGAGAGTACTATTAGTGCTGCCGCCTCCGCACACACATACACATACACACAAATGCATGTGCTCGTTCACACACACACACACACACACGCACACACACACACACACACACACAATAATCATGTTGTAATGGAATTAAGTATTGTAACCCTTCAGAGTGTCTCCATAATAGTTCAGTGGAAAGTTCCAGAAAAACACATCCAGTACTGTACGTACTGTAGCTAGTCAGCGCAGTCCCTGGATGTCAGAAAACAAGGCCCACATTTTAACATTACAATAACAACACAGATCAAGGTTATTTTGATGTGTCAAAAACAGTTAGAGGGTGCTTTGGTAAAACTGGGGGAGGTTAAAAAGAAAAAACACATTTCTGCCAAACTACATTATTTGATGTATGAATTATCAATGAAGTCGGGACAAAATTACCCCAGACTTTACCCTGCTTTCACCTCATTTTACATACTATCCAAACCATTTCAACAAGCGGTCCCCGCTGCTATGATTCAGATAGCATAAGCCTCGACTTGGCGGTGAACTCCGTGTCTCAGGTCTCTCTACAAAGACGGCTTTGTTCAGGCATCCATACATCAGGTCACAAGGTAAACTTGGTAAAGCGCTGCCAAACATTAGCTAAGTCAGAGGGATCCTGTTCTTTTCTCTCTCTCTCTCTCTCTCTCTCTCTTTCTCTCTTTCTCTCTTTCTCTCTTCTGAAATACAGGTCTGGATCCTGCTTCACCTCTTTCAGGGAAGAGAGTGTCTAAGACAAGAGGAATGGACGAGAGAAAGAGAGAAAGAGAGAAAGAGAGGAGGAATGGAGAGAGAAAGAGAGAAAGAGAGGAGGAATGGAGAGAGCAAGTGTGTGTGTCAGTGTCTGTGTGTGTGTGTCTGTGTGTGTGTGTGTGTGTGTGTGTGAGAGAGAGAGCAAAGATGGCCAGGTCCTTGCCGTCACAGCCGTGGTCAGTCCTTGCTGTGGGCGTCTGATTAATAGGTGTTTATTTATAGGGCTTGAACTGGGTGGCGGATGGCTTGAGGGGGGTGGTGGTGGGGGTGGGGGCGGGGGTAGGGTGGGGGGGGGGGGGCAGACTCAAGGCCTGCGAGCCAGGCGATATGGCCCTGCAGTCTCTGTCTGTACATCCAGACTGCATATTTCAATGGGCCGGTGTTGGGGCCTACGTCAGCCAACCAATGATAACGGCAGCACTGATAATAAAGCCCCCTCCACACCACAAACAAACAGGATATGTGTGTGCCTGTGTGTGTGTGTGCCTGTGTGTGTGTGTGTATTGCGTGTGTGTGTGTGTTGCATGTGTGTGTGTTGCACCACCCAACAACAGGATATTAAAAGGCTGATTCTGGCCTCAAGGGTGGCCTCTAGCCAGGCGGTAAATAAGCCCCACACATCGGCTATGTCCTGTCCCGACTGTTCATAAATAACACGGGGGTGAACAGAACAGTCAGCCACCTCGTTATGAACATCACAGAATCAGCATACCAGCGCCCATCCTCCTCCTCCACCACCTCCTCCACCTCCTCATCCTGCTTTTTAACTGCGGTGGAACACACTCAATTCCGCTCAGGTATGTAAAACACAAATATAAGGCGGCCATAACCAACGATCGGCAGCCAAATGAGCCTCCCAAACTTACACAAGCGCCGTCATTAAGGCGGCGATAAAGAATAAACCATCTTCTGACAGGTGTAATTCTCCCCGACGTTTTTATGCCTTTGCTCTCCCCTCCTGTCGATGGGCTTTGGAAATGGGACGTGACACGGACGTGGTTCCTCTTCCTCCGTGTGGCTGTAGGAGGGAGTGTGTGTGTGTGCGTGCGTGCGTGCGTGCGTGCGTGTGTTACGAGGTAATTTACGCCGACCGGTGCAATATGCCGATACGAGCAGATTAAAGAGGGATTATGGGGGTTTTATCCGGAAACCATGGGAACCTCTGTGACCCCCCCCCCGGGGGGCCGGGACCTGTCCTGTGCCCTATGACCTCGCGTCTCATTGGTCAAGGCAAAGTTCAGGCCTTAGTAACAAATAGTAACAAACCAAAACACATGGTTGACCCTGCCGCATTATCCACCACACTTTCTACCACCCCCGAGGTCAAATTGACCCTAACCACAGATCTTGGGTCAGATTACCCTACCCCCCAGTCCCAACCTTAACCATGAGTGGGTGAAAGAACATCTGATCCTGTGTCGATGGTTAGAGGCAACTTCTATCTCCTCCTTATAAACCCCTATCATCCTCCTAGGCATGCCTACCGCCCCCTATAGCCTGTCTATAGACCTACCAGCCCTATCTCTCTCTCCTATAGCCTGTCTATAGACCTACCAGCCCTATCTCTCTCTCCTATAGCCTGTCTATAGACCTACCTGCCCTATCTCTCTCTCCTATAGCCTGTCTATAGACCTACCAGCCCTATCTCTCTCTCCTATAGCCTGTCTATAGACCTACCAGCCCTATCTCTCTCTCCTATAGCCTGTCTATAGACCTACCAGCCCTATCTCTCTCTCCTATAGCCTGTCCATAGACCTCCCTCCCACACACACACACACATACACACACACACACACACACACAGAAACCCTATCACACTCTCTCTATCTCTACCCCTTAAACCAGCCACAAGCTGCTGTCATAGGATCTCACCCTGTACCACACCACAACCCCCCCCCGCCCGCCCCCCCCCCCCCGCCCCCTCCCATCAGCCCTCTCAAATGAGCCCTCTTCTGACACCTACCGTACCGTGGTGCTAGAATCCTCCGTGACCCTCCCACCCCCCTGTCCTCCAGCTGCATTGATAACCTGGTTCATACAAGAGGCTGGTCTCTGCTCCACCTGTCCTTTTAATGGTACCAACTTGCTAAAGCTCATTACCCTGCTCCGGAGTATCCATCACCTCTATGACCTCTACGGAGGAGAGGGAGGGAGGGAGGGAGGAGGGGGGGAGAGATAGAGAGAGAGAGGGGGGGGGGGTGATAACAGTCTGGCCTGGTCTAGTTGACTGGGGTAATAACTAGGAAGATGGCGAGACTGATTTAGACTGCTAATTGCTAACTGGTGGAGAGGTGCAGATAGGTGATGATGATGATAATGATGGCGATGGTGATGATGATAGTGATGGGGATGGTGATGGTGATGATGATGATGATGAGAGCCCCAATAGGCACTTACTTCACTGGAAGGGAGGAATCCACAGCACAGTGGAAAACCATACTAACACATGTCGCTGTGTTTCCAAGCATTTGGTGTGTGTTAGACACAGCATGTGTGGTACCATGCTTACCAAACATGGTCAGCCCTAGGAAGAGGAGGTCTTACTGAGACCACTAACTCAGCATGGACCTCACCTAATATAGAGTCAAGAGGACCAGTGTGTGTGTGTGTGTGTGTGTGTGTGTGTATGTGTATGAGTGTGTGTGTGTGTGTGTATGCGTATGAGTGTGTGTGTGTGTGTCGGGGCGGTCCTGGTCCCACTCCCTGCTCAGATCTGCGGCGTCACGGTCTGACGCGCTCTGACACACACAGGGCTGTTTTGGATGTGGAGCAAAACCAAACAGGTTCAGGTTCTGGCCCCGGCCCTGTCTGTTTTGTGTTCCAAGCAGTGGGAAGTGGCCTTAAAGACACCGTGTCATACAACAACCTAGCATTTTGTTCTCATAAAGAGCCACCGCAGAGCACCCCGGTGCTGATGGGGGCAGACGTATACAGCTACAACACAAAACAGGCCTCTGTCGGCTAAGGCTGCGCAAGAATCTCTCTCTCTCTCTCTTTCTATCTATCTATCCATCCATCCATCCATCCATCCATGTTGCAGGCTCTCTCTTTATTTCTACCTCCCACTCTCTCTCTTTCTCTCTCTGTCTCCGTCTCTCTCTCCCTCCCTCTCTCTCCTTGTCCCTGTCCGGATCAAGTATCAGGTGACCCAGAGTTCACCTGATCTTTCCCTGAGATCTGTTCCCCATCAGCCTGAATGGCTCTCTACATCAACCAAATGGACCAACCCTTTCCATTAGGGCTCGCTGAGTGGGGTTTCATTAGGAGATGATGCTTTCAGATTACATTTTATTACGGGACCTCATTTTACCATAAATTATCTCCATGCATGTAACTCTGGACAAGCTTAATACTGCAACTATGTGTGTGTGTGTGTGTGTGTGTGTGTGTGTGTGTGCGTGCGTGCTTGTGTGTGTGAAGATTATCTATCCATCCACACAACAGTATTGAATCATATCAGGTATCAATACGTAAGGGGAGAGCGATGCCTTAAAACGGCTGTACGGTGAAATAGGAAGCAGCGAGTCAGGGGCTGGTATGTTTTTGTGTGTTCAGACAAGGCCTATTAGGCTCCAAAGCCAAACACTGGCCCGGGTGCTAATTTGTAGATGTATCCAGTCCCCCCAGAAGCCTTTGAGGAATCCCCCTGTCTCTAAGCCCTGCGCCGAGACAGGAAGTGTCCCCGTGGTGACGAGGGCGGGCTGGGGGGGGGGGGGGGGGGGCGCTGCAGACAGAGAGGACAACAGTGTCAGGGGGATACACGCTCCTTTAACCTGTTATTGTGAACTCCCAGCAGCCCCCGACGACAATTACCACCCCGTCTCTGGGGAAACTCAGCCAAAAAGCAGGCGGAGGGCGTCCATTTTGTGTCCGCTCCGTCTGGGCTGCTAGACCCTGGCCCTAATCCTGCCCTTAACCCTTCTGCCTAATGTGTTTTCAATTTGGGATGAGCCCCTTCTCCAGCCACGGCCCTAATCAACAACAGTTTGGACTGTAACCCAATCTGGCCCTGCTGGGGCTGGCTGGGCGCCTCCACACTGATGTGTCCAACAGAGTTGGAGTGTGTGTGTGTGTGTGGTTGAGTGTGTGTGTGTGTGTGTGTGTGTGTGTGTGTGTGTGTGTTCCACATCACTAATCTGTTGAGATAAACATCCACCGCATGTGCACACACGCGCACCCACACACACGCGCACCCACACACCCCCCCCCACACCCACACACCCCCCCACACACACACAAACAAACACACACACACACACCCCCACACACAGCCTCCATGGTCTAGGCCAGGTCTCAGTGGGCTTGACCTGACCCCATGCTGCTGAGGGTGATACCACAATCTGGGAACTCACACATATGGAACAGATCCATCCATCCATCCATCCATCCATCCATCCATCCATCCATCCATCCACCTCGTCACTCCTTCAGTTTGCCTTGGAGGTTTTCATTTCCTAACCTGCAAAACAATATGCACAATACAAGCGTCTAAGCCTTCTTGTCAAAGGGGGATCAAGGTAAGCGTGACACATATTCAATTCCCCCCCGTTTCCTTGACGAAGGCTGAATCAATAGCAGGACATAGAGGGAGGTGTGAATGTTTGTTGTCAGGGGCCTTCAGGCAGGCCTCAGCGTCTCTGAGAAGGCAGCCCAAAAATAAGAGGCCGGCCTCTGAAGGCTCCCTGGGAGAAAACAGGCTCTGGCTTTCCTCCAAGTCAGCACCTTTGGAAGTGCACAGTCGCGTTACCACCACTAAATCAACATGTCAGCGCCCGGCCTTCTGAACTTCTCCTCCCAGAGCCTATTGCTTACAGCTCCTCCGTGCACGTAATGAATCGGTGCGAGAGCTGACCGATCTGACTGCTAAAACGAGAAAGAGAAAGAAAGAGAGAGAGAGAGAGAGAGAGAGAAAGAGGAGAAATTCTTTTTGACCATTAAGACAGACGTAGAGCAGATATCATCTATCCAACGAGTGACAGTTAAGAGCTGAAACGTGGTCTGGCTGCTTGAACGGAGAGTGGCTGTACTGAAGCGTGTGCTTCATGCTATGCTACGCTACGTTCCGCGCCGGGCGTCCTCTCTGATTCCCATGGTGAACCCAGGTTGGGGAGTGTATTTGGAGACGGACGAACAGAGCCCGAATGTCCACAGAAAAGCGGTCTGCTTAGTCGGCAGTTTGTTTACATTCCTGGGGGGTAATTTTAGCCCCCGGGGGGCGGGGGGAGAGCTCTGGTCAGGGGGGCCTCCGTGTCGTTGGGGCTTGTCAGCGGTCGACCGGCCGGCGCGGTGGCGGCACCTGGACATGTGGGTGGCGCACACACATAAACACACACACGCGCGCACACACACGCACACGCAGAGAGACACACACACGCGCGCATGGACACACACACATACACACGCACACGACAAGCCATGGATAGTACTCTGATTTCGGTGACTTAGCCAAATCAATTATTTACCTTGAATGAGTCCATTTTCAGAACACGATACCAAGTATTTCTAAAAAGACTTAAAATAGTGGAAAGTTCAGGTAAACGTAGATATATATGTCGTATGTTTATGTGTTTATGTCCACTTTGAGACAGGACCATGACCACGACCGTGACCGTAGCTGACCGCCAGGGAACCAGTAGGAGAGTCCTGAGGAGACCAGACCTCCCAGAATGGAAGAGTAGTGAGAGAGAGAGAGAGAGGGGGAGAGAGAGAGACACTAGTGAGAGAGAGGGAGAGAAAGAGAGAGAGAGAGAGAGAGAGGCCAACCACAGCGCTCCATTAGCGATGGACTACATGGGATACCGCCAGTGTTTTCTCTGATGATCTTGGGTGCAAATCAAATTTCATTGTCGTTTTAAAAAATTTGCTAAGAAAACAAAACAAAGATCCCTGCTCTAGCCACTCCAGGGGTTTCACTGAGTGTGTGTGTGTGTGTGTGCGCTGGGATTTGGCCTTTTATTATTCCCAGCCCTGTGTGTCCTTTCAGAGAGAGAGAGAGAGAGGCTCCGGCAACGTGGACCCAGCGAAACTAATTAGGCGAGGGATCAGGCTGGAAGTTAAATACTGGGCTACATGTAATGAAAGAAGCAGAGAGGGGGGGACATCCAGGGGTCAAGCCCATGCCAAACAGTGGTCCTCGGGCAATCTGCTATTGATTTGCACTCGTTTGGGGATGAAGGTGGACGGGGGGGGGGGGGGGGGGGGGGGGATGGAGGGACAAGAGAGAGAGAGAGGGAGAGAGAGAGAGAGAGAGAGGGATGGAGGGGAGGAGGAGTGGAGGGTCTGAGAGTCTAGCGAGTTGTCAACCTGACAGTTTAACCCCCTTTTCTGGAGAAGAGAAAACAAACAGAGGGATCTCCCGGGCTGACAACGTTGATCTGTCGCAGCGGTGACATCGCAAAGCCTCACACAATGTTCCCAGAGGAAAGGGGAGGGGGGGGGGGGGGGGGGGGGGGAGAGAGGGGGGAGACGACGGGTAGAGATATGCAGCAACACATGCTCTAAGCCTTAAAAGGACAGGGCAGACCTCTGGCCAGGACCTGGAAACCCGGGTTTTCACATACGCGCACCTCGAACCGTCTCCTCTGATGATGACAATCAATCAATCAATGTATTAAGAAAATAAACGCAAAGATCTGGCAACCCGAACCCCGCTTGTTGCATATCGATCAGGAGAGGCCTTCATCAGTCCCAATGTGGCCTAAGACCGTCTCAACCAAGGAGACCACTGGGAGAAACCCCAACAAACAGTGGATAAGGACCACCCAACACACAGATGCCATCATGGGGGATGACGCCTTCTATTCCAACCTGCAGTGGTCAGACAGTGACAATGACATGTGGGTAACACATTACATTAAGAGTTGTTCTGGGTTTATAAATGATTTTCTAAATGAGTTAATATATCACTTATAACCAGTATATTATTCAATTATAAACCATTTACAAATAAATGTACAAGTTATAAGTCATTCGTTTAGATTGGTCGATATTTAGTTGGTGCTTGCCTGATGTGAAATAATGTAACATTATTTGCAATTGTTGCATAGTGGTTGCACAGTTGGGAAATTGTATTTGCAGGGCCATGGTTCAAAACACATGGTGACAGCTGTACTGTACTTTGGGAGATCTTCACATTATACTGTATGTAAAGATGTGGTGAATCGGTTTGGTGCCAGCTGAATCATCCACACAGTGCAGGAAATAACTTCACCAACTGCGCAACCATTGCAAATAATTTGGCATGATTTCACATCAGGGTTAGTTTTTGAGGCATTTATAAGTGCATTTATAAAGTATTAATAACTGGCTCCTGATTGCAAGCCCCCTATTTGGGAAGCACCAAGTGAATATCGAACAATCTAAACTAATGAGTTATAACTGTTTGTAAATGGTTTATAATTGAAGAATAAACTGGTTATAAGTGATTTATTGACTCATTTAATATAATTATAAACCCTTTACAAATGTGACCTTAATGTAAAGTGTCACCGAAATGTGTTTAACCTCACGTGTAGCTACGATAGATGGTCATTCTGCTGAGCCAAACCTGTCTCCTGTGCTCATCACTGATGTAATGGTCTCTATGGGAGTTCTGCTAATGCACACACTCTTTGTATCTCCTAGTATGGAAGGTCAGCCATTACACACACACACACACACACACACACACACACACACACACCCCTCTCTCTTCCTCCTCCACCCTGTCTCTCACTCTGTTAAGGCCACTGCCCCGAGCACCTTCTCTCTCATGTCCCTAAACACTTGAAAACGCTGAAACCCCTTTCACTTTTCCCTTCAAATTGCCTCATCGGTCTGTCAGGGTGCCAAAGGGGACTCCATTAGCCCAGCCTAGCCCAGAGCCACACACAGAGCCACACACACCCACCCCCCCCCACACACACACACACACAGACACACAAACACACACACAGACCGCCACGCGTGGTGAAGGCTGTCCACATCAAATTAGAGCCGCCCCCTATTGTCCCTATTAGGGCTTGGGAAGGCGCCATCATGATGGATGCTACGGGGTCCCTCACTTGTCACAAGTTGTCAGACGGATGGGGAGTTTGGATACACACAGCTGACAGGTAATCTTAATGTCTTCAATTAGCCCAATTAGACCTGTCATAAACAATTCGATAAATGCTCGACCAACACAAACAGATAAGCGCAAACACACGCATGCACGCACATGCACACGCGTGCACACACACGCGCACGCACGCACACAAACACACACACACACACACTCACACACACACACTCTCTCACACTCTCACACAGAGGGGCTGAGGGTATTAATGAGAAGCGTAATGAGTATATCAGCGATAGGACGGTGGGCCTCTCGTCTGTTTGGCTGCGGTGTGTGTGTGTGTGTGTGTGTGTGTGTGTGTGTGTGTGTCCTGCACCCTGCTCAGCTGTGCACTGCTGGCTGCTACCTGGTCAGTTCAAATTGTACCATCTCCTTTCATTAGCACATTGCTAGGTGAGAATCTGAAGGGCCGTGACAAAATTCATTTAAGACGAGTGGGAGCAGATTGCCTGGAGCAGGTGCTATAAGGGAGATAAAACAAAAGAAGTGTGTGTGTGTGTGTGTGTGTGTGTGTGTGTGTGTGTGTGTGTGTGTGTATGTGTGTGTGTGTGTGTGTGTAGAGGGGAGGGGAGGCTTTTCTCTTGGTCTTCACATTGTGTTCTTTTCTATGCTGAGGTAAATGAGTAATGACAAAAAGGTGCTTTGGAAAAAAAGAGAAAAGAACAGGAGGACAAGAGAGAAACCCGCCCAGTGCACACGGCGTTTCCCCAGGCTCTGGCCAAATCTAAATATTGTCTCTAGCATGACTAAACAGGCCAACACCTTTCTCTGTGGAGGATGTGTGTTGGGCTTGGCACTGTTTGATTGGGTCCCTCCCTCAACACAGTATCTTATCACAGAACAACCTCAACAGCCACTCCATCCTCCTCTCCTGTTTTCTCTCCACGCTGGTTTAAAATCATTTATTTGCATTCGCTATCAATGCATTGTCTGTCACGTTGGGGGCATGTTTCACAAACAATAAAAAAAATAATAATAATAATGTTGAGAAACAACACTATCTGTAGAACACACACAGCTCTGAGTTAAGGCCAACCTCGTTATTTGAACAAGAAATCGTAACATCAACACTACCGTGATCCGATGTGTATAGAGAGAGCCGCGGTAGAATAATACCCTGAAGCAAACCAAAACAGGGACGCTTCCAACGGCCTTGTCTATGCTGTTTTGGAAGGGTCAGTTAATGAAAGGGTGACAAAGACAGTCAAGGTAAAACACATACACATACATGAGGCCTCAACCCAGATTCCACACCTAACGGTGAAACCACCGACGCCAGCGTCCGTATTAGGAGTCGCCCTGGGAAACCGGCCAACCGCTTCTTTAAGATCTGTGTCTTCACTTCTGACCCTTCACCTCCGACGTGACGGCTGAAACGGCATCCGGCAACAACAAAAAAAAAAGGGAAAAAAAGAGGAAAAAAAGACAAAATAAATAAATAAAAGAGAAAGGCCGTCACTATCACCCTCGCTGGGAAGTTGTAATAGGAAATTGCTCTTGGCAACTATTTGTTCAAGCACCACATTTTTTTTTATTTTATGCCAACCCAGCGAGGCCCCAATTGGAAAACAGGGCAGGTCGCTCTAATGAGTAATCCATTTCAAAGCAGTCGTGTCTGGGCATGACAGTTTACTGAGAGGCTTGAAGAACTGGTAATTACCAGTGTTACAGGGCAATTAATGCATATTACACTGCGCCACTCATGGCGGCGACTGTCAGCTCCCCAATAAAAATGAGCACTCTTCAGCTAAAGGGTGACATTAATTGGGCCCTTAATGACTATGCAGAGGAACCAAGCCAAATAAGAACAAAACAGGGGACTCGCTCTGACTCCAGGAGTGGGGTGGAAATTGGACTAAAAATGAGATTAATTGCTGTTTAGAAAAAAGGGAGAGAGGAGAGCGAGGAGAGGGGAAGGGGGAGAGCAAGGTTGGAATTATAGGGTGCGGGAGTGCAAGGGCTGCTCGTCGAGATGACAATTCGATTAATTATTTTATATTTTCTGTATGTTAAGGAGGAGGAGGAGGAGGTGGTGGCGGTGGCTCATTTTGGGGTTTGGTATGTGCCTTGGATTTTGTATGTGGCAAAGAACAGGCGATGAAGAACTGAAGACAGCCATCTTTGCTTTCTAGAACCTTCCACACAGCACAGTAAAGACAGAGCACACTCACAGCACCTGTGACTATGTCATCGTGCTTTAAGACCGTAGAAGATGTCCTACAAACTAAAGGAACCTTGGTATCGTTGGTGGTGATGGATCTCGCACGAATAGGTCAGGTGTGACTTATGTCACATGTGAATCTGAGGATAATTTGATTAAAAAGTCAAAAGTACTCAGAGTTTTTGTTTTTCCTCTCCATTCAACGTACAGCCTTAGGCCATAAGTGTGTCTCTCCACTTAAAGCAGGCCATAAAAACATTAACCAACCCTTTCATCAAAAGTAAATCCGCCAAATTGCAGGCCCCCCCCCTTGCGAAATGTTTGTTTAGAGCGAGATCAAGGACACAGCGAGCACATTAAGTATAAGTCTGATTAATGTTGTTTAAGCTCTGCACGTACCGTACACCACCTGAATATGCAAGCCATCAAATCATAAAATATATCAGCATGCACAACATGCAGTCATTTGCATGCATTTTAGACTTTGGATTTCCTCGCCATTTAAATATGCGGTTAGAAATAGTGCAATGCTGCCTCTCACACTGTCACGCTGCACACTCATACTGTCATTGGCTCTGATAGAACTTCCACGCTTCAAAGGGACTTTGCATTGGAGAGGAGAATGAGCAAATATTTGAATTGCAAAAACACATCATCTTCCGAAGGGAGAAAATTCAAGACAACTTCCCCGAGACCTACATTTCCCCCCAACAAGCAAACCCACAGCAAAACTTGGGAAAAAAGAGGTCTCTATAACGTATTCAGCATAAGCACCCTCGCTAATTTAGCATATCCAAATTTGTGTAATGGGATGTGACATATTTTAGAGGGGGCTTCAGAACTAAATATAATGTGAAGAGAGTACCATAAAAATGTTTTAAGCTGCCCTTGTATTTAACAGAAATCCACCGTATAAACCCAGGGTACTCCAACTACCTGACACGCTTTTGATTATAGACTGAAGTGTAATTACTTAAGCCATCTTCTGAAGGGGTGAGAGAGTGAGTAGAAGCACCACCACCACCATGTTGGCTACACAGTCGTTTCAACAAAACCAACAGGGCCATTACCCTCTCCTGGAGTGCTATTCTCCAAAAACACTCATTTCAAACATCCAGGCTTTTTTACAGGCTCAAAAAGTAATATAAAAACACAGTCTCTCCAGGAGAATCTTTGACGGCTTTAAAACTTCTGCCGAAGTTGTGGAAAAAGTGCAATAAATAACCCACAAGACAAATCAATATTATGAATCATAGCATATTTGAAAGTATGATTTCCTCAAATCCAAGCCAGTATAAATACAACATTTAAGCCAAAAGTTACAAGTCTGGCCATAAACGACATCAACAGCAATAAATACCCATCTTCAGACTACTGAAAAAAATATCCCTGCTAAGAGAAAATAGTGATCTACTGTGTTTATGAATAAGATTATTTACCATGGGTACCCAAATCATCATTTGCATTTAAATAGTAGGAAAATCTGAGTGGTTGAAATACCTGAAGAAAATCTCAAACTGTATGCCTGCATTGGAAAAATAAACTGGGAGGGAAATCTTTCATTATGTCAAATACGAGAGAAGACACATTATATGTAGCTTTTGTAAGGTTCCAAAGATTATGGCAACATTTGGCTAAATCTGACAAGCTACATATTATGAGTGAGATAAATAACTTGCGGACGCAGTCTTGCACTTAGTAAATCCAACAAAACAAACACTACTTTCTCAGGTTCAAATCACTTTTAAAACGTCTAATCTAAAATACATAAGTCAACCGATAATCACAGACCCGTTAACTGCTCAACTTCTTAACATCTCAAAACAGACAGTTTGCGTTACGCCATAAGGCTTCCTCCATACCCTCCGCATTGCACCACCCTCCCTCCCCCCTCCCTCCCTCCCCTGTGAGCACAACCGCCTACGTGTAGACAAGCTGGAGACAGACCTGAGCAGAAATCAAACCTGGATGATGGATAGCTTTACTGCACAATGACCTCTGTCACAGGGTGCTTGCCCTAAATCAATGGGAGCGATAAGAACCGTGCTCCTACAACGCTCACCTTGGTATGTTCACCAGCAGGGCCTTATCTGTGGCGGGAGGAAGTCTGAGTAATAACTAGAGACAAGCCACGACAAAACCACTAAACCCACGTTGTCAAACACAATTTACAATGTATATTCCCCCTCCTCTTGCGCTGTTAAAACAGTAATTATGAGAGCCAAAGAGATACGAGGACCTACGTATTTAGAGGCCAAGCCCGTTGGAAGGCTTGCTGGGAGTGCTTTTGTGTGTGTCGTTTTGGTGCAGAGCAGGGAGATGCACGATCACATGGTGGTGAGCAGCATGTGAGACGGATCGAGGACTGAGCCCTGAGGGACACCACCCCCCCCCCCCCCCCCCCCCCTCTCCCAGTCCAGACCTACATCCTCCAGCCCAGGTCCCCCCCAGGCCTGTCAGAGCTGTGTGGAGTGGCCTTAGTAGTAGTGATCCATGCAGGGTGGGGTTGGAGGTTGAAGTTGAGAGGAGGGCCGACAGGAAAGAGCAGCAAACACTTTGGGAAGATTACAGCGCTGAGCATGTTAAGACCTTTCAGTAGTTTTTCATTTGCCTCTGAGTGTGTTTGTGTGTGTGTGTGAGTGAGAGAGAGAGAGAGAGAGAGGGAGTATAACTTTCCATCCAGTGGCATCAAAATGGGGAGAGAGACCAAACATGACATCAAACGTTGCAATTAGCTGACCCCTTTCTGCCGGAGTCAACGGTTTAAAAAGCCCCGCTTCTAAAACCCTGATTAAAATATGTTTGCTTTCTCATTCCAAATGACATTTGACAAGGTTAGCAATATTTCAACTAACTGCAAAAACATTCTCGTGGTCATGACAATTTTTTTCCATCACTATGCAAGGGCGCAGGTAACCCCGGAGCAAGTTTCCCATGAACTCAGCGCTACAATACAAAAACAAAGCGGCAGGAGAAGAAAAAAAAAAGAGAGTGGTTTAAGGTTTTAAGCGAACGTGTTTAGTTTCACCCGGGCAGCTGAAGCAAAATGTTTTGCGATCATTATTCAGAGAATTTATCCCCTTTCTAATTCAAACCACAACGATTACTCAAAACAGAGCCGGTAGTCTTTGCTCTGACCGCGACTCCCTCCTTAGTGAGGACTCGGGGGGGGGGGGGGGGGCTGTGGACTGTCAGCAACTCAGGGGATAGAGTTCCCCAAGCTGCTAAACCCCCTCATCGCCAAATTAGGTGAGGTGTAGTGGACCGGCCTTTCCATTGCCAATACAATCAAGAAACAGAGTTCTCAAATACGATTCAAGTTAACAGTGAGGGACAGTAAAAATGTAATCATAATATTGTCTCGTACGGCCGTGTCGTCATCTGTGACCTGTGGTCTCTCTTCGTAACAAGTGATTTCTGTTATGGGCTTTTTCATCGACCTCGAAGAAAGAACGTAGTCAGTGAAAGAGAAAGTCAGAGAAATACAGCATCTGCAAATGGAGCTCTGGCATAACAACAGCTAAAGACAAAGCACACAAGTCAAGACTTGACATGGGGGGGGGGGGGCTGGATCAGAAATGGACAGAGCCAAACTCTGTCTGAAGTTAATAGTTTTCACATTCATTCCAGTCAGAGGAGAAGAGAATGCGAAGCGTCGGGCTGGACAGTGAGCCAGCCTTGGCTTAGGCGCAGCTGCGCTCAAATTGAAGTGGCACATTCTATCAGAGGCCTTTCACCAGACAACTCCATTCTGCCCCACTCATTCCTAACCTCTGTGACACACAGACACCCATAATAAAAAATAAGACTGGTCAACTTAAAACATGCAGCCATCATTGAAGAGACAGACGCTGGGTTTAACATGGGGGGGAAGATTCACGGCATGTACGCGCCATCTGAAAGAGATATCCCTCAAAATGAGAAATGGATTTCTTTGACGTCTCCGCACCCGCCATTCAAAGGGGGCGGCTCAAAGCCCAAAACTCGGGCAGAGTTTATGTTTCACTTGTTCAAAAAATGTCCGCCCCTGTTATCTCGCATCAGTCCAGAGGAGAGGATGGGGGTATCGTTCGTTTCAACCTCCCGCCTCCGATGAAACATTACATCGACGGCGGACAGAGCTGGAATGTGGATCATAGTATAGCCGTTAACCCTTTCAAGCCTGCGACACAAAGGTCTGCACTGTGGGCCTTGTTCATGGTACGTGCAAGCACGCACATGCACACACAGACACAGACACACACACACACACCAACAAAACAGACCGATACTGGACTGTATTAGCAGTCAAGGACTTCTGGGACCAGGCCACAATTTATCATGAGAGGGTTTAGATTAGCGGCCGAATGCCTCTCTAATCGTTTATATATGTGCGACGGCTTGGAGAGCCGAATCTGTTCACCTGATAGATCTCGTACATTAGCCCTCAGAATTGATGAGTGAAATCAGAAGGTCAGGGCTCGGACACAGGCTTCCTCATGTGTCTTTGATTACACACTCCCACCAACCACTACGAGGGCAGAGATGTTTAAGCTATCAGGCAATCAGACCGCAGAGAGACGTGAAACTCAAACCAGAGACGGGGAGGACCGGAGAGCCCTTGGAGCAGGGATGGAGGTTGGGGGAGAGGAAGTCTCTCAGGGAATCTCTTCAGCAAATGCCAGGCCAGTGAGAAAATACCTAAATGTATTACATGGATGTATCTTTTTCCTCTCTGTCTGACAGCCACCGTTAATATGATTGTCGTGAAATAATGTCAAAAAAAGTCATTTAAAGATATGTGCGTATATCTTTTAGTGTTTTTTGGAACATATTGCCGTATGGTACATCCATCAAACTAAGTGAAGGCTACTGTACAGACAGATCAGAGATAAATCTTATACGTTTCCAAAATATTGTATAAACATTATTAGAGGATGATTCTGATGCGGATAATATATAAAATGCTACAGATTAAGAAAGCAAAACAATAAAAACTGTACTTTAAAATATATTTTTCATGTCTTCAGATGGAAAACAAACAGAAAAACATAAAATATTATAAAAAAAATATAAACAAAATGTGCAGATATTAAAGCAATCACTGCTTGCTTTGAACAGTACGATAATGTCTTTATCTGCTAAAATACTTCTTCGAAACTATTCTGGAAAGTCATTATTTTGGAGAAAGGGCACTGAGCCGGAGAGACAACAAGATTAAATCTAACTTTACTTTCAAAATGATTAAAGAAATCTTAAATATATTTCTTCTCCTGCCATTGTTCATTAGGGTGGAAATGTGGAGCGATTGGTATTTGGTGACATATTTATTGATGTAGGAACTTTGTTTATAACCGTCATGTTATTTACTCTGTGCGGCTTCATAACAAGGTTGCTCGCTAATTGTGATTTATTCAGGAAGACCTTAGGGCAGCTAAGGGGTCCGTTAAGAAAAACACAACATTTTGGTGAACCTCGCCTCAGGTTGGGGTCTCAAAGGCTCTTTTCAGGTACAAATCAACGCAGGACCTTCATCTGCGACCCACCGAGGTCAGTACACACAGAGGTCACACTGTAACATAACAGAGAGCTAGGAAAACATCACCCGGTTATGTGTGTGTGTGTGTGTGTGTGTGTGTTTGAGGGGAGACATAGTGCTACAACATCATTCTGCTTAGTCCTAGAGGCAAACTTGTTCCAGGTTACCACTGTCTAAAGAGGCCTCCGTCTAGACTACCGTTCCAACCACAAGACAGCAACGCTGCATAACTGGCTGTCGCCGAGCAGGGGAGGCTGGCGGAGGTAGACATCGGAGGACGGGCTCATTGTAATATGTGCTTGATACCATTCCTCATTCCATTCCATGGATTACAATGAGCCTGTCTTCCGATTATCTACTTCCACCAGCCTCCACTGTCGATGCCGAGTGAAAGAATAGGGTAACTGTGAAAATGCGAGGGAATGTGAACCTGGGCAGGAAAAGGACAAGGTTGAGCGAGGGAAGAGTGGACTTTAAAAAAAAAAAGAAAAAAAAAGAAAGAAAAAAAAGGAAGCAGTCTGGGTAATCTATGAGGAAGCACTTATCACCAGCGCACTGTGAGTGATGTGCCTGGGAGGACCGTGAGTGCCACGCTATCTACGAGACCCAGAGATGCTATTTAAATACACGGAAGGAACCACAAGAGCATCTATTTTCTCTCATTCACTTATTCAATGTGTACTGCACATATTATTTTTTCCTTAACACGCGTTTGATATAAAAAAAATCTAAATGAAAAAAAATGAAAAATTCAGTCCTTGCGTCCAAAACCGAACCTCGTTGGATGAATAAGCCGACAGAAACTGAAGGATCAACTCGCTGTTTAACTTCTTCATTAAAACCCGGTTTAAAAATCACGGACTGGCATGAGAGGAGCTGAACGCCGGCCTCGGCGAAAGGACTGAAATCGGATGCAAGTGTAGAAGTGAAAAGGGGCTCACTGACTATAGTTTCCATTTCAGCTCTCCTTTTCAGAGAGGATAAAGATACTCAGTATGTATTGAATACCTCGACAGAAAGATCAATACAAATCAGAACAAAACCGGGGGAAAAGTAATCCTTCCCCCAAAAAGCTGTTAAACACTTGCCATGTCATGAAGCTAGCACAACCAGAACTAAAATATGCATTCCTCCTCTGCTCCATCTGAACCAGAGAGAGGGAGAGGGAAGAGGAAAAAAAAAAAAAAAAAAAAAATCCCTCTCCCCTTTACGCCGAATGCAATTCCTTCAAACCAAAACGTCACGGCCGTGTTGGTTGATAGAAGAACAAAAGGCCAGATTGTTTCAGTTCAATTGGGCATATTTTAGCTGTGAAGGACGCCATGGCCGTGGTGGTGGTGGTGGTGGTGGTGGTGGTGGTGGTGCGGGGGCTACAGATCCGTGTGTGTTTTGTTTCCTCCTCTTTCATTTCCTGTGACAGGCGGGCGTGGGCCTCATGGTCCAGTGCTCTCCTTAGCACCGACATGTACAATAGAAGGATCATCCCATGACTCCCTTTCCCCTCCTCTGGACTCTTAGCCCACAATTAAGCTGTTTA
>NC_139667.1:15550845-15553345 GCF_951799395.1 Argentina silus
TTTCTCTATAAAAGGTAAGCTTATACAATAATTACACAAACACAATTTTCGCATTTTCCTCTGCTGCTGTTCTAACTGGCCTATTATGTATTAGGGAAGGCCTGTCAACAATTGATTAACATCCTGATCGTTGGGGGGGGACGGGGGGACGAGGGGGGTGGGCGGGTGGAGGTGGGCAGGGGTGAGGCAGTGGTAACAGACAACGCAGCAGTGGAAGAAGGCCGTATTTCTCGACATGCCGCGTTTAACCTTACCCACTTCTCCTAAAACACACACGAGGCTCATTATGTGTTTAATATTCACCAGCAGGTGAATAATTTTTATGCAACTCTGATAGTTGGGGGAGATGGATAACTCAATTATCGGAACATCCGTCAGTGGCCGGGGGGGGGGGGGGGGGCCTCCGTGGCTCTGGAACGCCAGCAGCTAAGATTGATGGGTAACGGGGAGACCAGTGGGCTGCCTGCCTCCACTCCCGCACCGTCTCAGCCAGTCACTGGGCCTGAACACGCTCTTTATTTCGGTGGCAGTCTTCTTCCCTCTTGCAGAGCCTCCTAGGCGAAGCGTCATTACCCCGCTCTCCACTGAAAAGAGGTTTATTATGAGGTTAGTGTGTTGGCAAGACTATTGTTTGGATGATGAATGCTATTGGTGAGGGCTTTGGAGGGAAAATTAGTTATGTCGTTTTTCTCCTCTTTTTTTTGTTGGTGTGTGTTTTTTTTTCTCCTCGAGGAAACACGTCGCCGTGGCTCACTTTGTGAGGCTCGAGGGCAAACAAAGAACAATTAACGCGCTGGCTAGGAGCGCAGGACTTTTTTTTTGGGGGGGGGGGGGGCAGTGGGGGAATTCATGAAAAATAAGCAAATCACTGGAAATGTCAGTCAGGAGCAGCGAAGTCATTACAAATGTGACGCTGGTATTACAAGGTCAGTGGGAATGGAAGCCAACCAAAGGGGCCGGGATTGTTGCACTGAAACCTGTCTTGGAGGAATGGAGGAATGGACAAACACAAAGGCCCTCAGCTTCCACGACCCGTCACATGAAATGATATCGCTAATGAGAAGAGAAGGGAGAATGATGTCACCCCATCACTCTCTCTCTCCCTCCCTCCCTCCCTCTCCCTAGCCTGACATCGTTGTGACTGCAAACAATGCAGTCACCCCAAATTCATTGCCTTTTCCTCTTTCTCTCTCTCTCCACACACACACACACACACACACACACACACACACACACACACACACACACACACACACACACACACACACACACAGAGAGACACACAGACACACAGACACAGACACACGTGTGAGCGTATTTGAAATGTCAGCAGTAAATGTCAATTAAAAATTACAAGGATGCCGGTAAAGGTGGGGTCTGACGGGACTGACATTTTTTTGACACGGCAGCGTTTATCTGACCGGGCCGTCGGCTGACATGATGGGATCTATACTGTCAGTTCCTGAACATACACGGACAAGGCCGCGCCGCGGAATACCAATGAAGAAATGAACTTAGAGACGGAGGCAAACTCTCAGACGTCTTCTGCCGGGGCTGCCGTGCTGCCTGTGGTAATAATCATAGGACCTAATGGGAATAAAAGATTCCATCTTTCAAACTCTTGACTCGTATATCATGCCAGATTTGATTGACTGGGACAGTTCTCATTCAAGTGTTTTCTCATTAAACGCTGGCTAGCATCCCTCATGGTCTAAGAATGTTCTGGAAGGCCGGCCAATCTTTTTTTTTTTTTTTCTTCTTCTGGTCAACAACTTTCTTAAAGGCTTTAATGAGGCCTACTAAAAATGGCAGCCATCAAAGATGGGTCCTTCAGTATCGCACCCTCCAGTGACTTTTCCGGGTTCCCGGGGTCGCCAACATTATCAAACGCCGCGGAGCCTGTCGCCCGCTGCTCATGCCATTTCCAAATAAAAGTATATTAGACTGAGAAAATAAAACACATTGTTGATTATGACCTTGGCATGGCATCCCTCGTTTCTGTCATTCTTTCATTTCACTGCGCGGCATACTTTGTAAAAACCATCCTCCCTGGCAGGCAGATGTTCCGTTGGTTCGATGGCATCTGGTAAGTCAATCAGGAAGTCATTTGTCTGTAGACATGCTTAATGCTCTCCTGCTGGGAGATGATTCTGCGCCGTTCACCTCAATTGCTTGACTCATTCTTGATAGAAGAATCGCGCGCATAAATCAAAAATAACACAATTATAATGATTTTATTTGTTTGCGATGGAACTCAAAACATTTGACTCAGTGCTGCTACTCGAACCCATCATTGTCATACTATGGGCAATACATCATCGTTTGACTATCCCTTTTACCAGTGTGACAACTATCAGTTGAGTTTTCAGAAAGATACAGATATGATGTTTATATGTACCATATGTATATACTCTCACATATGGTACAATATTAACTCCACATATTTAACACCAGAGCTAAATGAGGCAGCCAACAGAACCAAAGGAGTGGGAGATCCACA
>NC_139667.1:15560093-15562593 GCF_951799395.1 Argentina silus
GAGAAAGGAGAAGAAGGGGGTGGGGGGGAGTTTATTTCATGTCACACGGACATGCCAAGAACTCTCCATGGTGCTGATAACTGTGAGACTGTTCTGCTCCGTGCCGTTCAGAGATGCTTACAGGAGGAGGAGGAGGAGGAGGAAGAGGGGAATGGTCAGTCTCCTCTATTGCTGCTAACTCATACACTCCAGGGGCTTAGCCAACCCTAAGCTGAATGAAAAAGAAGTGAAATGACATGCTGACTTTGAGTTGAGATACGGGTGTCACATTTCACCAGCCACATACTGGAACCTCACCTGAAGGAAAGAAGCTAGCTGGGAATGACGCCGGGCTTCATGAATGCCAATTCCCATCCTGTGGCACATTGTACATTAGACCTGATTCACTCTCTGAACAGGCAGATG
This sequence comes from Argentina silus, assembly GCF_951799395.1. Classification (NCBI taxonomy): domain Eukaryota; kingdom Metazoa; phylum Chordata; class Actinopteri; order Argentiniformes; family Argentinidae; genus Argentina; species Argentina silus. The sequence continues at coordinate 15,560,499 of NC_139667.1, forward strand.
CATTTAGATCAGCCTCCTCCCTTCTACCTCACCTCTCCTCTCCTCTCCCCTCCCCTCCCTCCATCGCCTCCCACCCCCTGCAACGGGGACGGCGGGGCGCAGGCAGGATGAAACACTTCCTCTCTGAAGCAGAACTTTTATGTCAGGTGAAGCCAGACACATCTCATCCCCCTTCAATAGCTCCTCGTCAATTCAGGCTTAAAATTTTATGGGAAAGGATACTGTTTGATGCAGTCTACCAGCGGTCCATAACAGCAGTCATTTATTGTGCACTGAAAAGAGAGGGAAGAAATATTACAGCGCGCGGGGAGAAAGAGGAAGCCCACACACCCGTTACACGGCGCGCCAGGGAGGGCGAGAACACGGGAGACGGGGGGTAGGCGGGCGGGCAGGCGGGCGGATTGGCAGGCGTGACCGCCGGCTCTCACGTGACTTTATTAGTAAGCGTGAGGCTGAGGCTTCGTCTGCGAGCCAGGAGTTACATTACATTATCGACTGTATGTATAAAACAACCACCTTTACATTCTACTGAGAGAGTGAGGCAATGCTCAACGGTAAATGAATCCTAAAAATGCTAAGTCATTGATAGGAAATCGATTAGTAAATGTTTGTCATCCAAAAACAATGTTTCATTTACTTCGGTGCTATTTGCTGAGACGCCTCACCTGGTAGACGTGGTTGGCTAGAGCCTGGTCTGGAATCAAAGATGGCTCCCGCAGCATGCTGTTGAGGACAGGCTTGGAGTCTGAGAGCCGGACAGGAAGACAGAGAGAGAGAGAGAGAGAGAGAGAGAGAGGGAGAGAGGGAGAGAGGACATCACACACAGACCATAGTAAGACATCCTGGGAACTGAAACCAAACATCTGGGGTCTGAAGTGAAGGCTCAACTGAAGGCTTCACAAATCTGTCACATCAAAAAAAAGAAAAAAAAGAAGAAGAAACGTTAATATTGAATAGAAAGTGACTCGGGTGAGTCGAGAGAGTAGATAGAGGACACCCAAAAACAGTTTGACCAGAATTGGCCCTGTGCGCAATATTTCTACTCTCGGCCATTGGCTGGCTGCTTGGAAGCCTATTGAGATTTTCCGTGGATAAATGTTTCCCCTCCAGAGCACGGGAAGCTCTATGTAGTTTATCTACGTTATGAACGACGACTATTTTGCATCTCTCATCCCCATTGGTGCTCCGCTAACATTATAAATCAGGGCCGCGAGCCGGCTGGATTGATTCCCCATTAAAGCAACGGCAAAATTCCTTCAATCATTCTTTTCTTAAAAAAGATTCAGATGAAATGGAGCTTGTATCGTTGTGTGACGAAATGGTTGAGGCGTTCCATTCTAATGATATATACGTACGCTTGTGACAGTCTCCCCGCGTTACTGACACCGTCAGGAATGTGTCTATTCATGTTTCAGGCATTAGTGGATCACACACAGGAACAAGCAACCTACCTCAGATGGGGTCTACATCGGGGGAGGCTGGTGGAGGTCGAAATCAGAGGGATGGGCTGATTGCAATGCCTGGAACGGAATGAGGGATGTGTTTGACGCCGTACGTGTTGGGGACCGTTCCTCATTCCGATTCCACGCATTACAATGAGCCCCGTCCTCCCGATTTCTACCTCCGCCAGCCTCCCCTGATTTAGATAAAAGCTAACAGCGGGAAGGCTAATTTGGAGGTTTACAGAAAGCGGAGGATGAGGACAGAATAGCCTCCAATGAAATAAAGTCGACCTAGAGGACTCTGATTTATAAGACTTGACTTACTATATGAGCCTCTATTAAATGCACACCCTCATATATTTGCGAGAACACATAAAACACTCACAACCTCCATCCCCCCCCCCCCCACCCACCGCCCCCCCTCTCTCTCTCTCTCTTCCCCTCTTTCATAGGTCCTGATGTGTACTATCAAACTCTAGCAAAGAGGAAGAGCAAACATGGTGCTGTGATTTCTCATGTGCTCTTACTGCTGAGAGAGAGAGAGAGAGAGAGAGAGAGAGAGAAAGAAAGCGAGAGAGAGGGTGGAGGAGAACAAAGCCCAGTCAGCTCTCCCTCCCTCCCTCCCTCTCTCTCCCTCCCTCCCTCCCTCTCTC
>NC_139667.1:15570093-15592593 GCF_951799395.1 Argentina silus
AGATTACGAAGGCGAAAAAACACAGGGTAGGACGCACCAGAGGGACTGGAAGAACTACAATGCCCAATATCACAGGAGAAGGAGGAGTGGAGGAGTAGAGGACCCATGGCTGAAGCCGGGCTTTGAAGGAGAGGCACCTTGAGAAGTGCCAGGGCTGAGATGGAGATCAAAGAGAATCTCTGACAGGTAGAGGAACGCTAATGACTGATTTGGAGTCTGATTGCCTTGCCGTGTGAATCTGACCCCCCCCCCCCCCCCCCCCGAGTACAAGCTGCACTATGGTACCTGTTAACCCCACCCCCTGAGTGCCCCCATTCAACTCACGCTGTTCTACAGCATAGGATTCTGGTAGTGGCAAGACACAGGTAAAAATAGGTAAACCTTCTGATCATCTCTGATGGAGAATAAAAAAAAACACAGCACTCAATACTATGGTAAAGAGTTGTTGTCGCTCCAGTAGTTCTCTAAATGTACACAATGTAAGAGAAACCATTTAAAAACACGCATGCATTTGGACTTTTGGTCTTAATACAATGTGACTCAGTATGTTAATAGGGAAACGCATTAAATTAGGGCCTAGAAATTATAGTAGCCATTAAAACCCCAATGCCATCTACAATACGGAGAAACTGCCCCTGCAGAACTCGAATGTGCTCCATTCTCAGCTGCTTCATTATGAAACGGAGTGTTTTTGCAGCCGGGGAACATATTTCTCTTGTTAGCATAATTGGGGTCCGAAAGTGAATTTGCCCTCAGCTTGTCGTGAGATTGTACTGTTGCATCTCCTCTGTGAAGCTTCCTGGCTGCGCTGGAAGCAGATAGCACTCTGCACAGAGAGTTATTTTACCAGCGGTAGTATTTGTTAACATCTCCATAATTCTGCATACAGAAGGCAGCTAACGAAAAGACCAAACATGTCTATAATTATTACAGGGGGTGAAGAGACAGTTTTCATCTTCATTAGCCGGGTTCTCTCTTAAAGAGCATCCTCTTCTGTACGGCCTGCAGGTCTCTCTCTCTCTCTCTTTCTCTCTCCTTATTCCTTTCTTTCTTTCTTTCTCCCTCCCTCTCTCTCTCTACCCCTCCCTCCCCCCTCCCTCTCTCCCTAGACTCATTCCATCTCTTCCATTCAGATTTAAAAACCCCTGGATAATGAGAGAGCACTGCATTCCCAGTAACCCACATCAGAGCTGACACATGAAAAATGGCGACATTATCGACGCTGGCCCAGCCTGAATAAGGACCACCTGATTAGTTCAGGTACTTGCATCTCCCTAATTTTCATATTAATCATGGGTCCATCTCTCTTCTCAAATCAGATCACAGCACTTCATGAGTTTAACATGTGACTAAGATTCACAGGCCCTTGAATGCCTCCTGAAAATAATTACCGTTGTGAGACCAAAACTCTCCAAGTCTTTGGTTTCATTAGCCTCCTGAGCTAAAGGGGTGACCACAGACAGTCTAAATGCCTTTGGCCCAAAGCATATGTGTTTCACTGACCTCCGCAAGAGACATCATAAAAAGGTACAAAAATAAAACGTTGAAGTAAAACCTATATGCATAGTAGAGGATTCCAGAGAGGGAACTCAGGGACTCGTTCTCATCAATGTTAATCCTTTTTCCCAGTTGGAGATATATTGTCTCATAAAGGACTGAGACTACATCAATTAGCTGTCTGGAAGACCATGAGTGCTTGGTTTAAATGTTAAGTAGCGTATTAAAATGACAGTTAAATGGTTCATAGACAGTTATCTCGAAGCTCAGTTTAATCCTTTGGAGAAAAAAAAAAAAAAGAAAAGAAAAAAAAAAATCATATGTCAATTAAATGGAGAATGAATAATGACAGTTAGCTTTGAGGTGCCATTGATGCATGAGAACTATTCCGATTTTAGATTTTAGAAAAAAGAGAGTGAAAAAATATGGGATTGCTGTTCAAATGCTTTAAGAGGAAATGCATGAACCTTTTCAAGAGGTGCAAAAACTGTGACAGTAGAAACACAATGTATTTGAGTGGCCAAAATAACCCCAACTATGTTTACGTTCCCCTGTTTTTTAATATAATCTCTAACTCTCTAAATATTGTTAAGGTACAGTACAGTAACAAACAGCTTTAATGTAGATTCCGGCGATGATAATGGCAGCTACATTTCATGTTTACATTACATGAGACGCCCTATAGCTAAATCGAGCCATGAGAACGGAGAGCATCATCGTCAGAAGGGATATTAAAAGCTCATCTTTACTATTATCTGAGCAAACATCTAATTTGATGCTTTGTGTTTAAATGATTCCCTCGCTCCACTGGTTCTGTGGAAGGGAGAAAATGGAGGGTGTGAGAGTTTCTACCTCTGATGTGTGGCATCTTATGGCCCTGCCCCTTTTCACTACCCATTACACCTTGAGAGGAACCCAATGTTAATTGTTTATTTGCTGACGAGTTGCAATGCACAGGAGACAGTGGCTAGTGGAGAGAGGGAGGGAGCACATTCATTCTTATTAATGTGATATGTAGCAGCTTGGCCGAGGGTAACACTTAATGCCCACCGCATCGAGCCATTTTTAATATAAAACACCCACACTCGCCCACACCCACACTCACACACACACACACTCTCTAAATCAATTTCTCATAGCCTTCACTGGTCGTAGAACACAATCTACAGCCTCACTTTCAACGTGACAGGTATTTTTTTTTATTTTTTTTTTAGGTACATTTGCGATTAACAATACATATAATGTGAATTAATAAATAATATAGTATATGCGTAGAGCGCATCTTACGTTTTTTGTGACTGAGCCATTGATCTTGCTAATAGTGATAAACTGAGGAGTTGACCGTTGACCTGCTTCACCTGTCAGCAGTTTGAAGCAACTGTGTCAGGTTTGAAATTACAAAAATGACATAATAAAACATTGAAATTATTTTCACATCTGCTTAAAGGGAATAAGGACTAATTACATTAAATAATTGGTTAATAGACCGGACCATTTGTCCAATTTTCATAATTACTAACAGACAGGGGGGAGAAAATCTTCAACGCCAAACAAGTCTTTGAAACGCAGGGGTATTCAAGGTATAATTATGTTTGTACCGAAATTTGCTACAGACTTGCTTGGCCACCTCAAATGGAAAATAAATAGTCGTACAAAGTGTGATGGGAGGAAAGGGATGAAGAAAGAGAAAGAGAAAGAAAGAGTTAAACGCCATTACCTCATTGGCCAACTCCAACAGGACAGGGGTGGAAGGACGTGTCTTGGCTTCGCTCAGGTACCTTCAACATAACAAAGAACAACAACAGAGATTTAAAAAAAAAAAAAAAAAAAAAAAAAAAACTAGCCACAAAAGCAGACAGAAGGGGAGAGGAGACGAGGCCAGGCCAGCCAAGACATGTTAACGTCCCCGATGACTTTGCCCTCAGTGGCATATGGCAGGCTTGGTGTGGTTAAAACGGCAGTGCTTAGAAGCTTCAGATTTCCTTTAAGCCAGACAAGCATGATAGTTAGTGAGCTAACCTCCGCGCCCAAAAAGCCTTTTTTCCCTCGCCAACTGGAACCACCAAAGCTGCCTCAGATCTTCCCCAGATCATCTCTCAGGGTTGCTGTTATATAAGTGGATTAGGGCATTATCCAGCCTCATTTCCACAGAACAATGGCTTAATAAGCCAGATAAAGGCTAATTGTGATATGCAAAGAAGCTTTCTGTTCCCCATAGCCAGTTTTTCTTTTCTTTTTTTTCCCTTATTTATCCGTTCAAAGTGAATTAGGGATAATCAGGCCATCATAAGCCTGTGTAAGGCAAATGTCCAACTGCTGTTTAGTTTCTTGCTGTTTTTTTGGGGTTCATTAGAGGAGGAAAAGCAAAGCTGTGTGATTGGGCAGGCTTAGCAGGTGCACATGGAGGTCTGGAAGGAATCCTGAAGGTGGTGATTTGTTTGGAGGAGATTATATCTGTCATGGAGGCCCACCTACTCTCAGCCCTGGCCACTTCCTATCGCACGACATGACCGATTCCCTTCCTCACACACACACACACACACAGAGAGAGAGATGGCAGAGCCGTACCTTTTGTAATAGCTCTCGATGGCGTCCACAGCATGATGCCTTGAGATCGTTCTTTTGGTTCTTTTCTACAACAAAAAGCAAAAGTCTGTTACTTCAAATGATTCCGTTGTTTTAATTTCAATTCATCAGGGTTTCTCCCCAAAGAATGCCAGAGGAGCGCCGTGCCATCTCGTCGACATGGCGCTATCGAAACTTTTCACAGCAAATTCAACTGATCTTTAGTCATGATACAGTAAGTCTAAGAGAAAGTGAAAGTGTTATTATGTTCCCCCAGTTATTTCAGCGCTTCAAGCAAGCTTCTTGACATGAATAAATAAAAGTCGGTTTTAATACAACGCAATCCAGCGCCACCTTGTTTCTAAATCCTGGCGATGAACCCTGTTCATGGTCATAACAATACAGAAATGATACACATGCTTCAGCCGATATTCATATGTTTTATAAAGCCCCGTATGACTATAAACCACGACAAAGACGAAAACATAAAGCTTCTCTTTCCCCTGAATGAGATGCGGAGAGTCGCTCAGCCTTGGGTGCTCTATCTATTGTATATGAACAGGCGTGAGAGAGGGGTCATAGTAATTGAATCTCAATAAGTTTGCCCAGGGTCACGGCACCGCATCGAGTCAAGGCAACCTTGTTCATCCCCCTCCTCAAACCTTGTATTCATTTCCCCCTTCGCTCAAACAGCGACCCTATTCCGCCCGCACCGAAAAAAACACCGTACGCGCAACGTAGCCTATTTCCATGCAATTCAATTGCACATCTCATAACCGAGGGGATAGCCATAGAGAAAGAGCATTGGTTAAAAAACAACTTATTTAAAAACTACACAAAAAAATGTAATTCCCCCGAGACGCGAGGCGTGAGTGACACCTGTCACAGGGATGATAAATGACTCCATTTTGTGCCTGTGCTGCCTTCTGCCACTGGCGGCAGTGGCCATTAATCATCATCCGCTGTCAGCCGTGGAAAGCGGCAGTGACAGTGCGAGTCAGCAAACATTTAGCACACGCAGCCGCACTACGCGGGGAAATTATTATTGTCAGAATAATAATGGTTTAGCATAATTTATTACAGGTCCACCAAATAAGCAGGGGCTAGATGTTATTAGACAGATGGATGGCCAGACTTTGGCAGACATCCACCGAGACTCGAAGGGAAGGGCCCTCTCGACGTGAAAGAAGAGAGGAGAGAGGGAGGAGGGGGGGAGAGGGAGGGAGGGAGGTGTGTGTGTGTGTGTGTGTGTGTGTGTGTGGGTGGGGGGGGGTATCCTCCGAGCCAATCAGAGAGCTGGCAGTTCAATTACAAAGAAATAAAGGGACATTCATCATTCAATTAGGCATCTGTCAGGGCTCACAAAGGAAGAAAACTTCTAACCTGGTACTCCAGGGAGAAGATGCTCAGAAGAGTGGACTGCGAGTGACTGGAACAAATAAAAGAAGGACAAAGTTAATTACCAGAGTGCATTGCACAGAGACAAAAGGGAGAGGGGGAGCTTCAAAGCCGGGGCCGCCTGCCCTGTAATCTAAAAGAACATGAAAACAAGTGTGGCAAAGTTATTCCAGATGAACACCTCGGACAAAGGATTGCTGCTGTGACGGTCCGGCTAGGCGGGGGGGGGGGGGGATAGATTGGCGTGTGTGGTATGAAACGAGAGACATATATCGCTGGGGATTTTTTTTTATTTTTGCACGCCATCTTCTTCAAACACCCGCCCCCCCCGTGCGCGCGCCGAACACTGACACAGTAGACTAGTCCATTGTTGTCGTTGTTGTTATTTTGAGAGCATCCCTCGCTGGTGTAGTAAACCGCACAAGCAGTGTTGCTACCTCGTAACCGAGCTGAAAGGGAAAAACATGAGGGAGAAACAAAGCAAATTCATGTTAATAATTGATGGGGTTCAATTCCATTAGCGGTAGGGAAAGCAGTGCTCAGTGGCTACATATTGAAATACAGTTTGTTAGCAATGAGGGGGCATTCTTTGTCTCATTCCTAAGGGGGGGGGGGGGCGTGTGTGTGCGTGTGTGGTGTGTGTGTGTGTGTGTGTGTGTGTGTGGAGGAAGATAGTGGGGGGTGTTCGGGGGGTAGGAGAAAGTTTGCCTGTCTCACTGTCAATGCTGGCATATGGGACATTCTGGAACATTCCCACTGCAACTGATGGGCTTTGAAAATGGAAACTTTCGCTGCAGGAAGCTGGGACTCCCAGGAGCCGGTCAATTCCATGGGTTGCCATAAGCTACATTCATCTCCAGCTCCAGTCAATGTCAAACACCTGGCAATGGGGAAACCTGAAAAACAGGCAGCGCTCCGACAGGGATTCACAGTCCCTCCGATGCCCCTCTCCTCCCTACCCCATGAAACTCCCTTTGAATCGCAAAATATTTAAAGCAGTGACAGATTTGTTTCTAATTGGATGGTACAAACATCCTCCCAAACACATCAAGACACACACGCTGCAAACACACACACACAAACTACACACACAAGACAGCTACAGCTGCAATGGTCTCCAGTGGTTTTGTGTCTCCATATACTGCTCTCAGTACATTTGATTGTTAAATTTAATGGACTTTTCTTTACAAGTCACCTGAGAATGGTATGTAAATACTGACTAGAAGCCCTAGCTTCCTATTGGCATTGAAATATTGAGTCCATATAGGCCTTACCCATCAATCACAGCAGACCATGAAATGACCATGTGACATGTAAACAAAGCCAAAGGAATCTCAGGCATTGATTTTTGTCCGGGCCTATATTATATCTTAATAAAAGCACTCAAAACACTGGAATAGTTTAGCGGTTTATAATGACTAAACCCCACAAAAGCCTCAATGTTAAGTTCTCCAGATGTCAGTTGTAAACAGTTTTACAATTCTGGCTGCGGAACAACTAATGCTGAACAATGCTAGTCTCCAGTGTCCTCCCCTGTCATGTCAAAGACAAAACAACAGCAACAACGAGGATGATATGTCTAAAGCTGAGGAAAATAAAATAAAGACTCTCCGGGAAAAAATGGCCGCCACAGCGTTAATTTCTAAATGATACGTCGAGGCCAAGGGGCCACTGCAATTAAGTGGACCATTAAACGGTCAACTGTCAACATGTGGACACTTAGGGGAGAAAAAAAACTAAAAAAACTCTTCCCCACTTCAACATTGCACCTGAGCATTTCAACAACATCTCAGCAGTCTTCTCGGAGCGGGCCCCACCACCTACCCCTGCTGAAACAGACATCTGCTAGGTTTTAAATGGATTACTCTGTATAATGAGCGTGATTACTGCCTAATTGCTAAATCTTTACCCTGTTAAGTTTAAAAGGGACACAAACTGCTCTTAATATCTGTGAAAACATATCTGTTTCAAACAGCATGGTAAGAATTTTGGGAGCCAGGGGCTTTCTTGTTTTTCTTTTTTCGCTTCTGTCTCTATTCCCTTTTCCCCCCACCTTGAAATCCAGTGAAAACATCAAAACCGTAAGAATAAAAACGTTTTGTTCGGTGTTAGAGAAGATAGACATCGAGGGCAAATTATGGAGACAAGTGGAGATATGAGGGCGCTCGATAACTGGAGCCAAACCAAGGGTTGTCTTGGTTTTATAGAGTCTGTCAAGGTTTTACACCAAGGCAATATTGTATAACGTCGCCTTTTCCATTGAAAAGACATTAATAGTAAGTTATTGCAGGCTTTACATTAATGTATATTCAACATGTGCTCTCACGGGTGCAGTACGCTCAATTCATGCTAAAATATGGAGCCACGCGCAGAGTCTTACAATAGAGGTCTGATCTCCCGGCCTTCTGAACAGAAGCATTACAACACCCCAACACATTCATTCACCTCTCTGCTTCACAATAGATGGATTTTGGGGCTCTTCGGACTCAGCGATAACGCACAAATTGACATAAAAATACTCCGATACCGGAGCTATTCTCCGACAATACCCAACTTCCACCTGATGTCATTCCACTTGTGAGTGCTCAGCCAAACGATTATGATTCAAACGTCTAAGTACAGTAGCGTAAACCCATTCGGCGTATCCGAACGCAGGCTAACTGGAACAATCCCATTTCAGATAAGAGCTGTGGGGCTGAGATAGCGGTAACGAGGTTGATGTTTTACAAGCTATATTACCACGTCATACTTCATGCATCATCAGCAAGCAGCCTATTTACTAAACAAATCAACAAAAGCAAACGTAAAAGGGATTACCAAGGGACGACAAGGAGGGCTGAGCTGTTTCATTGTCACCATCTTTCTTCTGAGCTTATCGGAAGATCAAATGAATTCTTTCCCATGCGAGAGCTTGGGTCAATAACAATGTCCAGTCCCTAGGATGACCCCACCCCTGATTGCATCATCTGTAAATACTCAGACAGATAACGCAAGTGTTACTTCACGCCTAGCTAAGTAACTAGAGGTGGGACTCATCATTGGCTGTCTTTTAGTTGATCACATCATGATGAGCCTCTGGAGTGAATGCAATCCCCCCCCCCTCCCCACACACACACACACACACACACACACACACACACACACAGTGGGCTGTGATATCCTGATGCAGCATGCTAAAACACAGTTAGATTAATATTATTCAGACATATTTGTCATAAAGCCTGTCATCTAACGGTATGGTGAGTGGTGAGAGTATCATTTAATAAAGCATGAATAATGTCCTAAAAAATAACGTGCATCACATTTTGCATCATTACTGTATTATTACTTCTTATGACTATATTACGATCGTATTCCTATATCTTAACAATTTAATTAATCTGCATTGGACTGTAACTTAAGTCATTAGGGCAAACATTTCATTAACGAGTTGCAAAGGTTCAAAAACACTGCAACAAACACAATGACCTCTCAACAAAAAAAAAAAAAAAAAAAAAGGAAAAAAAAAAACATCATTTCAATCCTTCCCTCTGGCCTCTAATTTTGAACACGGAGAGACAGAAGGTTAGGAAACATTAGAGTGGTTTGGGAATCATTCACTCTCAACGTAATTACCCTTCCCTACAACCTACGACAGAGCATTAATATGCATGGGCCCCAAAATAGTCAGGCACCAGATTAGATTAAAACAATTAGGGCCTTCACTTTGTTACTGTTCTGGTATGACTGTCTGTTCACGGCTATAATTCACTCCTGGAGATGATATGTGCAGTACCATGTGTTGAACACATTACACAGTGGAAGACATTGTGGGGTATATTGAATTGTAAACAGTACAGTTGTCGTCTCCCACGGTCTCATATGTTGACAGCGTTGGAGGGTAGGACCATCCCTCCACCGCCTTTGAAGATAAAACATTCCTTTATTTCTTTTTCCATTCATTTGTCTTTGTTTAATTGTGAAAAGTTAAAAAAAAAACTTCTTATTTCAGAATCTGCCTCTGGAATGACACAGGTTTATAGAAATGCATTGTCATAACATCCACACTGACTAAGCAAGCAGGTTTATCCTAAACAATAAAGAAAATGTAAAAAAAAATACAAATACAAATAAAAAAATAAAAACAAAAAGGACCACCGGTAGAAAGATTAGCCTGGATTGCCTCGCTAGCTAATTAATTGAGGGGATATCTACAAGCTATCAATTATTTTCGGAATCTTCCTATTTACAAATAATTAATTATAAACGATAGCAGTAATTTGCCTAATGAAAGCCACCTGGCTAATGGCAGGGGTATCATATGCTGCCACAGTATTTAGCAGCATTTGGAGGCTCAGTATGTAGAGAGTGGTGCGTGTCGTCACTCTTCGGGGCATGAAACTAACTGAGGCATGGCAGATTTTTTACTAATGACTTTGAGGACGTTTTTCTTTTTTTTTGGCGAGGGGGGGGGGGCGTTGGTGGGGGGGCAGAAGAGGGAAGTATGAGTATGAGTGTCACCATTTTAATGGTTGGTAGTTAATCCAGGTCAGATTAAGATATTGTACAATGCGTCATTTCTAGTATGTGTTGAGGTTAGGACTTCTCCTCAGTTTCCTCAGTGGGCCAGAGTGGAACGGTTAGAAACGTTTCGCCGATAGCATTTTGATTTTGCGGAAAGAGATCAAAGCGACTAGCTACTATTACGCATTTTGATGCGTTCAAACTGATTATCTTTCCTTTTAAAGATTATTTTTACACTGAAAAAACAAAAAAAAATAGCTGGATGTGTTTTGGTTAAATACTCTGCATATGCAAATGTCTCTAATTACACATGCTGATAGGAGAGGGCTAACATCTGTTTCTCCGCAAAGTCTACCGTGATCAGTGAGACAAAATAAAGAAAAAAAAAAAAAACACATCTTCGGTCCTTAATGTATAACTGTGATACATTCTGACAAAGCACATAGAAACAAACACACATCTAAAAGTCATGCCGCTACAAACAAATACTTGTTTAATGAGCAAAATGTTTACCATCAAAGTTGTTTTTCTTCATTACGACTGCCTATCTAAGATGTAAATGTGCAAGTTAGAAATCATAAAAGCGAACTGCCGTAGAGATTAATGTTGACAGAAACGTGTTAGTTTTATCATGCGAAATCGGTTAAGTTATCATCAATGTGGTTAGGCCTATATGTCACTGCTAATTACTCTTTCAACATCCCTTTGTTGAGCAGCAACAAGGCTGTGTCCTTCAATCTCCCGTGGTTCTATTACCATCCTATCATTAACATAGGTGACCAGAGCAGCCCACATTGAACTCTAGAACTAAACTACAAATAAGTCAAAGATTTCATTGTCAGAGCAAATCAAATACTCCCTCAATGCGGAGGGATTCGGAATCCCTCGAAACCACAACTCCCATCAGCACCGAGTTCTTCAGACTACAGATGGGATCTCTCTCTCTCTCTCTCTCACAGCCTAGCCCTCTGCAGGGGAGTGTGGACAGAGATGGCTTTAACAGAGGCACCACAGGGCATCTCACTGCCTACAGCTGTCCTGAAATAGAATTTTTTCTTTATTATAATCTTTAACATCCGTGTCTTCAGACGTGTCAGGGATGTTAGATCTTTACGTAACTGTGGTCAGGACAGTGGGGGAACACGATCACACCCCTAATTATGATCAGTAGTGAAAGGTAGCGGCCCTTAAAAAACGCTATTGCTGACAAAACATGTTACTGATATTACAGCCCTGGCGTTGGGCTACTATTGTTATTTCATAATTATGGTCATTGCCGTCTCTGCAAACTGTCTTGGAAAATTTAGAATGAGGCGTCCGTTATCCATCATGCGGTCCAGCGTCCTCTGGTCTGGCAGGAAAAGCCATTACGCTGACCAACTGCCTACTCCCTCAAGCGCGGCTACGCCACTTGTACCATTCTGGGCAATTTGTCCCATTCTTCTTTTTGCAATTGATCCCAGTATGCAAACAGAACCTGGGGCTACAGTCTCCAACATAGCTGCCCAGCTGTACTGTACGCTGTGGTACATATTTTCTCCCATTTGCCTGTGTGTGTGTGTGTGTGTGTGTGTGTGTGTGTGTGTGTGTGTGTCCTGCTGTTTATTGTTTATGGCAGGAATTTTGCAATGCCATGTTTTCATTTCAAAAGTTTGTTGAAAAACTTCAGCATAGCCCACTTTACAAATTCATTAATTTTTCCCCCTGCTAATGTTTGATTGAACGACCTACATTACGCAATTAATACAGTGCTGGAAATTGCGCCGTGTCCTTTGCAACCATTGACAACGCACTCGGGCAATTGGCAGCAGCTTAGCTCAGTGTTTTTTAGCCCAATGAGCCGATGCTTTACAATCTCCCAGCTTGCTCGGGCCAGAGCAGGATATCCCTACACTATGAGGAGGAAGCATATTATTCCTGTGCTTCCTAATCAAGTAATTGATCACATCAATTATTCATGAGCTCCTCAACCTGACATGAAGTTGTAAACTCAGCATAGACTCACTCCTTCTCTCCTCCTTCCTCCTTCTCTCTCTCTCTCTTCCTCCCTCCTCCATTCTTCTTACCGCATAAACCCGTCCAGTTCAGTAATTAGTCCTCCGCATCCCCGGCCTGCAGAGACACAACTCTCCGTTGGCTGGGGTTGGGGGTGGGGGGGTGGGGGGGTGGGGGTGGGGGGGTTACCCACAAGCCTCAGCTGCCAGCTTGTGTTTTGGTCAGAGCTGTGAGCCAGAGGCGTGTGGTCATTCAGGCCAGGGGAGGGTGCTGGGGGAGGCTGTTGGGGGAGGCTGCTGGGGGAGGCTGCTGGGGGAGGCTGCTGCGGGAGGCTGCTGGGAGAGGCCCTCAGAGCTGGCAGCCTCCGAGCCAGATCAATCGCTGAGTCTGGCTAATGTCATCGACACATCCAGCCTAAAGACACCCATGCTAAAATGGCTGTGGCACACATTCTTGGGGGAACAATGAAAAAAAAAAGACTATTCCAGGAAAATGAGGGAAATTACCATGACATCTGAATTAGGTCCATATATTTTGTAGTACAAGGGAGAGGAAACATTGGGCCAAATGTTTGAGCAATCAAGACTTTTAAGAAGGAATGTATTTTGTTTTCTACTGCAACAGTAAATATGTTTGAGCAAAACTCCAAGATACGCAGTCATTTAATTAGATCGGTCATCTGGCCACCAGAAGTTCCTCTAAGGTTAAGCAACTGCCAAGCTTTCAGTGAACATGAACCTCCCAGTGTTGTCCTCAATAACATCAGTCAAGAGTGTGAGGCAAAGATGGACTTTCTTCGGCAAAATAAAAACAAAAGGGAAAAACAGGTTAGAGAATATGGCAACGCTGAGGACAACTTCAGTTTCGCCAACTTCACCCCCCAAAAACGGGTGGAATTTCCATCCTTCTTTGTGCGAGGGTAAAGTCATTCAAATCAGTGTGAGGACAAACACAGGGGTGAGTTAACAAATAAAACCAAATCCTTTGGATTAACTGGCGTGTAATAGAAAGATAAACAGCATAACCACAATAAATAATCAATGAGCAAGTCCCTCTGCTTCCTCCCTCAGCCTGAATATTACCATCAAAAACAAAGTGTCTGCAGCCAAGAAATCACCATATCAATGGCACATGCCATAACAATGCTAGCCTGCGCTATCCTCCCCAGATCACGCTAGATAAACCCCAAATAACAGAGAAATTAACAAATGCTTGACATTTGCTCAACATCCATTATTCTGACACTTCTTCAGAATTTCAAAAGGCTGAACGCATGCTTAATCAACATTCATATTCCCCCTGCGAGCCACCGGCACCATATTGCGGCCCGCCTCACTGCTGATGAAAACGGCACATTAGGGCCCGATTCGAAAACGTTCAGGGACTCTACGCCAGGGAGTTCGGTGTGTGTGTGTGTGTGTGTGTGTGTCCTTTTAAACGTATTCCAAAACATAAGCATCTGCCCCATTTTACCCCCAACCACACACTCATCCACCCCCCCAACACACACACCCTTCTCTGAGACTAGAGAGAGCCATATGCAGGATGAGCTCAATGGTGTTTTAAAGAGGGGAGTAATCATTACATCCAAATTCATTCATAAGGTAGCACAGAGGGACCAGAGGAGTCTCTCTCCCTCCCTCTCCCTCTCTCCCTCTCCCTCTCTCTCTGGGGACAAAGAGTGGCTGAGGGACCGGGGGTCCCCCGTCTGAACCGAGGGAAGCCAGGCGAGGCCTGCCTGAGCAGCCCCATCATTTCCAATTCTAATACGTGGCGAGAGAAAGGCCTGACGGGACTGATGTCACATTCCCGCCATTGAGCCCCCCCCCCCCCCTCCTGCCCTACAGCCCCCGCACTGGCTCTCATTGTAGCCGGGGTGCACAGACACTAGGCAGGATACCCCAGCCGGGCTGGAGGGGGTGGGGGGGGGAGACAGAAGGGGTGAGGGGGGGAGATTTGCATGTCCCTCCATTGTGAGCAGGGGTAAAAAGTGACAGCACCGTGTCCAATTGTTTTCCCCTCAGAACAGCCCGGGCCCGGCAGGAGAGGCCAGGCTGACAGATGACTCCCAACATCTGTGTTATGCAGGCGATACAGATGAGGGACTGTGCATCCCTCTCTCTCTCTCTCTCTCTCTCTATCCCTCCCTCTCTCCTCCCTCTAGCCATACTCAAATCCCAGCAGAAAGACTGACAGACACCCTATGAAAATTACCTTGAAATGGCCTATCACAATCATTATCATCCGGGATTTTGATCCTCCTCCCATCGAGTCCTTCCCGATCAAAAGCAATGACTACAAAATGCATTTGTGCTCAAACACTGCTTTAAAGAAAGCCTATAGGCCTTCTTAATACAATCCCTTGTCTTGCCTTGTCCAAAGATATTGGAATCATAGGGTATAACTGTTTAACATAATCTGGACATCAAAATGAACACCCAGTAACTTTTTTTTTTTGATATGCCCACCCCAAAAATAATACAATAAAATAAAAACAATTTGGTGGCATAACAGTAACTCCCCAATAAAGGAAGATATCCCCCACATAATATAAATATAGGACTCATTAATCGTTCCATCTCTTACGAAGAGAAATCAGTCAACATGAGTCTGCACAGCCTGTCTGCCTGATTATATGCAGTAGGGTGAATCTAATGCCTAATCTTGATGGCATGTACACAGAACGATGTTAGGATCCAACATTATACGGAAAAAACTAATGTTGTGAACTTGCACATGAAACCATTAATCATAGGCTAGTTACTGTATCATTACCTGGATTGCCTCACCCGGTATTGTGATAATGGCTTGACATTAGAGTGGTACCTGTCCCTCTGCCCCCCCCCCCTCCCCTCCCCCCGTCCAGGGCCTGTCTAGCCCCCCCTGCCATGACTGCCCCCCTCCATCCCCCCTTGCCTGCCCGCCCCCCTCCCTCCCTCCCCAGCCTGGCCAGTATTTACGCAGTGGCAGGGCTCCCACACAGTCTAAGGGGAGGGGGGGGGGGGGGGGTTGACTGCCGTGCCTGAGCGCATGCTAAGAGATGATGGATGGCCTAGTCGATATGTTATGTCTTAAGAGCCTGATTTCCTGCCAGTCCAATCACTAACCCTCCAGAGCCCGGCTCAGCTGATTGGACAAGCAGAATAATTTCGCAGGCTGTGAAAACACTGCTGCCGTGCCTGTCTGTCTGTCAGGACAGAGTGACGAGACTCAGGGTTTTTAAAAGAGCAGAGGGGCCTCCCCGAGATCGGTTACGCCGAAAGAAATAATAACAATAACTGCAAGACTAAACAAAAGAGCCAGCACCGCTGGGAAGGACCGGCCATACAGAATGATTGGAAAGAAAACGTTGAAATGTTTTCTTTTAATTATCACCTCAAAAAAGGTCCTTGGAAGGATACTAAATGTTGGTTCGGGGTTCGGTTTGAGAACAAGAAAAACACCATGTAGCCCCAAAAAAACACGACAATTTCGGAAAAATTTTACAATGTAATATTGTAATATGGACAGATGGGTAGATAAATGTGTGGGTGTGTGTGGGTGTATTTGTGTGTGTGTGTGGGGGGGGGGGGGGGGGGCAAGATGGGCTTTACACATCACATATTCTGTAAAACGCTGACACGGAGAACAAAGAGAGCCGCTCAAGGTAGGCCGTGTTCCCCCTTGGGGACCCGGTACCTTCTTCTTCTGCCGGTGATTAGGGCACAATGGTAGTAGGAAGCTCCAAATTCATGCGACTTTGTACGTGACCTCTGCGGGATCAGTGGTGTCCCGGTGGCCTTGGGGGGATTACATGTGTAACATTCAATAAAGAGCGGCCCCTCAGTGTCAAGGAGAAACGCAAACACAACCATTAACCCCCGCTTAGATTTCGGAACATGAAGGGAGCTGCGCAGTGGACGAAGGGGAATGGACGGTTAATGAAATTCCAGCCAGAGAGACTCAACTGTGCTGTTCATTGATTATGTTTTATCTACAAAAGGCTGGACAGAGTAGGATTGACGGTGGAAATAAAAACAATCATGGAAAGCATTGTCAGAACATATACCACTGATTTAGGTTGACAATGTTCTAGGCGACCTTTATTCTTAAAAAAAAAAAAAAAAAAAAAAAAAGTATACATTATGAGTGAATAAATCAAATCAGGCCTAATGCATGAGACAATTTGTGTGAAGAACTTTTGGTTTACATGTTAGTGTTCGACTACCACAAAGCGGTACAGTAGGCCTAAATGTGAGACACATACAGTACGCCTAAAGGCACATGAAAGAGATGGTCACACTGCACATTAAGTTGCCCCTTACCGATACCTCTGTAATTACTCTAATAAGAATCGTTTATGATGTTACTGTACGTAGTACATTAGTAATGGCATAGTCATTGAGTAGAAGGTGTGGAGTACAGCTCGTTATTTATTCTGCTTGTGTCATAACAACAACTCAGTTCTACATATAATACAATACACTTACATGATTACACTATGAAACACTATTAATTATGGCGTTCCAACATGGTAGGCCTATGGGGGCAGGTTCATGTAAAGTCTTAGCTACCAGAGAGATTAGTGTATAGTTCTTAACCAGGTCAGTCGCACATTAAATAAACACAGACAGGTGCAGTTGGGGGGGGAGTGAATCTACTGTATAGAAGAATTGACATTGATCATCATAAAAGGCTTCCTTCAGACAGCAACACAATGTTGAGCTGCAAAAGAATATGATGAATGGAGATAAACAGCAACAAAAAATCAATGATAACGACACACTGCAAAAACCGGATAGAAGCGAGCAACTCGCACATGAGAAGAACGGGTGAAGTGAAGTAGAACTTACTTTGGAAATCTTTCCCTCAATCTCTTCATACACTGACGTGTAGGTCTCAGATGTTCAGTGCATTTCACTATCTCTTTATATTCAGCCCGAGACAGTCTCATTGTGAATCAGCTGCGTATCTAAACAGACAGAGAAGAAGAGAACAGATCAGGTCAGGTAAGAGATAACGCTGTCAGGTGAGGAACAGAACGGCGACGCATCAGCTGTCAAAGCTGTCAAACATCAGCTGTCAACCTGAGCTGATTAGCTCGCCACCTTGTTCGCCGTAACAAACTCCTTCAAGTCGCTCCGCTAACCTATAGCAGGACACCTGTTTGTTGTAATATTAAACATGGCTCACAGTGACAAGTCACTACGATATAATATAGCTCTGAAATGTACCGTAAATCGATGCATATTTACCATAAAGGCACGAATCTTCACGAGTCTTCACGAACTTCCTGGATGCTTCCCGCGAGCAAGTTCAACCCGAGCCTAAGTATGAGCGCATCACCCATTGGCCGAAATTGCCTGGAGCTGAGTATAACGGTAAGTGATTGGCTCGGTCAA
This sequence comes from Argentina silus, assembly GCF_951799395.1. Classification (NCBI taxonomy): domain Eukaryota; kingdom Metazoa; phylum Chordata; class Actinopteri; order Argentiniformes; family Argentinidae; genus Argentina; species Argentina silus. The sequence continues at coordinate 15,587,433 of NC_139667.1, forward strand.
CAGCATGAGGAAAGTATGCGCCACTGATCTTCGTACAATGAAGACTATAATCTAAGGCGGTGGGGCTGGCTGTGTTTTCTTAGCAGATGATGAAAAGATCGCTGCAAGTGCGCAGTCACTTACAAATGAAAGATCTGTCTTCCCCGTAGTGAGACATTTGCATGCACACAGCGGCACCGATATACTTTAAGTATTATTCATTTTCCAACATAATATATAAGGAATAATGAACACAGTAGTCTAGCTCTACCAAATGTAGGTCTTTTATATTCCTATAGACAAATGAAGAAAACCCCACCACAATGTGTTCTTTTGTCTTACATGTTCATTAGTCTGGCTTTTATCGCTGCATGCTTTTGATGCTTTTGATGCTTTTGATCAGCAGGCAACTGAAAATACAGAAGAGCTGTATTAAATGTTGTTAGTTAAATGTTATTTTTCTTTAGCAAATGAACCCCTATATAACCCCTGTCATCAAAGTGTGAATTACAAAAAATGTAAGGAGCACATTTCTAAAATTAAATATAAAATATTACTGTTACCTGCAAGTGTATTGGCAGAGCAGGTCCATTTCCATCCATCTATCCCTTTCATCTAAGCAGCCATGAAATAGCAGGATGGTTGTTATTTTCAATGATAGCCAGATATCAACACCTTCCAAAACCCTTTTAATCCGCCTTTAATGCCAAAAGATGATTTAAAGGGATTTGGAATTAAATAGGGAAGACTTGGATGTCTTTTTAGACATTAATAAGTGCCATCCCTTTACCTCAAAAACGATCCAGTGACATCTCAAGCATGTGGAGCAGATTAGAAAACTTGACTCTTTAAGAGTGGCAGTCAGGGCACACTTTGGCTCTGTGAAGTCTTGAGAGAAAGTGTAACAAGTTAGAGTACTGTACGTATCATTTTTTTGATGTGTTATATCCTGTTTCATTTGAGCTCTTGGTAGTTTATACTCACAGTGCCCTTGGCAGGAACTCTTAAACGGGATTGTGGATAATCATATGGTAGACAACACTTAGAAGATTTGTAAAAGGAGTTTTATTGAGCTTAGTGCATACTGTACTGTAAGTGTGTGCCTGAAATGAATTGCTCTCTTTATTTAGTGACATGAACAAGGAATAAAGTATTTATGCATTTCACTGTAAATGTACTTACTCATCGAAGGGTAATATTATATGCACAGACACATTATGAAAATTGAAGAAGTAGTGGAAGAATCCAAAATAATTATCTCTACTCTGCATCTAATGCAGTGGTGAAATTGTGAGTAATTGTTTTTGATTATATTGTATAATTCAGATATTGAGTGTTCTCTGTTTAAGGACCACTTTGTCATAAATTTCCCATCAGATCAATATTTTTTTACAATGGTCTTATTGCGTAATTACCCTCAGAGCAGTGCTAAATCTTACGCTGGTCTAATAGAATTTCCCTTTCACAGTCTCTCCTCCATTTCTGGCGATAGGAAATGACAACAGTAAGTAAGGATCACTTCTGTCAGTCATTCTATGGTGACTTTGACTTATTTTTCTTACATTCGATTTTTAGTCACCCTGGAATTGTGTGGATCATAGGAGGCAACAAATCAGGGTTTAGGCACTCATACCTACCTCTATATCACAATAAACCAAAAAAAGAAAGGAAATAGATACAACCATGAAAACAAATATACAATTTATGACACTGTAAAAGCATATATCCGTAGTATACTACCCATCATTGTGTCATAGTGTGATTCTTTTCTTGACTAACACCTACGGCCCTTGGTAGTACAACACATGAATGAACACCATTTTCTTTTTTTCCTGTACGGTGAACGAGGCAGCCGTTTGCAGGCCGAGGCTGGACTCACTCCCTATCTCTCTGACCTGTGGTGCATCAAAAATAAAGCTCGATTGTTGCGGGGCAGTGTACTATGATGGTAGTGATGAGCTGAGGTCCGGGGCCTGTGTGCTCCGACGAGGTCCCCGAGTCTAAAAGGGCTCAGTGCACCGTGATGGCTACAAAAGGGGGCTGTGTACTGGGATTGGTCTGATCAGATAAGACCAGGGCCTCCGAGGCAGTCTAGTCTGATGGGTATAAAAGGCTGAGGTCAGGGGCGGCTGGAGCAGTTTAGCCAGCTAGGTATCAAAGGATCAGGGGTTTGGTGGGGAGCCGCGTGTGTAATAGGTATAAAAGGATCAGTGTTATGTGATGGTATAAAAAGATAAAAATCAGGAAGGGGTTGGGAAGGCAGTATACTGTAATGGCTCCAAAGGCTGGGATCAGAGGTTGCGGGGAGGGGAGCGTTCTCTCTCTCTCTCTCTCTCTCTCTCTCTCTCTGTGTGTGTATGTGTATGTGTGTGTGTGTTTGCGCGTGTGTCTGTGTGTGTCTCTCTGTGTGTGTGTGTGTAATGGCTGTGAGAGCCGCCTCAGCGGGCTGTGATGGGGGGGGGGGGGGGGGGGGGGGGGTGAAGGGGAGAGGAGCGGAGAGCAGAGATAGACAGGGCAGTGGTACACACAGTGCCGTTAACCAGCTGTGAAGCTGGCTCACAGTGGGAGGCAAATTTACAAAGGATGTTTCCCTCTGATATCCAGGAGCTGCTGCAGTGATCTCTGCTCCAGTGCTCTCGGCACACCATTGTAGTGCTAAGCATCGCGCCACTAATGGCACTTATATACCTTAATGCCTGGGAAACATTTACATTTTGGTTGAGGCAGAGGGAGGGAGTGTGGAGGGAGGGAGAGTCTCTCTCTCTCTCTCTTCCTCTCTCCCTCTCTCTCTCTCTCTCTCTCTCTCTCGCCTTTTTCTCTCTTTCTCCCTCTCTCTCTCTCTCTCTCTCTCTCTCACACCCCCGTCGGTGTTACAGGCATGGCGGCAAAAGACTGCGTGTGTGTGTCCAAAGAGACCTGTCAGAACAAGGGGGTTTGGGTATGACATGAGCCGGTCTTTCACAACCCATGGCGAATGAGAAGATGGTTTCAATCAAGCTAGCTTGCCTGGTGGTGGTCTCACCAGAGCTGGTGTCAACCACACGTTGGTGACCGACCTGAGAGAGCCAGCTGGCTGGAGATCAGCAGCTGAGTCGACCGCGTGAACGGGCGGCGCGCTCCCCTCCGGCTGATGCAGCGGGTCAGAGAGGGTGTTTGAACGGCTCCTTCCGGGTGACGTTGACCAGGTGGGAGTGGCACGCAGCAGGCATTTCCCGTCCATCTCAGTCACCGCGGCACTGGAGGACAAAGCCAGCTGCGGACTCGATTTTATCCTTTCGGACACCACAGCTGTGGGTCTTTTTGCACAGGTTAACAAGAAGGCGCTGTACGAGTACGGTATGTGTTGACAGTCAAGGTCGTACACCAAGGAGCTTTGAGTGGTGTAAAGGTGCTTCGAGGTGGTCAGGAAGTTTGGCGCCTGACTGCTCCCTGAAAGGATGCTGGCGCATCTTGCGTAAAAAACCTCCCATAGAGAAGCATGCAGCCGATCTACAGTGGAGGATTACTCTGGGCTATCGCAATGAACTGACACGTGACTCACCATGATCCAACAGTAGGGAGGGAATGTCCCTTTTGTGGCCAGGAGGAGACAGTGGAACATTTGTTTGTTAGCTGCGCTAGGTTAGCAGACCTGGTTTGTGGTGTTGCAAGGGGTGGTGTACTGGGCTCCGGAGTGGGTTCACAATGGATTTGTTCAATGCGGAGCCCAGGTATACTGTCCAGAGTAGGAGGAGGGTCTGCCTGCTGAACCGTCTGATAGGCCAGGCGAAGTTAGCCACCTGGAAGAGCAGAACGCATCAGATTCTGGGGGCGGGGTCTACGGATGCTAGAGCTAGAACGATGGGGCTGGTGGTGGCGAGGGGTGGAGTTTGGTTATTACAACCTGGTCAACAATAAACTCTGTCACAATGCTGTGTTGGGGGGCCAGGGGTGTCCTTTGTTCTGTTGATGAGAGAAGGGGCTAATGTTGAATTCTTAGGGTGTGATTAAGTGATGTCTTGACTTGACTTTTATTGTGAGGTTGGTCTATTTATTGTACTAGTGAGATTCTCTCTCTCTCTCTCTCTCTCTCTCTCTCTCTCTCTCTCTCTGTACACACACATAACAGAGAGAGACAGAGAGAGAGAGAAAGAGAGATAGTAATACTGTTCCTTTATTGATAGTATGTTTAATCCCAAGGATTTGTGAGGTTGTGTAATTTCCCTTACACGTCACACTGTGTTTAAGGAAATTGCAGTCTCCCCGATCTCCTCACACATTGGTTGTTACCATCTTCAATGGTATTACTCGCCGTACAGCAAGAGAATAGTGTAACAGAATACTGTACAACCAGCAGAACTGTTATGTCGTAATGTTTCTTCTTTTCCAGTATTTGTACAGTCAGTCAGTGACTTCACTCTTCTCCACCACAGAATTGCTCTCCAATCTTCAGGGAGTCTAGCCTCTCAGCTCTAAAAATCACAGTTTTAATGTGAGTCAAGCCATAACCAGGAAATGCCTGTAGTATTAGCAAGGTATCGAATTCATGCATTTGGAAGGGAAAAAAAGATTCCCCGAACAGCATGAGTGCCCCTGAAAATCCCACATCCATTTTTTACATCAAGGAAGACAAGACACATGTGTTTCACTTGAGCTTTCAAAGCTGTTTCTTTCATTTATTTTATTATCCTTTAATGAATTTAATTAGAGGGCAAGTAATTAAGTGCAATTGTGCTCACTCCCCCCCCCCCCCCCCCCCCCTTTCTAGTTGTAAATTGCTCTAAACAACATGTGTGGTGTGAACAAATTTCCTGGATTAATAGGGGATAGATAATATTTTGGGATTGTATTTCACACTAAACGGCTGCATGCGGAAACAAAGGCTGCAGCCCAAGCTCATTAATCATAGTCAACGGGCTGCCCGGGTGCAATTTGCATGACGGAGGTGGCGGCACATGCAGCCGATCGGCCCAGGTTTCTGGATCTCCCTTGATTTGGCCAAACCGTTAACATCACGTCAATCACGGATAACCCAGTAATACCCTGGCTGAGGAAGAGAAAAGCCCCACCCCCACCCCAAACCCTCTCTGTGGCCCCCCAAACTACTGATTTAAGATAGCACTAATTATACTGACATAGAGAAGTTTGAAAATGAAACCAATGTAGAATGGATTTATTATCTACTGACAAAGAAAAACATACA
>NC_139667.1:15595093-15617593 GCF_951799395.1 Argentina silus
ACCCCTCTGTGTTTTAGTAATTCCTCAGTAAATTATTTCCTCAGTAAATATAGATGTTATTGTATTTTCTGTAGCCTAAGTAAGTTCATACAGGATTATAATCAAACATGCATTTTTGTTGGGATGAGATTTCAAAATTACACACTGTAGCCTACTTATAAAGCAACAAAGTACAGTATATTATCTTCATTTCGGCCTTACCAAAGGTTAAGACATAACGGCTTAATTTATTCATAAGTCTGTTATTAGTTTTATGTTTTTACAGTTCTACAGTTTTTTCTCTCTTCCATTTAGTATATCTCTGTGGTCTTGAGTGTAATAAGTGTGCAATTAACAGACTTAACTAATTCATGAGGAGCATTGTGAAACTAACGAAGGCCATAACTACAGACGTCAAGCCAGAATATTGTTCTGCTTTTAATTGCTGGTGGAGGAGGAGGCATGTTTAGTGTGTACTGTATGTGCTTGGTTGCCATAGCGAAACAGAAACACTGGGCCCTTTCTTGACAGTTTTATCTGCCTTCGGAGGTAAACGGAGGTGTTAGCTCTCCTGGTTACTTACACCACAACTTTCCCTCTTTAAGGCTGTGTGTTTGTGTGTGTATGTATGTGTGTGTGTGTGTGTGTGTGTGTGTGTGTGTATGTGTGTGTGTGTGTGTGTGTGTGTGTGTGTGTGTGTGTGTGTGTGTGTGTGTGTGTGTGTGTGTGGGGGGGGGGTGATACTGTATTGGGAGGCATTTGTCTTTGTCAATTTTTATAGAACAGGGGCATGTATTTCAGTGTCACAGTCACTTTCTCCACCTATAATAATGATGATTTCCATTACAATTTTAAAGATTTTTTTATGTTCTACAATGATTTAGGAGTCTTTGAAATATATTTTGGAACTGTTTCCAAAGGAAATTGCATTTATAAAATAACTACATGATTATAGTAGTAAGTATAGTAAGTTCTTTCTCATCGACAATATAGTGTACTGTAATGTGAGGCTTGGAGTATATATTACAGCAAGCAGAGAAGCTTGTTTTCAAGGGAATAACAGATTGGAAAAAAGTCGAGCTTTACAAATGTTTGCCTATTGTTGTGAGCAGGTACATAATGTAAAATGTACTTTTAGTGGATATATTAATTCCATGGGGGAAAGAGGATCCTTCTCCCTCTCCCTCGCCTGTTTGTTTGTTGGCCGTGGCGCTTTGCGGTTTACATTTCATGTGATTATGTAAATTCAGAGCTGTTCCTGTGCATTACGGGCCAACGCATTGTCAAGATCTTTTGTAAAGCAGTCAAGTAGCTATTTCTGAATTCTTTTATTATCTGAGAGTGCAACAAAGAAAGTCTTTTGTTCACAGTATGCTGCACACACCACTCCCGTCCGTGACTTACTACTGTCCCCTAGTGGTAGTAGACTCTCTCATTCTCTCTCTCTCTCTCTCTCTCTCTCTCTCTCTCCTTCTCTCTATCCACCACTCCACTTCTATTCACCTGCCTGTCTCCCTCTGTGTGCCTTCACCCTGGCTTATCATACTCAAACATTTAAAGGGCTGATTTGTTGTATTGTATGACAGAGAGCTCCAATTATGCATCGCTGTGTCCACACTGGCTTGGCTTTCAATGGAGGGCTTAAACAGTGTCAACAAAAACAGGAACCCTGGTGTTTAGTGGCCATTGTGAGGCCGGGAGCCGTGTCAATAAGCCATTGTTTCGTCAGAGTGCCACACCGAAACTGCGGTGAGAATACTATCAGACCTGTGGAATAGGGTGTGCTGATAATTGTGCTAAAATGTAAGTATGATTGTTTGGACAAGCCCAATGCAAATGTACACAGGAACAGACCCGGGAACACACTTACCTCCATAGCAGCATGTTGTGTTTGGTGGAAACATGCCAGAGTTTTTAAAAGAAGAAATCATTATAACTGTAGAATCTTTCTAGAATTTCTATTGTGTTCATTTTCAAGAGGCATCTCTGGCAGAAAATCATTTCTTTATTATTTCTGGATTATTTTGACAGTGTAGGTTTTACGGAAGACATGCTTCTCTGTCACCACAGTGTGTAGTTTTTTACTCGTTGTTGTTGTTTTCCTGATCACTGCTATTCTACGGTTGATTGGAGTGATTACCTGGGTCTGTGGTAATAAATGATAGGGTTAAAGCCTGGGTCAGTCTCCACTGGCAGTGCACGGACGTCGGACACAGAGTCAAGTCATTCATGTCAAATGACCAATTATGCTGCTTATAGAGGATGGCACCTCTGTCTCCTGTGCCCTATGCCTCCTGGGACACCACTCCAGACCAGAGGACTATCACTCAAACCCAAACCACAGTCATTCATTAGCCTGTTAAGATCCATATAAATTATTCATCAAGAAGGTGGATTATTTCAGTTAGTATTTGGCTTTATTTACTATCTCAGAGAGTTATTATGTTTGTGTGATTTTAGTGTGTTTAAAACAGTAAGAATTGTAGCACAAATGAGCAAAACAATTCTTAATTCAAATGATTTTTTTTGTTGTATATACTGTATTTTCTTTATTGACATGGTTACTATTCTGTGACAATTGTGAATTTCATTTGCCCGCATGTATTCAATTTAACTGTATGATATTAGCCCCGATTTTATTTTATTAGCATTTTATAATTTCATACTGTATGATTTTCCCTGCTTACTTACAAATGTAGTTTGATCTAACGGTTGTCCTTTTGGTTACCCTCTATTTGTAAACCCCCTCTGAACAAGAGCACAAGGCTGTGCATGGTGCTATCTCTGTGATTTATGGGTCAAATCTGCTCATCACCTTGAGTATATTCTCCCTGCCGTTCACTCCTGTGTTCACTCTGTGTTCGTAACAATGTTGTACTCACCTCTTTTTCTCTCTCTCCATGGCAACACCTCCAAAGTCCACACACACACACACACACCACTCTGTAAAATCCTTTTATAGGAATGTTAAAAATCCCTAAGGGGTTTTAGAGAAACTTTTTGAGAGTAGCTCCATCCTTGGCTAAACTCAGACTGGCTAGCCTCGGCCGAGATAGCTACTGTACCACACAAACCTTATTTAAATCCTGTCATTTCCCTCACCTACCATATCCCCACACATACAGTCATGTTACTGTTCATACCTGATCCTTCTCTGCTTACCCACAATTGGCTTGATTCAATGATAACGTTCACCTCTTGTTTTGTGCATTTGTGAAGACTTTGGTGGTAATGTGTGCATTGGTTTTTGCAATTACTCAAAGGAGAAAAATATAACAGATGACGTATCATTGGGTCCTTGTCATCTGCTTGAAATGCTTAAGTTTGAGGATAGCTATCTAGAACACAGACACAAACACTGTACGTATATAATTGTGTTTGTATATTCTCAAAAGGAAGTCCAATTATAATAGTTATAATTTCTATCTGGAGGTGCTGGACTTGATCTATTTAATTTCCTTTAATAATAAAAAGGAACCACAGCTTGTCATCATGACAGCTTGTTGATACGCTCGTCATCGAAACATGATATCTAGCAGTTACAGAAGTAATCATTAATACACATTACTTGAGATTTTGCCCTGTGACTCACATGCTGTTGAAGTCCTAGAAACGTGGCTTTATACTTTAGCAAACAGAGATTGGCGGTTAGAGAGATTAACATCCTATTTCTACACACTCACAGCGCACTTCACTGCTATGTTTGAAGGACTGTTGAATGCCATAGTTCACCTCCAACCTATGCAGTGCTGTTCAAAGCCGCACGCACGCATGCACACACACACACACACACACACATTTAAATTGGTATTGGGACTAAGCCGCATTGCATGGAATACTATGTAAAGTGTAATATGTAAAGTGTGTGTGTGTGTGTGTGTGTGTGTGTGTGTGTGTGCATGCGTGCGTGCGTGTGTTCGTGTGTGTGTGTGTGTGATAGCTTGTCACAGCAGCACATCTTTTTATATTTCATATTTACATTTCTTTGTCATTTCTATCCCACAGATATATTCCTATCACTCAGATATATCTTTTATCTATATATATATAGCCCTACTGTGTTTAAATCTCTGTCCTTGAGAAGGAAGTATCACACACACACACACACACAGGCACGCACGCATACACACACACAGGCACGCACGCATACACTCACACATGCACACACGCACACATACACGCGCACACGTACGTACGCACGCGCACACACACACACACACACACACACACACACACACAGACACACACACACACACACACACACACACACACACACACACACACACACACACACACACACACAGACACACACATCGCTGGAGTACAGTACATGCCACAGTGATCAGAACACAGCACTCTGGAACACAGTCGGCAGTCTGAGGGATGGATTTGATTCAGTGGAACACCTCTCTGTCTTTATATAAGCCAACACCACCTGCAGGTGTAAGAGCAATATGCAAGTGTCGCGCTGTCAGACCAAACGTCACTGGTTCACGGGTTATAGAATTTCATTGAAAATATTGACACTCCCATAACTTTTTTTCAAAGTCTTATTGAAGGATAAACATTATGACGGGCAGACGGAACCCAGGCCCGGGATTTGAACTTCGCCGCTGAGCCAAAGCAGGCACTAACACATGATGCAATGACAGCTCTCAAAGATGCTGAAAGGAAAATTAATAAATTCCACCATGTAAAGGACTATTTAGAACATGTTTGTATTGGAAAATGTCAACGATATTTGTTTTGGATCAAAGCAGCCATCTGGTCTAAATCTTCAGCTGGTAACCTCATAAAAAATGTAAAAAAAGTCTCTGCTCTTCCTTTTATAATTCCACACACACCTTCTTAATCTGAACAGATGAATTTTCTGCCTTCCCGTGTTTTCCTTTCCTCAGGTGTGTGTGCAGCGTTTGCCAGAGAGTGACTCTCGCAAGAATGTGTCTAATTTATAGGAGTAAGAGAGGCAGATTTATACCTGTGCTAGTTACGGAGAAGCCTGGTCCCCCGGGACGACCAATGACTGTTTACGGTCGGCCTGAGAATGTCTAAGCAGATGACAAAGCACCTGCCAGAGTTTCCCCCTGTCTGTTCCATTCTGTTCCGTCTGTCTGCTCTCCTCCCGTCCTCCCTCTCCTCCCCTCTCCTCCCCTCTCTCCTCTCGGCAGTGTCACATGCTCCAGCCACCACAGAGCTCTACGTTTAACAACCATTCCCTCTCCTCCTCCACTTCCCTCATTCTTCCCTGGAGTGGATCTATCTACTTATTCTATCTACCGCTGAGTGCCATGGCTTCTCAGGACCGGATAGACACACACACCGGAGAACAGGGCTGTGGTTGTCTTTTGTTTATGAAGGGGAAAGGCAATATCGAGATTGTTTCAGAGCAGTGTCATCACATGAAATGTATCGCTGTCGCGAGAATGTTTTATACGTCTGGGCCCTTAGCTGAAGCCATTTTAGGAAACAGAAAATATCATATCGTATGACCTCCTCTGATATAAAAGTAAACTATGGGTTGTAAATCCGTTGCACAACTACAGTAGCGTGTTCTCTGAGATAGAAAACACCGGCAGGAACAGCACCAGTAAAACAAAAACAGAAATGCTATTTCTTGCAATTTAGTTGTTTTTGGCACTGCTGTCAGGAAGTAAAAAATTAAGGTGAATTGTTTCCAAACCACATTTAGCTAATTATGGTGACCTACTATATATATTTGTATATCAGATGCTTAGAATATACAATATATACAGATGCTGAATTGATGAGATTTCTCTCCAAAATGTCTGACCTTGAAAACAGGAGAGCACCTGTGTTTGCACCTGGCCCTGAACTGAAAAACAGTTAGGAAACTGAGGACAACGTAGGAAATATAATGACAGTGCATTTCATTTTTCCAACACCTTATCTCTTGTTCCACAGCTGATGTAGCAGTTTTCCTCTGTAGGGCCACCACTCACCCCAAACAAAATACAGACGCTGCCAGATCGAGACACAAACAAGTCCACAATTTATGCCTTTTTTTTTTCTTTTTTTTTTGTGGTTATTCGAAAACTTGATACGGAGAACTTGGCTAGCATGGGAAGGAACAAGGCCACAAACCCAGAACTCTTGTCGATGGAAAGAAACAAGCAACTACTGCCCTCAGACAGTTTCTGGATTTCAACTTTCAAAGGCTAGAATTTAATTTATCTGCACAATGGGAAGCACATCTAATTTCGGGGGGGGGGACCCGTAATTTATATTTCCGGCTATAAAACAACTGCTAAGAAACGTCTATAAATCTTCGGTGACGTTGTTTATATCTTTTTATATTTCATTTAAATTTTAAATCAAACGACGACTGATTCTTGGGCATGCTATCTTCTACGGTATCCCCCATAACAGAGGCGACGCTATGATTCTCAATGGGCCGTCAGTCGTTAATGCATCTTGTATGATTTTGCACCTGTAATTAAATGTCAGTTCATAAACACACAAACACTAATAATACCCAGAGCTTTTCTGGGTGAGTTTCGACATGGCACTATCCCATCCATCACTGTCCCTAATGAGCCTCTGCATTCACTATTCAGTTGAGGAAGCCAGTGCAGCATTGTCTTATTTTTCATGCTCACCAAAATAATTGTCAAGGTAATATCTCAGCCGAAATTGGGAAGACACAAGTGTGTGTGTGTGTGTGTGTGTGTGTGTGTGTGTGTGTGTGTGTGTGTGTGTGTGTGTGCGTGCGTGTGTGCGTGCATGCATGTGTGTGTCTGTGCGTATGTGTGTGTGTGTGTGTGTGTGTGTGTATGTTAGGGGGGGGGGGGGGGGGTCCTGTTCAAAGTTCCCATTAGCTTCACAGAGCATGCATAGCATTACTGTCATTTTACTGTTGGTGACGTTAATCAAAACCAACACCATTAAGTGTGAGTTGGTTAATCTGTGTGGTTTTTTCAATGTCCTCATTAATAATACGATGCCCAAGCAAAGTTGAGGAGCTAATGAGGTGTCACAGGTCATTTAGACCAATCAGACGCCACCACAGGACATTAGCCAAACAAAGACTGTGCTGCCACTGCCCTGCTTCACGAGAGGAGGCTCTTACGACGACACTTGAATTAACTTAACACAAAACACTGACAAGAACAAGGGGCTCCTGCTCTTCGAATCCCCTCAAACGCCCTGAGAAGTCTTGTTTGTTTACTCTCTTAACCAACTAACAGTCCCACTGATGTCCTTGGGGTCTGGAAATAACTTAATCCCCTTCTTGTTTATTTGAATTATAGATGATCCCCTCTCTTTCAGACCGTGGTGTGTGTGTGTGTGTGTGTGTGTGTGTGTGTGTGTGTGTGTGTATATGAGAGAGAGAGAGACACTCTCTCTTGGTCTACAATGGTCTCTGTTCTGGTCTAGAGTGTTAGTGTACAGGGGAGAAGCGGTGGATATGACGGGCTGACAGATAGATATACAGTTTCAGAAGCCCGGGCCCTCGCGCTGTGGGACAGATTTCATGCTCCGGACCGGACCGCCATCGCGCCGGGGATCAGACAAGGGTTTGGATTGGGCCCGGAATCCCGGGGTGCCGGGAGAGATTTTTCAACACAGCGTTTATGATGTCATTGGGAATGCCGCCGACACATTTGAAAGATTTATGGAAGCAGAGGCCGTTCTCTCTGGTGACCAGGAGAGAGGAGAGAGAGAGCAGAACTGTATATCTCTCTGGCTGGGTCTACAGGGGCCTACTGGGTCTGGCCTTCGTCTGGAGCTGGGTGGCTATAGTACATAACCTTGTGGATTGCCATGGGAATAGGCCATGGGAATAGGCCAGGTGCTGCCAATGCATAAGTGCCAGAAAGAGGACTGAGTCCTGGGTGTGGAAAATTTATGATTTTAGTTTATATTAATTATATTCGTTTTTGGTTTATATTTTGTTATGTTATGAATAATAACCACCATACGAATACATAAATTTATTGTTTTAGACAATTCATAAATCGAAAGGCCATTCATAAATCTAAACTCATTGCATTTATTAGTCTTTCAATTTCATTACTGAGACTAATCCATCTGGAATTTTAATCTCAGAAATGATTGTACATTTATGTGGTAATACTTCCTCATTATTTTTCAGAAAACAAAATTATAATTTTATATATTATATTTTTTGGGGGGGGTTGTGTGTGTGTGTGTGTGTGTGTGTGTGTGTGTGTGTGCGCATTGGAGTTGTTGTGTAATGTGGACGGTACTGCGGTGGAGGTTGGGAAAAGTATTGAGTCCAGAGATAAAACTAATAATAACTCAGTTATGAAGTCACACAGCTGACAGACATGACGAATGACCTCAGCATATGGAAGATAACCATCTGTTTTCGCTCTGGGTGGGTATTGTATTGTGGAGATAGCACAGACATCTCCTGGGACAAACTTTGAATGTATTCATTTCTTATCCTGTTAAGAGATTTCCAGTTATTGATATTTATACACTACATTTTCGAGCGAGTGTGTGAACCTCGTAGTTTTGGCCACATGGACGGTACTGCAGTAGAATCTCGTCGGAGTCCGGAACCGTATTTCTCTCCAGTATGTGTCAATATCAGAATAGCAGCCGTCAGCGGGGTAATGACAGAGGAAGTGGTGACCGTGGCCCCGTGTTTCAAGAGCAGAGTGGGCGGCGGCCATGTCTCAACACTGACGGAGGAGGAGAAAATGGTACAGAGTGTCACTCTTGTCAGCATATTTATGTTTTAAACCGAGACAGTTGTTGCCTCTCACACAGGCCCGTAATTCCATGCCATTAAAAGTGGTGGGAGGTGGGTCTGAAGCGGTCGGGGCTTTTGGAGCCTACCTCTTGTCCCGCTCCTCAGCTCTAATTCACCGTCACTTTTTCACAGGAAACTTTTGGCATTGGTTGAAAGCATAACGACTAGTTGCGGCTCTAAAGCGATCATAAAGTCAATCATGTGGCTGGAATTACCCAGCAATCTTCGTCAGTCGCTCCCTATTTCACTTCCATGCCAGAGGTGTTCTTCTGCTTTGTGTGTGTGTGTGTGTGTGTGTGTGTGTGTATGTGTGTGTCTGTGTGTGTGTGGATGGAGTAAGTGCACTTGCACTTGAGTAGTGGATGGTTAGAATGACGTCACTGAGGGAAAAGGTAGGAGGAAGCTGTATTACCATGCAGTATTGTCATCAAATATATGCCATCGGCCCATATTGAAAAGAAGAATGCATATATATATAAATACAGTGTATCAAACTATAGTTAGTTTATAGTTTTAAAATATGTTTTTAGGGCGTTTCTGCTTTTATTGGGATAGAGACAGTAGAGATTGACAGGAAGGATGGGTGAGAGAGAGGAGGGATGACATGCAAGATGTGTCGAGGGTCGGAATCGAACCGGGAACCTTGTGTGATGTGATATGCGTGTTAGTGTGCTATGATGTGATATGCGTGTTAGTGTGCTATGATGTGATATGCGTGTTAGTGTGCTATGATGTGATATGCGTGTTAGTGTGCTACGCCACTAAGCGCCCCATGCTATAGTTCTTCTACCATTCCACCCGCCAGTCGCTACATGCAGCACAATAACAGCTCAGGCTGTCTCGAAAGTAGTTGTGTGGCCAAATTAGGATGCAGTGGGAATCCAAGTACTTTTGACACTTCATTCTGAATAACAGCTAATCGAAAAAGCGTTGGAGGGGAATTATCATCACTTGTTCTGATTTGTATGCATGACAACCTTTTTTCATCTCCAAGAATACAACACCCCACAAGGTCTTTCGATGACGTGCAAACATTAGCAATTATGATGAACTCCACAGTGCTTATCTCAAAAGGAACAGGTCCCCACTGATGGACAAGTAGACGTTTTAATGAAATAAACTGCTCTGAGCTGATGAAATAAAGATTGCTCCACCCCGGGGCACACTCAAATTAAATGATCAAGATGACTGCATGCATGCTGCTTCCATTAACTCAGGTATGGTAATGCTTGGCCTAATCACAAGGCACATGTTCTACTAGTCTCTCAATACACCCCTGGTACCAGTGTGCCATATGGGTACGAACAGTCAATTCAATTCAATTCAATTCAATTCAATTCAATTCAATTCAATTCAATTCAGTTCAGTTCAGTTCAGTTCAGTTCAGTTCAGTTCAGTTCAGTTCACTAAAGCTTTATTGTCCCATTCTTGGGCAGTTGGTTTCACAACGGTAGTTAAGCCGTTACACACACACACGACAGAAATCCAACATAAAAACAACACAATAAATGAGGATTCACAAATACACAGACGTATAATAACATATAGACGATCCAAAGCACTAAATCTGTTTCTTTCTTTTTTTCATTCTTTCTCTCTGCTTCTCTCATTTCTCTCACTTGGGCCCTGTACCGTAGAGGCTATGTCTCCTGGTTGGAGGAGGAGGAGGAGGAGGAGGAGATGGAGTGATGTAAAAACCATGTGCTGTCCCCGGGGGCGATGTGAGTAGACGGGGCGATGCATGCGGTTTTATGCACACAGATAAACATGGACTTGCTGGTCTGTCAGAGGGCTTCTGGAGGCAGCCCAGAGTCCTTCGCCTTAAAACAATGTTGGTCTTGGGCAAGAGGGACTGGGACTGCCAATGGGAAACACCTGTGTCGGGGTGAGGAGCCAGGCGGGAATGCTGCCGGAGAATTCCCAATGTTCCAAAGAATTGGCTGAAGGCTGGCGGGGTGCTAAGGGTAGCCAGAGGGGCCATTCCCTCATGCCCATTAGGTGTTGAGAGGTGGAAGTGTGAGAAATTTGGTTGCAGTTATGTCTCATTTGTTGCCCTGTAAACACACTGTGTTTGGCCCAGAGAACCACGGCCTTAGTTACTGTTGGGAGGGATGAACTCAGTCTGGAATATGAGGGTAGAGGAACATCAGAGAAAACATCACTTAACACCCTCTTCCTTTCATTTGATTTATTAAACCTTTTATTAGTAAACATTTATTAAACCATACAGTTAAGTCAATCAAGAACTGATTCTTATTTGCAATGGTGACCTCCTTACCCTGTGTGTTGGTAGCCTGTTGTCTGTGCCTGTCGATGTTTAAGGCATTTAGGCCTTAAGTTCAGCATTCTCCTCCTATGTTATGATCTGACTAGAGACTTGGCTCTGGAACGGCAATAACGGAGCAGATTTACCCTCTATCTGCATGCAAGGATGGCTTTATTCAAGTAACCTAAGCCAAGCTCGCAAGTTACAATTCTTCTGGTTTCCATATTATAAAACGTCCTGCTATATTTCAGGCTATTTCAAGTACAGCTCTGAGGGAAAGGACCATTTTTATCTCTGGTTGATTTGTATTCTGAGTTTTGGAGGAAGGCTATGTGGCTTGAAGATATTTTGATTAGAAACATTTGACCCTGTAGTGAGCCCCCCAGCTTCAAAAGCTGCAGCGTTTGATATGGAAGTGAATGGAAAACGTATCTTTCATGTCAAATGGTGAAATGTTGGGGTTGGAGGCTTTAGTGTACAGTAATGGACTGATGAATATCGTTTGTGCATTGCTGAACTCTAAGCACATTTTCTTGTATAATAACAGTTATTATTCGTTAATTATACATTTGTATTGTAGGAATTCAGCAGCCATTCAGTGACATACTGTAGCCATTTGGCAAACCACTATATTATTGATTATAAATATGTTATGCATTGTTTATGAATGTGTTATAAAGTCCTTACGTAGGTTCCCTTCAAATAAAGTGTTACCGAATGTTCATATTTGTGTGTATATAACCATGTGAATCCCATTTAAAATCTTAATCTAATGATATAGCTAGCTAGCCACATTGGCGTATCCAAACGGCATGTTTCCATCCATCCATCCATCCATCTATCCCTCCATCCCTCCAGAACCCAGCCTCCCTCCTCTCCCCTCATGTGTTAGTGCTATCCTATCTCCTGAATCTATATCCTGGGGTAGCTGCTGTCAATTACCCTGACACTGTCTTTTAATTCACCATTTTCCACAGTGTAAGCATCCGTCTCTGCTGTCTGCAGCACGGCGAGATGGTACCGCGCGGTACAGGGCAGGGCAGTGTGCTGTGGGCCTCTGTGGGCTGTACTGAAGCACACAACTGTCAGACAGACAGAGGCTTGTGATGAGAGAATGCTCTCGGTAGTGAACCACATACTGTACAATACTGTATGTTTTGTGTACTGTATATACTCACATAAAAGTGTGTTAGAAAAACACAACGCTTCCTTTTAAATCGGGTTGATCGATTTCAGATCAGCAGCGTGTTCTACTGTCGACGAATCTCAGCTGTTTGAGAAGCGCACATCCAAATCCGCCGTCAAAATGTGTTTTATCTCCATAGCACAGTGCACGCTAGATTTAGCAAGATACGCAATAACGCGCCCGTGCAATATTTTCTGATATGACATAATATACAGGCTTAGCTTTCGATAGATATGCAGAGTGCAATAGAATCTACATATACCATACATAAAGTGCCGTTGAATGGCAAATAACTTAATCCATGTGGAACCATACCGGAGGACACCGCAGTCAAGGAGCATAAATTAAACTCTCTGGTTATTATCTTTGTCTTCATCGTAGCGCTGCGGTGTCAATGGCTGCCATGTCTACAGCAGCACTGCCATCTCTCAGGCACTTCCTTCTAGCGTCTTTGTGGTGCACTCAAGCGCTATCAGGGTGTGATGGAGGATTGCATCTGCATATTAAAAAGTGTGTATCTGCGAGATAAAGTGTGTATCTGCTTTGTTAAAAAGCGCTACGCTTTCCAATGCTAGCGTAGAGTACCATTAGGCCGCCCTCTGTGATAATACATGCAATTTGAAAATCATTTAGTATCAGATGTAGGTGCGGCAGGTGACATGGCAAAACTTTTCTGACAGGGTAATAACTGTGTTTTTTCCCGTTTTTTTTATTTTTTTTTGTGCGATTTCATTCAAACTCAATACGGGAGATTTAGAATCCTTTGCCTTTATTCTTTGTCTCCTCTCCTCCTTCCCATCACCCTCTCTCTTCTCTCCCACTTTGTCTCTCTCACTGTCTAACAAAATTAATTACTGTATGTTTTATTTTATGAACGTGTCACGGTGAAATGATGAATGGCTTGTAATATCCAAAGATTATAGACGTACAGCTAGACAGTAGATTACCACGGGAGGACACACACACACACACACACACACACACACACACACACACACACACACACACACACACACACACACCATATAGGAGAGACACACAGTCACTGGAGACATTCATCTATGGTTTCATATTTGATATTAACTTACTAGAGGAACGATCCACACCACAATGTAATTACCAGTGGTAGAAGGCCATAATGGAAGTGAACTTTCTCAAAGGTCCTCATAATTGCACCCCCCCCTCCCTCCCCCCCGCCCCTCCCCCCTCCCTGATAAGATTCCATATTGGTGTGTACACTGGTCCCTCTCATTATGGTGGCAGATGAAAAAGTGTCATTTCAGCATTCTTTAATGAGCAGTGTGAGAGTGAAGGTCATCGTAATGGGTTTCAACTTGCTTTGGGAGCCCAGAGGTAACATTCTAATGAGAAAGAGCCTTGAACACCAACACCCTGGTAATTCACTAATTGTGCCCATGCCATTTTACTGTTACCACAGAGTGTCCGTTGTTGTCATGCATGTGCAACATTGCCTGTCCTCTACTGCATCTGTATATCACACACACACACACACACACACACACACACACACACACACACACACACACACACACACACACAAACACACATGGTTGAAGAAGCGTGCCATTTTTACCATATTTCAGCTCCACTTCCCAGACCATGCAGTGTTTATTGGAAGCTACAGTTTATTCATTGCTTACTTATGGGTGGAGGGACATCAGAACCAGCAAGCAAAAGGAATAAATGTTAACCCTCACACACACCAGCATGGCAGGCTAGCAAGGACAGCGTGTGTGTGTGTGTGTGTGTGTGTGTGTGTGTGTGTTTGTGTATTTGTGTGCATGTGTGTGTGTGCGTGTGTGTGTGTGCCGGTGCACGTGCACTTGTGCGTGTGCGTGTGCGTGTGTGTGTGTGTGTGTGTGTGTGTGTGTGTGTGTGTGTGTGTGTGTGTGTGTGTGTGTGTATGTATATGTATGTGTGTCCACATCCTCCATCTGCCTTTGGCAGTGCTTCCAGCATGTAATATGCCCATAAGGTCTTTATTACAATTAATCTGTCTTTAAAAGAAAAAAAGATTGGATGTCCTTGGATGGCCCTTATTAATCATACAACCCTTCAACCAATCTACTACAGTGTATCGTTTACAGTCTGGTGTCCATGTATGACTGTTCCGAGTCTGTTTATACTCTTGTATAAGATTCTATGTAGGCCTACAGTACATATTGATGGATGATGTTCAATATCCAAGCAAAAATATATTACCCTTGAGAGAAAAAAAAAATAGATTTTCTGTGAAAATAATCATTAAGAATATCAACACATGATCCGGTAGAGAAAGACAACACATCTGACCAATCATGTTGTCCGGTTTGCTCCGTCTGTCCACTCGCACTCATCGTAGCCCTCTCATTGGACCATGTTGACAAGATAGATGGACAGACAGACGGCACGTGGCGACCATCTGTAGTTGCTAGGTGGCCTTTCCTCCATAACAACCCTCACATTAGCTCTGACTTTGACGAGAACCAGAACCGTCTCCCTCCAGACCAGCACCAACCATGTTCAAACACTATCTACTCAACCATTGGTCCACTGGCAGAGGTCTGTGATGGTGGTCACTTGGTAGAGTTTTCGGATTGGTAGATACTGTATAAAAGTCATCACAGCCATGGATTGGCTTATCATTACTGTTAGACAGAGTAGTGGGAGAACGTTTGAGTTTCTGATGACAGATGGTAGTGATGTGGTTGTTGTTTTAGGGCAAATTACTTCAAAAGGAGGACAAATGAAACAAGGCCCATCATTGCCTGGTATGTAAAAGTGCTTAGTCTGTGTAGCACAATGCTGTTAGCCAAGCAGACTTCAAGTCTGGCTCCACTAGTGACATATTGTGGGAAAATGAAAAACCTAAGATAAAAACAATCTGCAATATTTTCCTAGATCTTTTGTTTTAATGTTCCTCTCTGTTAGGGAGCTGGGATCATCTGTTTGTATCAGAATGTTCCTCTGTGGGATCAAATGGTCATATTTCAGATTGTGGAATGACAGAATGACTTCTATGGAGATAAGGAATGTGAGGGGAGTTAAGCACAGCGCATAGCAGGCTGAGAGATCAATGGAGAGATCTGGTCCTGCTCTCTCTCGCTCCCTCCCTCTCTCTCTCTCCTTCTCTCCCTCCTTCCCTCCCTCCCTCACTCTCTATCTCCCTCTCTCCCTCCCCCCTCTCTATCTCTCTCTCTCTCTCTTTCTCTCTCTCTCTCCCTCCCTTCCTCCCTCCCTCCCTTCTTCCCTCCCTCTCTCTCTCTAACTCTCTCTCTCTCTCTCTCTTTCTCTCCAGCTCCAGCATAGTAGTGCCATATTTCCTCTCTGGAGGTCATGTCAGCTTTCACGGGATCTTCTGAAATAGTTTCACCATGACTCGTTGTCACATGGGAGCTACACCACAGAACATGGGGTCAAAGGTCAGACTACTTTTTCCTTTTTTTTTTAAACAAAAATAATTTTCAAAGTCACGATTCATCAACATTCAGCTTCCCATACATCCTTAACAAAACAGCAGCATTTAATGTTTGATGAATATGAGACAATTAAGAACCTGATGAAAAAAAATGAATACAAGAAAGAAAAGGCAAGAACAAAAACATGATTCCATGCATGGAATAAAAGGAAAAGATTCTGCTGGAAATATGGAAGTATGAAACACTTACATTTGTCAAAACTGTATACAAGACTAAAAGATAAAAGAAGTGTTTGGAAAGTGGGGGTGAATTTCCCACTGATAACACCTCTGCACCCCCCCCGCAAAAAACCCAGCCCTGTCTCCCCCCAGCTCTGACGGACTGAATCAGGAAATGGAGGCAGAGAGAGAACCTGCTTCATAACACTCAGCCCCGCTGCATTAAAGTACCCAGGAGGTTTTTAAAGGTGATAAAAAAAGGCGAGGCGGAGAATATCATTCTGGAGATAAGACACTCGCCCCGCTTTCCACAAGCTACATCCCTTTTATTGCATCTGGCAGCGAATTAAGGCACGTAGGAAAAGAAAAAAAAAAAAACAGAGGGAAAATGAAACCTGGGGGCTAAGACGCCATGCATTCAGCCTGACTGGCTCCCTCAATGCTTCCATTAGTCTTTAAATCTCAGATGAGGCCGTCTGATGGTGATGATGATGATGATGATGATGATGAACCGTAAAAAAAAAGATATAGCGTAATAAAAGTACAAAAAGGCGTGAGTTCATGAAGAGGAGCTGAGGGTCGTGTTAAGTTTGGCCCGACGCGTCACGAATGCTTTTCCCTTCGTTGGGTTTTAGAGATGATTACCTTGGTTATTTATGGACGAAACCATTTTGATTTGGGGGGGGGGGGGGGGTGTAAAAGGGATAAGGACGTTCGCATGGGTCGAAGCTTCGTTTAGGCACGTGGGGTTCAGTGGGTTCAGTGGATTTTCCCATCTCCTGTATAAGTAGGAGGACTGTAAAGTTGGAAACTGGGAGAAATCCAATAAGGTCGTTTTGGGTTATGTATAGCTACAGTACGCAGCACAGCTGACACTGGGAAAAACCCTGGAGCGGGGAACAGGACAGGCTACAGGACAGGAAAATGAACCCATTATTGAACCCATTGATTGAACAGACAAATGAGATGATTGACTTTTGAGTTGTTCTGGTCACCTTGATGGTCTGTCCTCCAGATCAATTCAATCGAAGTCCAAAACGTACAAATGGGCCGGGCCTCTATCCATCATCAGAGGAAACAGCCAATATATGGAGTGGTATCTCCATATGTAGGTGGAGGAAAAACAAGTGACATACTGAACTGCACAGAAGACAAACAGTGTCAAACAGCATCACTGTTGACCCACAATTGGATTCTCTCCTCCTCTGCTCTCCTCTTCTCCTCTCCTCTCCCCCATGTCTCCTCCTCTCCTCTCCTCTCCTCTCCTCTCCTCTCCTCTCCTCTCCCCTCCCCTCCCCATCTCTCCTCTCCTCTCCTCTCCTCTCCTCTCCTCTCCTCTCCTCTCCTCTCCTCTCCTCTACTCATCTCCTGTCATGGCTGGGCTCAGAGGAGCAGGCCCCAGTGCATGCTGGCCCCAGCACTCCAGGCAGACCGTGTGATGTGACATGAGCCGTGTGATCTCCATGAGAGAAAACCCTGATGCATACAGGAAATAATCAGGGCAACACAGGCAACGTTCAGAGGAATGCAAATATTTTCAGAGTGCTTAAAAAACAATACACCACACACACACACACACACACACACACACACTTGCACACACACTGCACGTGCACACACAGGCAATGCGTGCAGACACACAACCACACACACATTTAGACCCCCCATCATCATACACATTATAAGACACACATATGGACACACACACACACACACACACACACACACACACACAGACACACACACGCATTCACACATCACACAAAAGAAAAAAGAAAAACAACAACCCCCTGACAAAACTCTCCCCGAGTGCGATTTGCATAAAACATTAAGCCGAACAAAATGATTACACTTGACAAGTTGAGTCGGAGGGAGAACATCGCCAGTGGCAGGCGGTTACTTGCAGATCGTGCAATCATTCTCTCGTCAAGCAACTGTTTCATGGCCGCCTTTGTAGGCACTGTCATAGCACAGCAACGTGATTAATCCATCCCTTTTGTTTTCCTCTTCCCCTCCACCACTCTCCGTCCCTCCCACAAATCCAATAAGTTGCCCTTAAATCAAGTTACCCTGCACCTTGCAGATAGGGGTATTGTGATGGATATGCCAAAACGGATGCCAGTCGCTGCGTTTTTGAGCGGAAGCGCTGTGAAATTGTACCGCTGTGATTGTACATTATGCTGCTAAATGTTTGTCTTGTAATGCAATTAAATGTGCATGTAAGCCGCCCCCGCGCTCCCCCCAAACTATTGTGTGCTACATTTAATAATTTTATTTACACTCTTTTGTGACACTGCCATTTAACCTGGGGTAAAATAGAATCATTTTTGAGGGATATTAAAAGAATAACTTAAGTGTGTTGTTGTCATAGACAACACAAACTGGTTCATATTGCAAAAAAAAAAAAAAGAAAAAGAGATGAGAATCAAAACATTAATATCCTCCGCTCTCTCATATACTGTGTGTGACTGCAGAAAATTCCAAATGTTTTGCACTTCGCTGAAGGATAGCTCACAGATAAAAAGAAGAAAGAGAGAGATTATTATTGCTTCCTTTTATTCTCCCCCCCCCCCCCTTGGCAGCAGCTCTCGATATGGTAATACCGTTTTTTTTTCTTCTTTTTTTTTTTTCTTTTTTTTTGAATATTTGCACAAACTTAAGAAATGAGTCTTGATAAGGAGTGACAGCCACAGAGGCAGCAGAGATCTTCAGCATGACAGGCGATGTCAAAAACCCCAGTGACGCTGTCATGGTGACAAACTTTTCAAAAGAACAATGTGCAGACGTACGGGTATTGAAGTGAGCAGCAAGCCTCCCTGACAGTGTTGTCCCTGCAGTTAAGAAGAGGAAACATCATCTCATTATGCATGCTGCAAATCTCTCTGCATACTTATACCTACAAACCTTCAACGTATGTCAACATACTTACTGTACTGGGAGACGGCACGGCGGGTAAAAGATCTACTGTATAGGGTAAATATGAGTCATGCATGGCTCAGAGAGGACAGAAAGCTTGACGTATTATATTTTCATTTGTAGGGATCAATGTCCATGAGATCCGTATCCAGAATATCCATGTTCAACACGGACAGTACAGACACAGATTACATTTGATTTCGAACCTGATATGAATTGCTTAATAACAAATGATAAATAAGGCCTATTTTCCAATGGGATGACTAAAATAGAACTGTTGTCCCTTGACATGTTCCAGAATAGGATGTCACCCTCACACTTAACCCTTCCCCAACAGAGCTTGTGTCCTAAACCTCCATGTTAACCTCTGTGAGAAGCAGGTGTCGTTTTGACGTGGGCCTCCGTTCCTGAGTTCTCCTTCTCTTTTAATCTTGCCTGTACTTTTATTAGAACAGTAACTCCACTGACCCCGTCACGTCTGCTCCGCTCAGAGAGCGGTGCAGGATCATTACTTCAGAAAAGAACCAGCTGCACGGACCATTGTTTAGGATCTGCCAGCTGTGTCTATTTTCATAACCCATTTTCCTTTTGTTCAACTACACCTCCCTATAAAAGAACAGAAAGAGAGACAGAGAGAGAGAGAGGAGAGGAAGGGAGAGGGGGAAGAAAGTTATGCTTCACCATTTCATGAACTCTTCCCCCTACTCTGGCCTGATGCTTGACTGTGGTGCTGGAGCTGGAGCTGGGACAGGGGAGGGGGGCAGGGCTGGAGGGTGGAGTGTGGGGGGTGGAGGGGGGAGGGAGTTAGAGGGGGAGGCAAAGGAGTTCTGTAATCACCTAATCCAAACATACACTGGGGGAATCTCATTACTGGACCGAACAGTTCCATTTGAGCCTTATCTGGTTTCAATCAGTCGCCTCTCATTCGGAGCAGGGCATGCAGGGAAACTCGATTCCTTTTGTCTAGATGTCTCTGGCGTCTCGGCGCAGCTATCAGGGGTTCCGTGCTTGTCTTGTCCGTCACCCACCCTGAAAGCACCGGAGGTTTTCTGAGGCTTTGGTCAACAGCGGAGGGAGAGGACCTCAGCGACAGTCCACACGACGCTGCCTCTCGTCATCCGACGATGCGCGGTTCTGTGTGTGTGTGTGTGTGTGTGTGTGTGTGTGTGTGTGTGTGTGTGTGTGTGTGACATCAGTGGACGCATGTCTGGTAGAAATGGATGGCTGCCATGGGGGAACTCCCCTTAACCCCCCCCCCCCACACACACCCCACCACCCCACCACCCCCCAGCCACCCCTCTCTTCACCCACCCACCCACATGTAAACGGACATTAAAACGAAACCTGACCCCGGCCGTGGAATCTGTAAGGTGTAGTTTCCCTGTTTTCTCTCTCTTTTCCTTTAGGCTGAGGGGGGCGGGGGGGGGGGGGGGGGGGGGGGGGTTGTGGGGAGAGGTTGAATTTGGGGGGCTTGAATTCGGGGTTGGTAGGGGGGTGGGGGGGTGGGGGGGGGTCAGGGAAAGGTGAGCAGAAAGCAGCAGTGGCGGTGGCGTCGGCAGCAGACCGGGTGAACTGTCTCAGGAATCCCAGATTAAAAAACTCCACAAGAAGTTTGAGTCAGAGATAATCACAGGATCTGGAATTCACAATAACAAACTGGCCATATATCTACCTGTCTCCGGCCTTCCTCCCAGGGAGGGCCACAGGGTCACAGCAATGGCTGCATTCCATCAAGGGCTCTTTTTTCTTCTCTTGCCGGCCAATGAGGTGTCTGGAAGGATCAAATATGGCCCCTCCAAAGCAAACCTTAACAGGGTTTTAACCCTTTTTCTTTTACACAACCGTCTCTCTCTCTCTCTCTCTCTCTCTCTCTCTCTCTCTCTCTCTCACTCTCTCTCTCTCTCTCTCTCTTTCTCTGTCTTGGGGAGAGAGGGAGGTTTGATTTGGAGTGTGTTTATTTTTTGCTTTCACGTGGCGACAGTGGAAGTTCAAATGGCTCTGCCTGTCGCCCTCTCCGGTCCATTTCCTGGCTGGGGCTGGGGGCCGAGGGCCTGCTGGGTTGAATTAAAAGTTGAGCAGAGAGAGGGGGGGGGGGGTGGTGGGGTGGGGGGGGGGTGGTGGGGTGGGGGGGGGGGGGTACAGGGGGGTCTGGCGGGGCAGGTATGATTTACATAGCTTGGGAGAGAGAGAGAGAGCCGAGGAGTTCAGTCTGCTGCTGCTACAGACTAGTCCCCGGGGAGCCGTGCAGGAGGAGGCGCTATGCCGCGATACTGCCTGTGATTTATGTGTACCACACTCTTCCTACCCACAGCCCTGACAGCTTCATTATTTATTTTTGTTTGTTGTGATTATTTGTTTTAGTGCTGTTACAGGCACTGTTGACTCGTGGAGTAGAAACCCTGGCTTGCTGCTCTCAGAGACTATACCGTACTGTACCTGCTTGTTCCTCAGATCCTTGCTCTGTGGAGGCTTTACTCTGTCTTTGTTGCACTTTTACACCCATCCAGACACGGCGGGTTATTTGTCCCTTTGCTCCAACTTGTGGGGGGCTAGGTGTCTCAGCATGGGAAATGAGCCTACAAAGGGGGCAAGGGTTGCAAATTGAATGTAAGTTATTTCGTCAGTGTTAAGTGTTGCAAATAGCCCGGGGTTAGAGGCGAATAATGATGTTCAGTGTGCTGTCCAGGGGGAAAGATTCTGCTGGAGACACAAGCAGACCCATGAAGAAAACGATTTGAGTAGATGTATTTCAGCACATTAGTTGACTACGATCGATAGAGCTACAGGACTGTGCGTATTGTGTGTTTATACCGTATAATACAGTATCTCTGTCAGTTCCTACAGTGTTTCAAGCCCCTGCAGATCCCTTCTCCTAGAGCTCACAGTCAAGCACACAGGACTGCAGGCTATATTTATATTCATTTATTGATTAACCCCTGCAGCAAAAAAAACATAAACGTAAAGACATCACCGGCTGCAGTTACACTGCGGACTCTCTAATTTCCCCCTCACGACCGCATTCAAATTATTTGCTTTCCCAGTCGAAAAAATCGAAGAGCTGTAAAAATCGACATCCTGTAAGGCTGAAGTAATAAATTTCACTCGTATTGACAGCAGCCAAACAGAAAAGCTATTGCCCAGCATTTAATTATTGAAGACATTGATCGACAGAGTGATTTATTCACAGTGGTTCAGCTTAAGGGCCTAATTGAGTCTGACTATGTACAGTAAAAGCCTCTTATTTTTCCGTTTGGCCCGAGTCAAGTTACATGCAGATATATGATGGTTACCATACCCAGCCAGTTACTGCACTGTATGGTGCTGCAGTTAAGAACATGTTCATTGTTTGACCATAAGCTTCATATTACTTTTCATGTTCATACAATCATTCAGGCTCATTACGAGCTACAGTGATATCACCGCGGTTGTGATGTTGAACGTTCTCTTAGCAATAGAGTACTGATGGTGTCTCCTCACTTCACACGAATGTTCCACATTCATTTTCCCACGTCTGGTTATATTATATTATTATAAATTCAAAGAGAGACAGACAGACAGAGACAGATAGACAGACAGACAGACAGAGACAGACAGACAGACAGACAGACAGACAGACAGAGACAGACAGACAGACAGACAGAGACAGATAGTCAGACAGACAGACAGACAGAGACAGACAGACAGACAGACAGACAGACAGACAGACAGACAGACAGACAGAGACAGACAGACAGACAGACAGACAGACAGACAGACAGACAGAGACAGACAGACAG
>NC_139667.1:15622593-15657593 GCF_951799395.1 Argentina silus
TAAAGAAATAAACGGGTGGAATTCTTCCTAGGGAATTCAAAGACACACTTCCCCCTCCCGTTTAGCGCACCCCTTCCCTGCCCTGTCTACTTCTCCACCCTCCCTCCCTCCCACCCTCCCTCCCTCCCTCCCACCCTCCCACCCTCCCACCCTCCCTCCCTTCCACTGACTCAATACCTCGGATTCCGCTACCACTCGAAAACAGGCCAGTGGTGTTGACATAAGATCCACAGGATCAGTGTCTCCCTGGGGCAGATGGTCTTTGGGGTGGGGGGGTGGGGGGGGGGGGGGGGTTAGTGAGGGGTGGAAGCGATTCCCTGGATGCTTGGATTTGTGCTGTAACATGCAGCACTAATCAGAGCACCTGTGTTCTTTTTGACATAGCCCTACACATCACATGATCTGAGGTTGAGGGAGGGGAGGGATGGGGCTTGAAGGGAGGGTGCACAGTCCGATGAAGGACATCCTGGACAATCAAGACCTCCCCGTTTGACCCCATGTGTGACCCAGGAAGAGGATCATCCATCTCTGCCAAGGACCGGTACTCCCCAGTGACATCACGCTGGTGAGTAAATAAAATGTTTTAAAAAAAAAGAAAAGGGGGTCACGGATCAAAACGTTCATGGAAGGCAAACAGAACACGTCATAGCACCACAAAGCCTCCAATAATGATTTCATACTGTCATACGCAAGCACACAGACTCTGAGGGCTGATGATATCAGCTAAGCTGCTCTCTCTCCCATCGTCAACGGAGAACGATACCACATGCTAGGGTCTGGGGCTGGTGCTGGGGTCTGGGAAATATTATTTTGAGGCGAGGGCTCATGTACCCTCCAAAGCAGGACCATACCGCCCCAAAGAGGAGCATAATGTGGAACAGAAGGGCAACGTTTCGCTCATTGTCCGGTGCATTAACCCCAATCAGAGAGAGAGAGGGAGAGAGAGAGAGGGAGAGAGAGAGAGGGAGAGAGAGAGAGAGAGAGAGAGCGAGAGAGAGAGAGAGAGAGAGAGAGAGAGAAAGAGAGGGGGGGGGGAGAGGAGTAGAGACAAGAGAAAGAGAAAGAGAAAGAAGAGTAGTGGGGAACACAACACTCCTCCGCATGCCCTAAATTCTTGCCACTCTTGGATGATTTACTTCTGATTGGTTGCTTTTTACGATGCGTACTCTGATACTCCTGGGGCCAGAATTATAAATGCTTGAAGGAGTCATTTTTTCCCTGATCCTTTATCCTCCAGATTCCTTCTTCTTCTTCTTCTTCTTGTTTTTGTTCTTCTTCTTCTTGTTTTTGTTCTTCTTCTTCTTGTTTTTGTTGTTGTTGTTGTTCTTCTTCTTCTTCTTCTTCTTCTTCTTCTTCTTCTCCTTCTTCTTCTTCTTCTTTTTCTTCTTCTTGTTTCCTGTCTGCCTGCTGACCTCCCTGTGGTCACCACATCTGAAACACTCTCTTTGACATGCTCCTGAACCAGAGTGTACCAGGAGATTTCCCAGAGGGGGCCCAAGCACTTTTGGAGGGAAGTTATAGAGTGTTAATGGCCCCTGTATATGTGTGCATGTGCGTGCGTGCGTGCGTGCGTGCGTGCGTGCATGCGTGCGTGCGTGCGTGCGTGCGTGCGTGCGTGCGTGCATGTATGTATGTATGTATGTATGTATGTATGTATGTATGTATGTGTGTGGGTGTGTGTGTGTGTGTGTGTGTGTGTGTGTGTGTGTGTGCGTGTATGTGAAACTGATTCAATACTTATTCAACAATGGAAAAACTAAATGCACTAGTACAGTACAGTACTAGTACAGTAGTTCTAAAATCCGACAAAGTGAAAACTTCTTGTAATGTATTATTCAAAATAAATGTCTTGAAGTCAATGAAAATAAACTACGTTAACAACTGTACCCTGAGCTATACAAGGCCCTAAAGCTTTCCTTCCGTGTTATGATGTCGTCTTACCCCTTTTGCTGGCTTGTCCCCTACTGTCACAATGGATGACAGGTAAGTGGCCATAAAAAGTGAAACCACTGTCAAAACCACTCACTCCACTGACAGGAATGCCCTGTACGGAATAGAGCAGCATGCATATTTATGATGTCGCATAAACACTGCCCTTACATCAGACCAGTGGGCATATGTGTGTGTGTGTGTGTGTGTGTGTGTGTGTGTGTGTGTGTGTGTGTGTGGGTGTGTGTGGGTGTGTTCCTAATCATGCCACTCATCCTGTGCCCCTTTAGGACCCCGTTGGCACTGTAAAGGATGAAAGGGGGTGTCAAAGAGAATGCCAGCCTTCGTCACAGTCTGCAGAGTAATTGCACTCCTCATGGCTCAAACCAGCAAATATTCATTCAAATCGCCTCCTCCCTCGAGGGAAATTGTTTCCTAATCAGCCCACAGAGTAGCCATCTCCCTCTCTCCATCTCTCCATCTCGTCCTGTTTTGATAGAAGGGCCTCTTGATGGGATTTGGACGTGCGTGTTCAAACACTGGGACCTGGTATCAGTCACTCTCACTCACCTGTCAGGGGGGGGCGGGTTTCATAAACTCTGGTGATTAGTGGATGATGGGTCCAGGCACGCCACTGACTGACAGCCCGGCGGCGCTGCCAGAACCCTAATCCAACAGGAATGGTGTGCTGTGAGGAGAGGCTGGAGTAATCCTGTTAGAGCCACTTCACAAATCTCGCTTTGTTGGAACCTAGAAAGGTTCACTTTCATGAATAAGCATGTCCATAAAATATCCTCTGTAAACTATACGGAAACTAGAATTGATGTTGTTTCTATCAGAAGTGTATGTCAGGGTGATTGAACATTTACATGTATAGTTATAAACATGTAACAAGCATTTATAATCATGTATGAACACGTTTAGAAATGTTTATTCTTGAAAGTTGTTAGAAAGGGTTGAGACGGAGTTTCGTCCTTGCCTGTGTTGAGGAGGAGTTTCACTGTGGTAACCTGTGGTCAACACTATGCTACGCTAAAGGCTACAGTACGTGACCGGCAACAACCGGTGTGATATCCTCTGTGTTCCCCGGTGACATGTCCTGACACACCTCAGTCCATCTTTCCTCTATGTGAGGTGCCCTCAGAAGGCCCCTGGCTTCCCCTGGCAGAGCAAACACACTTCCTGACTTTCTAGTTTAGGCCATGAGAAATCACACCTAATGTTGAGCTCTTTCTGGCCTGGGAAAGCTACACTCGACAAAATGACATGGATAGTTTCACTTATTTGATGATAGTCAGCAAGAAAAGCCAAATAGATTAAAGTGAGGCATTAGGATACGTGAATACCTTGAATAGTGTCATTACAGCTTATCTTCACAGTTGCACACTCTACAGAGAAATACAGTATTACTGTTAAGTATGAGGAAGCTACTGTACCTGGTAGCTTATTTCCTTTTATCTTCCTTTTTGTACTACCTGTAATCTATCCATATTTTCATCTATCTGTTAGAACCTTGCCACATTACACTGCTGAAATATTACTGAATGAAAGATTTAATACAGTACAATTTCACTGCAGTGCTGTAGCTCTTTTTTTCTCTCTCTCTCTCTCTCCCTCTCTCTCTCTCATTCTCGCTCTCTCACTCTCTCTCTCTCTCACACACACACACACACACACGCTCACACATGCACGCACGCACGCACGCACACACACCCACACACACACACACATACACACACACACACACGCACACACACACACACACACACACACACACACACACACACACACACACACACACACACACACACACACACACACTGCAGTCACAGCATAAGTGGCACAAGAGAATAATTAAAGTCAGAGTTTTATGAAAGGCAGTGCACCCTGACCCACGCCCTTCCTAAGTACTCTTACCCTACCTTGAACGTTTGGCAAAATTCAAATGACCCCTTCCCAGAGGTTAACTAATAACGGAGACATTTGTGAAAGATGCTTCCCGAAATTTAATGTATTGAAAAATGTGTTTCCTGGCTTGCTGGGTATTTCACATAACCTCTCTCGTCCACTTGTTAATGACGCTCTTAACAGGAAAAAAAAAGAAACAAAGCGCCAGTGGAGTTTGCTCTTTGCACAGACAGGCCATGAAAAACAGCCCCTGAGGAGACTGAGGATCCACCTGCGCTGGTCTTAACGAGAAGAAAGTCCAGAGCAGACGGTGTCGTAATGAGGACACGGCCTGCCAACATCCGATCCAGCTGGATGTGGAGTTTGGACACGGCTTTCGCTCAAGGTCTTCAGTGAGGAAGGTGGGGTACTTGGGAGAGAGGACTATGGTGAGACACACACACAGTTATTTATTCGATCTCACTACCTGTTACTGTTAAACTCAGCAAAACCACCCTAAACCAGTCTCCAATGGCAATGCTAGCGATGTTGAGGGTCAACTTGACAGCAGTGTACACCATCACGTCAGTTATGATGTAAAAGCTAACATGTTAGCACATGACATGCTCCCAAAAGCATAACTTGACACTAAGAAATGTTGTTTTTGTATTTCCAGTATTAGTTCTTTCCAAAAAACCACACCTCGGTACATTGATACTCATCTATATTGGTGAGATGATTGACAGCTGCTTTTGGAATGTTGCGTGAAAGCGGTTCCCGGTTCAGTGTCAAGGTTGTGGTGTATCACACACATCCCAGCTAATCATGGTGGTGAGTAAGCTCCACCTGACAGTTAGGAACTCTGCGGAGGATGAATTGTTGACATGTTTTCCGAAACCGGCATGCCCAACACATTTATTTCCCTTGAAGCCTATTGAAGGGAACAAGGAGTGCTGAAAGGATGTTGATTGCCTGCTAAAGTATTTAATGCACAGCAAATATTTGAGACATTGTTCATGGCGCGGAAACAATCCATACAGTTTTCAACATTCTCGGCTAATCAAGCAGAACAAAATAAACGAGCCAGCGGGAAGAAAAATATGAAAAAAAAGCGTTGCTCTTTTGGCATGTGGACAACCTAATTCCCTAAAAGGCTGTTCTTTACTCCTGTCCTTATGACACGTTATGAGAGGGTTTTTTTGGGGGCTGGAACACAGGTCAGTTAAGTCGTAAAACTACCATAGAGTAACAATGGTAAAAATCTATGTTTATCTGCTGTGCGTGAAAGAATGACATTTGTTAAATAAAGAACTTTTGCTGGTTCTAAGAGAGATGATCCATTCAAAAGAAATAACGTCCTACTTAAGCGATGAAGCTTTCAGGAAACGGACCCCACAGCAACTGGTCATTGTATCGTTGTATTCACTTTATTTCATCATTTCATCCTGTCTGAATCTGCACCAATGATATCACCACAACATGAATGTTTTTAATGAATGTTAACAGTTACTGCAGGACTAGGATGAACTCCAAGCCTCTGCCCGGCGGAATTTAAAAAAGATTACTGGAAAAATACAATATCTTCTTTGTCAGCACTTAAAGTCTATATAATTGTGCCTCAGGATATCCCTTTCCTGAAAGGAAGTATTGGCCGTTATTTATTTCAACTCTCTCGCTGCTCATCACATTAACACTAGAGCAACGATCCACAGCCAGGTTTACCTCACAGGTTTACCTCACTTACTGGGATGATCCATGTTTTTAGCATACACGACAAACATTCAAACTTCACCTATTTTACGGTAGTATTCTACGGTAGGAATAAGTTAAGTATTTTGCCGTTACAGGTCACAGTATTCGTCCTAGGAGATCCTGTGTCTTTACACTCATACAGAGCCCCTCTCTATCGTGTCATGCCATTTCCTCTGGCGGGAGACAGTGAGAGGCGTGTCATCTGTACATTATGCGGCCTATGCCCTGAGGACTAGGCTCCTGTATCGTCTGACACTCCAGACCATCACACACACACGCACACACACACACACACACACACACACACACACACACACACACACACACACACACACACACACACACACGCATGCAAGCATACGCACGCACGCACGCACGCACACACGCACACTTCCCACCCTATCCCATCATCCACATGTTCTATTCTTCCTCCTCTTCCATCTGCCATGCAAAATCAATAGCAGGTCCATTTGCCGTATCATGGCTCCATCCCAAACTCCGGATGGTAATGATGCTATGATGATAACCCACGGGTGAGACTCACGGGGGAGGTTTTTAGACTGATCAATACTCCTGGTGTGCATTATGTGTTTGACTCTTAACCGTATCCAGCCCACTCAGTCCACTCCTGCTCTTGTAAGACTTGATACTGAAGGTGATCACACACACTCTATTAATGTTGTTTCTATGAGCTGCCGCATGTTCGTCTCGTCTTCACACACGACGTCTTGTGTGACATCATTACCAGAGAGTAGGTTAGGCCTCAGGACAACTGTCTGTTTAAGATTTATTTAACCTGAACTGGACACATCTCTACATTGCTATTAGAGTGTAATATGAATGTACTGTAACACATATGTATGTACATCTCTACATTGTTATAAGATAATATAATAAGAATGTAATAGATACATATGCACTAAGATGTATGGAAATAAGAGTCCCAGTTAATTCTGAAATCTGTTACAGATCTGTGTACAGTACCTTTAAGGTTTCTTTTTCCTGCTGATTTCAGATCAGTGTGTAGAGTTCCTGACACAGAGCTCTTATCCCAGGACAGCAGAGAGGCGAGCCACTATGACATCACTCCATTACCGTCCGGGGCCAGAGTGAGTCTCCTAACCTTGGGGAGGTTTTAGCGAGCGGGGGGTCTTTGGTGTTATGAGCAGCCCGGGCCAAAGCCCCACTTAAGCCTGTGTATCCTCGTGCTTCCTAAACATGGATTTAATCCCCTCATTAATGATATATGACTGGGGGGGATCAATGGTTGGGGTTAGAGCCGTGTGAGGTACTGTATGCGTTAGCATGAATGGCTACATGCTGTTGAACAACACACAGAGCCCTTCTTCTCTTCTTCTGGATACATTACACCTCAGTGAAAAGTGGCTTGGGATGACTTGCTAAGACGCCGCTGCTAATGTTTCGGTGGCTCACGCCATTGGAATGTTTATGCAATAAAAGAGTGTGACGTTGACATGAATGACACCCCATGTGACACCTCATGTCCTACACAGCTTGGCTTGTAATCAGTGCCTAAAGAAGAGTATCAGGGTTTAAAGTCTGTCTTTTTTTTATTATTTTTTTAAAGCTACCACTGTACCACCCTGCGCTTGAACCCTTGGCACTCTATTTGAACGCCCCACAGCTGAAGTGATAGTACGCAATAAACCAGGAAGATCAAAGTTTGGATTCGATTCCAGACGGCGCGGGCTGAACATGGCCCCAGCAAGCTTACGTCCAACAGGCCATGGCAACCATTCAAACGCTTTATTTTTTTGTTATTAAATTGCTCCCCCAGAATTCAATTTTTAACCCCATAGATCTAGCCTGTGAATCACCATTACAGGGCCCATCAAGCTGTCAGGCCGTGAGGAGTGCAGGTGCAGCGTGGGTCTGCTCCACTGTAAACACTGCAGCTGAATAATGGAAGCCTAGGCTGTTTTATGTGGTTCAGGGGGACTTTGAGAGATTCACCCCCGCTGCTTTTCACCCAAATTAGATTCTTAACTCCACCAGGCTGGACATTATGGTGTAGTCTGAGGATGAGGCTTGGGGTATGGGAAGGTGTACAGTAGGTTGTTTCATTGGTGTGTGTGTGTGTGTGTGTGTGTGTGTGTGTGTGTGTGTGTGTGTGTGTGTGTGAACCCTTGAACATGGGATAGTGGGCTTTGTTTCTGGAGAAGATTCTAAATGGTGCATTTTATGCTTGGTTGAGCTCTGACACTAAAGAGCCTAGACTTCTTCAGATCTTGACAGATTTTCTTTCATTATTTTTTCCTATAATATCTTGGGTAGTTAAAGAGGTTGGGGAACTCTTGGAGCAGTAAAATGTCTGACTTAACTAGTCGAGACACCAGACAATTTCCCACGAGTCTTTGTTCCTCAAGGTCAGAGAGAGAATGGAGGTGACCAAAAAAACAAATGCGGACCATAGTGTAGATGTCACACACTCCGCTAATCTCGTAACAGAGCTCTCTAAAACACATTTGAAGGTAGGCTCCTCTTTCATTCAGAAATAAATTGCTCTGAAG
Organism: Argentina silus; assembly: GCF_951799395.1. Taxonomy (NCBI): domain Eukaryota; kingdom Metazoa; phylum Chordata; class Actinopteri; order Argentiniformes; family Argentinidae; genus Argentina; species Argentina silus. The sequence continues at coordinate 15,630,693 of NC_139667.1, forward strand.
AAATACTCACACATAAATGTAGCCAATATACGGTACTGCAAGCCTGAGAAGTAGGAGCATTTTTCATCATTTGAGAAAACGGTTTGCCTCACTTTAATAATATTGAGTTTGAGTGACATTCTCCCTTCTCAGAATTACTGCACATATTCACAGTAATGTAAAGAATTCCAAAGTGGTCTCAGAGATACAGTATAAAAGTGTTTGGGGTTGCCAAAGGACAAGAAGGAAAAATAGCCTCATGTTCATTTGATCTTAAGATAAAATCAAATCAAAGTTAAGTGCTGCACTTCATCATAAGTGGAAAAAGATGTTTCTTCAGTACTTGGATAGTAGGATTCTGTGCTCCCACTAGCTAAATGATCTGAGAAAATCACCATGGTGAATCATACCACAATGGCAAAATATGAGCGAGCATCATCTCCATGGGGTAGTTAGCACCTCTCTGCCCCGTCTTTTAGGGGTGTCTGGTTGTGATTAGGGGGTGATGGGCTGCAGTGCTTGAGGTCCGCTGACAGTTTTGTGAAACTGTAAAAGATATTATCCAAGGGGAATGAAAACAGCACTCAGCAGGTTTGTCAGAGAAGATGGACAAGTTAAAACAGATGACGCGATCAGCCGCGGCGGCCGCCCCTACCGCGGACGCACCTCGCGTGCAGCTGCAGAGGATCCTGGGTCGCCACATCTGGACAGGCTCACCTGGAGGCCGACGGCGGGGCCTGGAGGGACAGAAGAGACAACAGGAGACCTGTCAGGACAGACCAAACCAAAGGGCTAGCTACCGGCATGGTAAACAGAGAGAGAGGGGGAGAGAGAGAGAGAAAGAAAGAGAGAGAGAGAGAGAGAGGGAGACAGCGTTCTTGCTTTAATCCATCATCGTGTACAAGAGGGCCTTTCAAAATGACAGCTCACAAGGTATACACAAATATAGGAGCACAGTGTTTCGATGTTGATGTGACCAGCTTCTGTTCATTGTAGCTACTGCATGGTTGTTGATGCTGCAATATATCTCAGACGCCGGGGGGGAAAATTTACTCTCCTTACCTTGTACTCACAGCTACGGATGATGCAATCTGTTGAAATATGTAGGAGGAATTGACTTCATAGAACGATGATTATCTTATGCATTTAAACTTCTTCAGATGTGTCTTATCTTTGAAAAAGTATGCGACAATATGCAAAGTAGGGGAGCAAAGTCTTGATTTATCTCCTGTATATTCCAGTCTGTACAGCAGATGACAGCGTCCCAACATCTTAAACACATTCAAAAACCTTTGAACTTCTTTCAGTTTACTTCAAGCCTGTAAGCTAAGCCAGTACTGCCGCCTGACTGCATTCGGATCTACAAAAAACCCAACCCTCCTACTGTACGACAGGGTTTCACAAATCATTGAGTTTACATAAACAGTGAACATGGTGAAAGGTGATGTTTCCAGTCCATCAAGCCTCTGGATTCTCCTCAGGCTGGAGGTATCCAGACCCACGCCCCCATGCCCCCCAGTCCTCAGGGCTCGAGCAAAGGGGAGAGAGAGGCCTGGAGGAGGACATAGGGCAACATGGGGTGAAAGAGGGACATAGTGTAGGGTCACACTGGGGCTCTTCCTGCTCTGCAGCAGCAGCAGCAGCCCCTGTGCTCTGGAGGCCAGGCCCTGATTACCGCGCTGGGACCAGGGACCCCAGCCGCACAGCGTTTTCATTAGGGAGAGGGCCAAGATCATCCAGGAAGGTTCCGGCCCATTAATACATTTGAAACGGCAAATGAAAGGGGGGCTGGGGAGGATTGTCGAGGGAGGGGGGGGGGGGGGGGGGGTTGGGTTATTTTGAAAGGGGAGAACCCTGTGGAACTGCCCTGAGAGCCTCAGTGAATAAATACCCTGGGATCATCTTAACCTCATTCTTTTTTTTTTCTTTCTCCTCCTCTATGATGTGTAGCCAATTTTCCTGCAATTTAGGATAAATTGTTTGTGAAATCCTTGTCGAACCTACCACTGGGATTCCATTCACAAAACTGAGAGAGAGAGGAATTAGGGAGGGGGTGGGGGGTGGGGGGCGGAGGTGGGGGGATGACTGCAATTCTGTAAGGAGGGGAACAATGTATGGAGAATTTAGTTAACGATGTCATCTGCATCCTGTTGGAGTTACTGTTATGCTTTTCATACATCAGAGAGGGTGAATCATAAACCAAAAGAAGCGCATTGTGCATTTACACTTGATAGTAACTTCAAGTGATCAAAGCAACAACATCCATATGATACGATATGATATGACATTGACAGATGTTTGCACAAGACTGCAACTTTTGAGATGGTGTTGAGGTTTGAATGCCTGGTTTCAATCTAAACATGACAATGCATGCTTCACATTTCCCATAGATTTTATTATCAACTCCACACACATTATCTGAGGAAGTAGTAATGTAGGTTGGAAAAGCTCCACCTGCATGTGTTGGTTTGACAAAAACATTTAGGACAGCAGGTCAGCTGGATTATATTCAAGGTTAACTGCTAATCGTCTCGACTGTGTTCTTTTGTAAATATGATATTTCCCCTGCTGGTTGCAGCGCTGAAGGTGTTTATTACCAATAACCATATTAGGCCGCAGTACATGAGAGAAGAAACCTCTTCAGGTCAGTTTCCAAACTAGTTAATATTTTATCCTGCATCGTGGTATAATGACGAGTATTGATTTCTCATCTCTTATTAATGCAGTCTGGTGCCAGAGCAAAACGCTAATCACACACGTCCCTCTCCATTTTTCATGTTAAGTTCTTCAATTCCTCTAATGAAGTAAAAGTACTGTATGTCTCAATTCCAGCTTTTTCCAAAGCAGGTTGCAATATTTCATATTCATCTTTCAACAAAGTCTTTAAAGTGCATCTTTCACTTCAGCCGTCTTCATGTATTAATAATGATGCTGGCTAAACAATAGCAAGTACAGCCTTGGTTACACACGGAGGAGGACTCTGCTCTAGCTGTACTGTGAGCTCAATAAGCTAGATACCAGAAACTAAAGACGCCCTCCATTGGATGAACTAGCCCTACACCTCATGACTTCTCCAGTTCCATAAAGTGGCCAAGTAAACAGGAGCAGAATGAGATGTTAGCGTCAGCCTGACTTGTGTCCCTGTGCTGCAGCCTGGCAGAGACGGGGGCTTATCATAAGCAGTGTTCAGGGAGCAGCAGCAGCAGAGACGCTGTGTGACTTGGCAGGGAGGATGGCAGGCCATGCCAACACAGCTGTCCGGCTGGCCAGTCACTCAGCGGAGCTCCCCCAACGTCACGGTGACAGCCCATCTATCACCACGGCAGCCGGGCACACCAGGACACAAAGGTGTAAACGAACCCTGGAAAGAAGGGCTCAGCGGTGCGTTGGCAGAGTGTGAGGGCTTGACGCGTCACTGTCACACAGGCAGGGATGTGTAAACCACTTTAATTGCACTGACATTCCTTCACAATGGCCAGACGGAACGGGGATAGGGATAAGATCACTTTGATGACTTTATTTCTTTTGGTTCGTATCGTCCAGTTTCATTGTTAAATTGCGATCTAAAGATTTAATGTAAAGCGGTGGCATTCCAATGAGGGCACTTCCTGTCCTTTTACCCTTACATTTACAGGAAAACGTGGTATGAATGAATTGCGTATACAAAAGAAGACAAACTGCCCAGTCCTCCCTACTCTGATGTCCCGCGTCTACCGACACTGTAAAACATTTGGAGGGGAAAAAATCAAATCAGTTCAAGTTTTGAACTGTGTAATTCGGTCAACTGTTAATAACTTGCAGGGCGCCAGCCTTGTGAAATCTCTTTTGTGAGGAAGACAGTGGAGAGAGGTTTTATGAGCAGCCGTTTCTCTTGCGCCAGGTTTTTGTTTACACTTTCATTATATCTCTAGTACATTATCTGATGCCTCCATCCCATTTCCAATCTCGCGGCTAGGTTTTAATCTCCTGACACTCAGCGCGCCTCTCCTCACCGTCCTGTGCCACGCGGGGGAATCGGAGAGGGCTTATATTACAGCACATGAATCAAGGCAAAATGAAATGCACTCCAGACGCTTTCAGATGGTTTTAATTTATGGCAGAGGGCTGCAGATACAAAAAAATGCATTTAATGTAATCTGATCACTTGATTCGATGCCGAATTTATGAGCAATCCGAGTCTGGGTAGAGTGACTGGTTTTAAAAATAGAGCTTTTAACCTAAGGTTGTTTGGATTATGTTATGGGACCTATAAGCCTGTAATATTAATTATAGTAATAATAGAAATAGTACGACTACTACTACTAACAGTATTAATATTCATATTCATATGAATAATAATAATAATAATAATAATAATAAGCATAATAATAAGAAGAAGAAGAAGAAGAAGAAGAAGAAGAAGAAGAAGAAGAAGAACGAGAAGAATGCAATATTGACAAGACCTGTGTAACTAGTTATAACATTGTATTAACATTTAAGATCTAGTAATTTATTTGTAATCATGTTAAAGGTCCAGTATCTAGTTTTGTGTGTTGCTGCCCCGGTTGGCCACACTGAACATTTGAAAATGTGCATATGCGTTAGAATTAGAGTTTTCTAATTGCGCCAACCATGTGCACATCTTTGTAAACATACCAAACGTGAAATAGGTACATAAAGGCCAGTGTCCTATCCGACACTAGATTTTAGAAAGTGCTTTGTAATATATTAAATATGAACTTTAATATAGCACTCATCACTGAACTGGGTTTGATTCCCGATGGGACCATATATACTGAAATGTATGCACTCACTGCAATGTAAGTCGCTTTGGATAAATGGCATATATTATTCTATATTATTATATTCTATATTCCTTGATGGCCACTGATTTATTATGGCCTAATATTATTTATTATCTTAGCTAAAATCTGGACCTTTAAGCAGTTTTGTCATAAGGAATGGTTCCTCTTTCACTTATATAATAACAAAATGGTTAACTATGTAACATGCTAATACAATGTTGCTACTAGAGAGATTTATCTAGGGGTTAAGATCTGAATACTGAATACAGACTTCATTTATTAATTGCGTCATTGTAAAACTCAATAAATACAGCATATACAAGTTATAGGCAAGAAGAAATACATCCCACTGGGGATACTAATAAATAATCACTTCCACAAATGAGCAACAATATGATTGAGATTTCCCCTCAGATGCCAATTTGGCTGTTGTTTCAAAGGGATTGACTTTCTCAATCTCTTCTGCTGTGGTTCATGTCCCATTGACGTCTCAATTGTAAATATCATCTATCTCTGTCTCTTCAGAGATGAAATCAATTTATGACCGCTGGGTATCTGTTGTTGGACCTAATCCATTACGGTCAATCCTCCTCAGCAGGGCATTTGGTTAACACATTAACAAGTCCACAGGCATTTACAGGGAAGAGGAGAAGAGCATCGAGTTTTAATGCTCAAAGCCGCAGAAACCAATGAAAGATTAGTTCGACTCATTACTTGACATTAATGCCTTATGGCATTAAGAGAGTTGTGTGAAATACTGTCAAACAAATATCTTTTTTCTAAACACACACGTTAAAGGAGTTTCTTTTTAATCTTTCGCTCTGTTAAGCAGATGACACATGGCCACGAGCAATAAGATTAGCATACAATCACACCACTTGTCCCAGCTTGTTGTGATGCTAGTACGGTACTTATAGGAACTGTATTCATCAGCAACTTCTGGTTCTTACTGAAAATGGTTAGGCCTCTTCCTTCTCCTGAAAATGAGTAGGCCTCTTCCTTCCCTCAGTTCAACTTTGACCCCACTGCGTCAATGACACATGCTTAGTGAGGCTGCTCACTCACATAATGCAATAAGCACATACTGTATTGTGTAGATACATATATAGTAAAAATAATATTGCCCTAACCTAACCCTATATATTTATAAGTCTTTTCATGATATATTGGGATGCCCAACATGTCATTATCGTTTGTCTCAGGATCTCCCTCCATGCTGCACTTCCGGGACTGTTTGTCCTGCATGTAGAAGGGTCCGTGAACCCCTGACATCCTCCTAGCAGCAGCTTGTGAACATCTGTGTGAGGGGGGGTCGCCCTGGGTTCCCTCTCCCTGAAATCAAGTGCAACATGAGCCTGGGTCCTCTCTGCATTAGTCCATCTGCCTGCTATCTCTCACTCCCCTCCATGGCCATGCACATTCCTCCTCTCCTACACACAGACACACAGACACACAGACACACACGCACACGCACACGCACACGCACACGCACACGCACACGCACACACACACACACACACACACACACACACAGACACACAGACACACAGACACACACACACACACACACACAGACACACAGACACACACACACACACACACACACACACACACACACACACACACACACACACTGTACGAGGCTGGTGGAGGTAGAAATTGGAGGACAGGCTCACTGTTAACGCATAAAATGGTGTGAGAAATGGTATCAAACACAGCCTCCACTGGTGTCCTCACACTTAACACTTACCCTACCCTCTTTTATTTATGTCCTTACCTCCATAGCACATGATGTCATCGGAATCATGTAATCATAGTCTTTTTACATGTCAGTGGTAAAGAAAGGAGACCGAGATAAAAACCAAGACTTGAGAAAGGGTCAGCCATAAACCATCGAGACCCAGCATTCAATCCATTATTTTTGTTAGCATTTTACCAACAGCATTCATCTGTGAGTAATTGTCACAATCACCATTTCGAACTGGGATCGCTATAACCCCAGTTTAAATATAAACACAACCTCAAGAAAACAGCAGAATGGTGTCCGTCAAACAGATTTGGAGGCAGCAGTGTTTTGGCATGTGTATGACGAGTGTCCGTGGACTTGTGTGCTTGTTTAGAGTCTAATAAGTTAACTTTTACCAATGATTCCTTTCACACTCACACGCGCCAATACACACACACACACACACACACACACACACACACACACACACACACACACACACACACTCACACACCAACACACACACACACACACACACACTCACACACCAACACACACACACACACACACACACACACTCACACACCAACATACAACCAACACACACACACACACATATAGCTCTTATTTTAATGTGAAGTTCAGAACGCAGTTTTGCAAACTTTCTGAACTGACACGATTCAGTTAAACAAAGACCAGAGACGTACCATCTCGTCTCTCTCTCTCTCTTTCTCTCTTTACTTTCTCCGCCGCACGTCTTGAAATAGTTGCAAGGAGGACTTGGAGGGGTTGGTTCTGCAAAGCAAAGCAAAAAGAAAGGCTTTTTGGATCTTGAAGAAATTATTCACAGCTCCAGTTCAGAGGAGCGCTCATGTGATGGGCTGTGACAAGTGTAGTGCTCTGAGAGAGAGAGTCCCTGCCAGCCTCTCTGTCTCTGCCTTTGCCTTCTACAGGCACCATTAGTGCTCTGAACCGGGGAAACGGCTCCTCGTCACACTCCTACTGAGGAACAGAGGCGCTGGGTACCGTTTGTGAGATTTAGTAGGGCTGAAGTTTGTTTTTGAAGGCTCTTGGAAGTACTGCAAATGATCTGAAATCCAAGCTCGCTTTTTAACTGCTTGAAGATCATGTCAAGAGCTTCTCCATAAGCCCTGCATTTGTAGTTGTGAGAGTAAATACATGTTTTTCTTGTCGGGTGTTTTGCACCAAGATTGCATTAGGTAGTGGGCAACCTAAATCCTGGGCTCTGATAGGCTATCTAGTCTACGACTGTGGCTGGAGACACAAACCCAGAAAATTGAATTTATTTCAATTAGATGGAAGGATGGAAAATTTAAATGCTTTTCGACTTTACGACTTTCATGTGGGCTCAATTGCATGCAAATATGCTCATAGAGTTAATCAATTTAAAATGAGCCATTGCTCAATAATTTAACACCAGCATCAGTTGATGAAGCATTTGGCAATGCTTCATCAACTGACCGAATTTTTTTTTACAGATTCCGGATGGTTGATTTCGAAAACTAGTCTTTAAAAAAGGTTTGTGAAATGGTATGAAAACGGTTACAGGGGTCTTGCCTGGAGTTGTTCCACCCTTAGTTGTGTGGTCCAGACGACTGGTGTTTATACTGTATTCAGAGATGATGACAAGGATGCTCCCTGCTCTAGGTCTTAGATGAGGACAATGACATGCTACACACACACACACACACACACACACACACACACACACACACACACACACACACACACACACACACACACACATCAGAGAAGGTTTTGGCACAGCCTCACCCTAGCTACCCCTAACGACCCTGCACTTTGCTCTCTCTCTCTGTATTGAGATGTGCCTTTGTACCTTTTGTCTATTATCTACCCCCGACTAGGCCTCCAGCTATTCAGATGAGCATGGGTGTTGCAGTTGTGTTCAACCCCAGACCTAGCCAGTCTGATGGGGGGTTCAAACGATTGGAGCCTGTGAATTATTGAGTAAAGCTTGCTCGGAGGGTTGTGTAAATTACCCCAGTTACATATGCACAGGGTTCCCTCTACTCCTTCTGCCCAGAGGTCCTATACACCAACCCAAAGACAATGGTGGTGACAGCAATCAGGCATTGTCTCTGGTTGAAAACTGTTTATGTCTGGACACAAAGATTACTTTTTATTTTTGGGGCTTTTTCTATTCTCAAAAAAGAAAAGAAAACCTTGATACACAACTACAACTATGGGTCAAAATAGCATCCAGTAAACAATCTTCCCATATCACTTGGTCTGATCTCTCGTAACTTTAAGCACACTGTTTCTTCACCTTTCTCTCCCCTTCCCTCCGGCCTCACCTTTTGCTCCGTGTCAGAGGGAGCCGTTGGCGTCCCCCGACAGGTGATTATTGATCATTCTGGAAAACGTACTGTTGGAGTCTGCCTCGCTGCATTCTGGGTAGTGTTGTGCGTCCGCTGTTCTGGGTGGGTAGAGGGAAGCTCGCTTCTAGCTGACCACTCACACGCTACTGTCATAGAGGGCAATTCAACTCTGACAGCATGTGTATGGATGAGGGGTTGGGGGTGGAGTTAGACCAGTCAGGGTCAACAATAGATAGGACTGCCAGTCAGAAATGCTGCGGCGATGGAGAGAGAGCCTGCTCCTGTCTGCTTCTGATTGGCCTTTCAACATGCCTGAGATGTTACAGTATACCTGAAATAAATAAAAAAAACTTGTTTTTTTTTATGAAAACCATTGACCGTATCTGTGTCTAATGGGTGTCAATCTTTGAACGTGTCAAGAATGTCCTGCACCGAAGAAGAAGAAGAAGAAGAAGAAGGGAATGGCATCCTTGTTTGACGCGCGCTACCTTGTTATTGTCGGGTTTTTCCACTGGAGTGGATGGCAATTACCCAGGATCACAGACACCAGTTTTTACGCCCTGGTAAAGCTGCAGCCTTGCGTCATAGGCTAGCATACCGCGACCAGCAGGCCTAACAGGGCCAAATGTGGCAGTATAATCATGCTGATAGGGCTGGTGACAGACAAATGCCCATCAGAGCCTCCAGGGAGCAGGCAGGCAGGCTGGGATAAAAGACACTAAGCACCCCTCCACTCCTCTACTCCACCACCCCTCCCCTTCATTTTAGTTCAAGCCCCTCACATCAGAGAGACGCACCAAAAAGACCCTCTGTTCTCCTCCCTGACCCCCCCCCCCCCCCCCCACACACACACACACACACACACACACACACACACCCTGCTCTGCCTCTATCGTCCATTCCCGTTCCTCTCCACAGCCAGCAGGTTAATCACAAATAATATACAATAATACTAAATCATAGAGCGTTGCTCTCTTTATCTCTCCAATGCCGATATCACGTACATAGAAAAAGCCTTTTGGTGAAAACCATCGACTGTATCTGGATCTAATACGTGTCAGTCTTTGAACGTGTCTTCCTGCACTGAAGCCATTCAACTGGATTCCAGTTGTAAAGTAAAAGATTCAACCCCCTAAAATGGTCCAGCTATACAGTCAATAGCCAACGGAATACAACAGTTACAATCCAGTCTCCTAGAGAAGTGTGCGTTGTAGGCTTCCTGCCTAATACCATTGCCTGATGCATGAAAGCACACCGGTAACTACTACAGTAACTACTACGGTAACTACTACAGTAACTACTACAGTAACGTGTGCAGTCACACACATTCTATGACAAACAGGGCTGTACTGTATACTACAGCATAGCCTGATGTACCGTACCTTCAGTAAGATAAACTCCAAACAATGGTTAGAAGAAATAAAAACGTATCCTGGTGATAATGGAGACATCAGAGGAAGGGGTTCTAGGTTCTCTGTGAGTTGTCTATCCAGACAGAACCTCTGTGTGTTGTCTATCCAGACAGAACCTCTGTGTGTTGTCTATCCAGACCGAACCTTTGTATGTTGTCTATCCAGACAGAACCTTTGTATGTTGTCTATCCAGACAGAACCTCTGTATGTTGTCTATCGAGACAGAACCTCTGTGTGTTGTCTATCGAGACAGAACCTCTGTGTGTTGTCTATCCAGACAGAACCTCTGTGTGTTGTCTACCCAGACAGAACCTCTGTATGTTGTCTACCCAGACAGAACCTGGTGAACCTGCAGACCTTGAAATGCAGATCTGAGGCCTGCCACGGAGCCGTGACAGCTGTCATACCGCTGTGAGAGAGTGAAACCAAAAAAAAAGAAGAAAAAAAAAAAAGGGGAGAGGGTAAAGAAGAAGAAGCAGCAACTTTAATACTTTTGTGCTGAAGAAGACACACGCGAAAAATTCTGCTACTCAGCATAAAAAAAATACAAAAAACTTGCGGATTGAGAAATAAAATATGTGAGTGACCACTTGAAACATTCCTTCTGCCGCGGGGTAGTCTGCCTCCTTTGTTTAGATGCTAATATGCTGCTGTGATAGCAACACGGAATGAAGGGGTCCACCGATGCCTTTGATACGTATTATCCCCTGCATCTTTTTATTTGCCTGGCACAACAAGACGGAATCCCTTGGAGAGTCAATGAAGGTCCTTTTGTTGCCAGCTGACCTGCAGGCACTGACAATGCATTAACATAAGCATATGGCTGATAGCTCAGCTAGCTACCGACTGTTGCTAGCTTAAGTGCATAAGAAATGATGACGCGTCTATTATCAGCCCTAACTGCACATAGGGAGAATAGTACCCTTCAAAGGGATTGTGCTGTGGCCTTTAGATGATCAGAAGACAGGCTGTGTACAGTAGTAAAAGTAGGGCCAGATTGTCCACTATATGCACCATGTTGTGTCCCCTGGTTGCTCATTCTCATTTAACTGTGAATGCTTTATTTTACATACCGTTTTACCTACATGTGGCCTTATAGATAAAACAAACCAACTCACCAGCAGTCCCAGTGGTCCCAGTGACTTGAAAACCACCTCTTCTTTTCTGTAGATTGTAGACTGGTTTAAGCCATTGGTTTTCTGACATGAAGAGTCCATAGCAGAACACAGGGTCGAGGGGGGGAGGTTTGGGGTTCATAAGCGAACTTCAGGGAGACCCCAGGCAGGAAATGGACAGGAGGGGATCAAAATGAGTGATGGGGAGAGAGGGAGTTCAGTTTTTTTTTTTTTTACCTCCCCAGAAAACACAAAACCAAGAGCGAGGGCCTTTTCCTTCTCGGGTTTCATTTTAATAGCGGCAGGGTGATTTTTCTCCCTTTGCGCTAAGCTCAGTCCCCAGCCATTAGGGCCTCTCTGTAGAATGTGTAAACCTCCTGCTATTAAAAACACCATTTGCACTGTCAGCTCCTATGAGCCAAATCTATGGCCGCCACAACCTCCCCCCACCCCCTCCCTCCCCTCCCCTCCCCTCCCTCACCCCCACAACTCATGGCCTATTCCTCCCTTTGTAGCAACTTTCAGGCCACAATAACCATCATAAGTTCAGGGTGGCGGCTCCATTACACTCCCCTTGCTCGCTGCAGACCCTGCATTAAGCTAATATTATCTATTCCCAGAGTGGCCGGGTCCTTCACACACCCCATCAATTATTAATCTACCCAGCTCACAGCTAATGTTTGTTCTGAATTATTTAAACGTGTCTTCATTTATCAATAAACATAAATGTTAAACAAAGAATGCTGATGAGGAGCATGAATTATACTGTTAAAAGTTTATGAGATTATTTGGAATGGAGGGTTTTTGATTTATAGATGTGATATTTCGCCGGTAATGTTTCAAAAGAAGGGTAAAATGCGACACAGGGGAGAGAGGGGGAGCATACAGTAATTTGGCGAGCTGGCCGTATCCCTTTGTTTATGGTCAACACTGTCAGCACTTTCACAGTCGATGACGAGATCTATTTCTTAGCCAAATATGAAAATCCAACGACTTATTTTTTGGTATGAATGAATTCATAATAGTCACATTTTCAAGATGAAGCAAATCTCAACCGGCCCTCCTAAACATGCAGTGATGTTGAAGGCTCTCTAACACATTAGTCCAGCCTTCCCCAGGGTGTCATTACTGGTCAATACACCCGCCATGAGAGGAGAATGAACCTGGGCCCCTGAGATGTCCGACCTGTTAAAGGGAGAAATGAACTGAAATGAGCAGAATCCTCCATAGGGCCCGTGCTGAAAGAGAGGCTTATCCCGCCAGTGCCTTTGACTAATGGGGGAAAACAGCCAAACGTCACACGCCCTCCCAATCCAAACACATTTGGGCTATTACGAATAACCTATGGGGGCAGGAATAATATGAGCTCTGCAGGTTGTGATGAAGCTCTGGTCAGCGGGGGGTAGTCTGGTTGACCGGCTTCACCCGAGGACGCCATGCCACTTCCACTAAGGAATGCTGGGTATTCCCCCTGTCCCACGTATTTTAGCAGCAGGAGGAGGGCAACCTGAAAGACGAGAGGAAATAATTGCAGCTCTGCGACACATGGTGGTATAAGGTTCATCTGAGAAACAGAGGAGGTGTGTGGGTGGGGATTGTATGTGGAAGGAGTGGGGGGGGCGGGTTTGGTTCAAGTCCAAAAGGACACCATCTTATCCTATCCACCTGTTCTTTTTTTGGATTAACGAGACTGGAACTATAGACACGATTCCATACAGCTCAACACATGGTGAGCTGCAAATACAGTGATATACAGTGATATATATGTATATATATATATATATATATGTATATATATATATATATATATATATATATATATATGAAATGCTACAACAGATATCATTGACACCTTAAGGGGATTTTGGATCCTCTTATTTTACATTATGACTCATTCCCTCGGATTTCCTGCTCTGTCGTCTTAGATCGAGGTCCATATTTGACGCCCACGCAAGTCCCTCACCACCACCACCACCACCACCGTCACCTCCACCTCCACACACGCACACACACACACACACACACACACCCACACACACACACACACTGTCTCTGTTTCTCTGCTGGGTAAACAAGGCGGAACCCCTCGTCAGCGTGGCTAAGCTGGCGGCTCTTGACAGAATGCTGAATGAGTGATTTAAGGTTTCAAGTGAGCAGCTTTCACAGTTAATTAACCTGCTGATGGCTGTGCATGTGTGAAGAGAGGATGGAAAGAGAGAGAAAGAAAGAGAGAGAGAGAGAGAGAGAGAGAGAGAGAGAGAGAGAGAGAGAGAGAGAGAGAGAGAACAGAAACCCTCCCTCCTTCAGTTGCATCGCCGTTTCATGTCAAGACAGCATGGGTGTTTGGTATGACATCAGGGCTTAGGGTACTAGCATGGGGTGTCACTCATTCTCCAGTGGTTGTTGGTTGTGCAGGTCTAGTCTTCTTAGCCTCTCTCCTCACCTTCACAGATCAGGACCAGGGTTCAGTAGAAACAAGGGTGTTTCTCAGCACCTCACTGTTTCAACACCACCAAGCCTTCTGCAGGTACAGTATGAGGGTACAGTTAGCCAACAATGAGGGCCGGAGGAAGGACGGATAAAGACCTTCTAGAATGATATCTCAGTGTTTCCTCACACGGCACGTTCATATGTCTTGTGCGATGCGGTGTGTGGGACTGCTAGGGGTTCGCCGACGCAATGTAAATACACTTCTGATTGAACCGTGTAAAATGCTTTAATGTGATCTAATTCGATTCACCTCGTCGTCTCATACAGGCTCTCTGTTGCCGAGAAAAAAAAAATTCCCCTGGTTAAATCAGTAATTACGGAAGCGCCTAGCCGCACACATTCAGGAAGACGTGCCACCTCTGGGATGCCTAAATACCACAGACTACCGAACCCTGTGAAATTCTCAGGAAGTTAGCTGTTAAGCCGCATTTAAATATGAGCTAATCATTCCTGCTGTAAATTTCCCCGACGCCTGGTGTTCTCACACTGGGAGGTCAGGGACTGTGTGTGTGTGTGTGTGTGTGTGTGTGTGTGTGTGTGTGTGTGTGTGTGTGTGTGTGTGTGTGTGTGTGTGCGTGACTGTGTGTATCTGTGTGTGTGTGTGTGGAGGGAGCAGAGGTGTGTGTGTCCGTGTGTGTGTCAGTCTGATTCGCTTTAGGCCGCCACAGTGATCAGAGAGGAGTGCCCACACACACACACACACACACACATCCCAAAGCAGGCCATTAACAGTCATCAATGCTCTCGCAGGCTCCCCAGGTCTCCTCAGAAACCCGATCTCTAGCGTGCTGAAAGCTGGGTCCTCACCTGTTAGCAGAACACCCGTGAGTCTTCTGGGTCAGTGTGTGTATTTTTCTCTGCTTTGCCACCCAGGCAGGAATGCTCGGCACTGGGAGGAGTGTGTGTGTGTGTGTGTGTGTGTGTGTGTGTGTGTGTGTGTGTGTGTGTGTGTGTGTGTGTGTGTGTGTGTGTGTGTGTGTGTGTGTGTGTGTGTGTGTGAGAGAGTGATTCACATCCTGATAATTACAGTGTGAGTCCTCTCATCATGGATGGCAGCTGACAATACTCTGACATTGGCCGCTGTTTGACCGAGAGGATGTGCCTCAATGTGGGTTGTCTTTAAAAACTAGTCATCAGAAGTTTGTCTGTTAACATCCCTATGAGACACATAGCTTTGAAGTAAATACCATTTAGAAGTGTTAGGCTTTTTTAAACAATAGATATTGCTTTTCTTCTGACACTGACTGAATGTTATCGTTTGATTCGTTTAAATTGGGAAATACTGTAAAATCTGTAAAAGTATTTTATTCATGAGGGAAAAACAGAACACAGATGGATACAATGTTGGTAATATCATTCCAGAACTAGAATAGAGATCCTGGTATTCATCTGGCAGTAATGTCTTTTCAAGTTCTTTGCTAATTCACATCAAGCTTGAGGCAATGCAGCAAAACAAAATTCCACAGAGGGAGACACCATTAAAGAAACCAAATAAGAACATGTAAGTCATTATCGCCTTTTAGCCCTTTTAACTACTCTGGTTGGGATGTTGTAATAATCTGATCCATGTACACGTGTACTGTACTGTACCTTCAGGTTGTGGTGGAGAATGGCTCTTTGATTAGATTTCTCCCTGTCTGCAATCATGGAGAGCTGTCATCATCATAGTCCTTTTGATGGAGATTTAAGGTTGAGGATTACTAAGCCATTACTGTTACCAATCTTCGGGGGTTTTTGTATGTTTGCAAAACACATATACATACAATATGGTTTGATTAGATTAGACTGTAGAATGTAAAGGTGGGTGAACAGAGTTTCCAAGTGTGTTTGATCTCTTTCTTTATTCAAACTGAAAGTAAGGTAATAACAGCACACCATAGGTAGTGAATTTAGAGAGGCACAGATCGTACAGGAGCAAAATACGTCCTACCTTGCAACTTCAATGTACATTCACAGAGAGAAATGTGGTGAGAAAATAGAATACATAAAAGTGTTGTTGCTTCTATGTAGGTTAATGAGGATGTAGAATAGTGGGCTGTACTACCTTCTCAAAACAGAGAAATGTGGTTAGAAAATGCATAGCTAAAAGTGTTGTTGTTGTTATTGTTGTTGTTGATTTTACGTAGGTAAATGAGGATATAGAATAGTGGGCTGTACCACCTTCTCAAAACAGAGAAATGCGGTCAGAAAATACATCCATAAAAGTGTTGTTGTTATTATTGTTGTTGCTTTTACGTAGGTAAATGAGGATGTAGAATAGCACATGGGCTGTGTCACTGATCTATGAGACTCAATGATGCAGACCTCTCCCAAGGCTCTCTGGGATGCATTGAGGACATGCATGGGCGGAACAATGGCGAGAGTACAGCATTACCAGAAAAGATAAATCTGTCTCATTAATCCAGTATTCTCCCAGGCTGCGGAGGCACATCTAAGGGAACACGCAGCAACAGCAGCCTTGGTTGTACGCTAGGATCTTTCACACAGATGGGCAGAGAAGAAGGGATGAAGAGAGGAGGAGAGGAAGGGAGGAGGGGGGCCTCAATGTCAATCTGTGCATCATTAGACAGCGCAGCGACTAGGAGAGGAAGAGAGGGATTACGAAGATGCGGCTTTCACTACAAAATGATCAATGATGTCTTTGTCTCCTCATAAAAAAAATATAAACGATTGCCTTTTCTTTTCCTGTTTGAAGTCATGCGTTACGATAAGTCTGCTTTTGGAGAACTGATGACAAAAGAGGAGAAGAGATGTGTAGCTTAGCTATGGAATGTTCAACTGCACTAAAGTTAAGTGCAGATAGATACCATAATAGTATGCTTTGATGACCTTGAACCATGAATAGTATGCTTCAGTTGCAGCCATTTTGATTTCGTATCGCTTCTTGTTGCCCGGTTATGTATTTCAAGTACATCTACAGTATGAAAGGCCAATCCAAGGTTCACACATTGATTGACATGTCAGAGAGTGTCTTCCTTGATTGTATTTTTTTAACCCACAATTCCCTGGTACCCAACCACCAGCACAAATTAGCGCCAGTAAATTCTATTGATTGTGGTCAAAAAACGCCATTGATTTGGACCATCTGAAATGGTCAGGGAGTCCATAAAATAGATAAGGAGGTCATAACCACTTTATCAGCCTGTAGAACCCCATAGAATGCTTTAGGGGGTCATGAAAGTCTCCCAGTTTGCAATGGAACGAGTAAAGCTTCACCCAAAGGGCGGTCTTGAGTCTCCACGTCTGTCAGTTCTTGTATAGCCTACTCTAATTCCAAAAGCTTGAAATCATGAAACAGATCATAAATGTTCATTGAAATTACAAACATAATACAATTATGTAAATACTATGGTAGAATGTAGAAAGAAAATGGTCTCCAATGTAAACAACATTTTTTGGGGGGACTTTTTAAGGGTTTGTTGATGTCAGTTCAACAGTTTTTGTTTTGTTTTGTTTTTTACATATTTGTACAGTCTACAATGTCCGCACATTAATCATTTCGAGAGCACATGATTTTTGTATTGATAAAAGGTCTACTTTATTTATTTTTTTGAAATGCAGGTTACTAAAAGCACTGTGGAAAATGAATTTGGAACAAGACAGAGAGAGCTGAAACTATAGTTGATTACAAATTCAATAACCCAGGTCCTTATTTCAGAGGTAGACGGATATCTGATACACCTGAACTGCTGAGATTTTCCTGTGGATAAGAGTCAGGGGAGGCTGGTGGAAGTAGAAATCGAAGGACAAGCTGAAGAAAACAAAAACACACTAAATATATTCACTTTGGGATATTACTGTAATAGCTCCGTCTATGTGTGGAATACACATAGAATACCCTGATTTACAATGTAGGTCATTTCTATATTTGCCGACTCCTAAGCATCGCTTTTCCCCGAGTTTGATCATTATTGTGAGCTGCAACTCAGCAAGTTATTCATCACCATCAACAATCTATAAGCATTTTCAAATTGTTTTGATAATGCACTCTCTCTTTCATGCATACTACTATCATCTTCTCCATCTGTAATGTAAAGCGCAGTGAAAGAAAACAACCTTTGTGTGTGGTTGTTCCGCTGCCTGCAGTGAAAGCGTCTGTCTGGTTTGAAAACTGAAGGTGAGCAGGTTCCGGTGAAGAAGAGACAAGGTCCACGAACACACAAGTCCAGAGACAGCCGGGAGGAGTGTCTGTGTTGACAGGTAAAGCGCTATTACTAATTTATTTCTCTCTCCCTCTTAGTGGAGACTAAGAGCAGAGGAGGCCGCGTCTCGGAGACCACACTGGATGTCAGTCCTGTCAACCTTTCATTTCACCTGTCAGCGCGGTGACGGACGTACAAGCGCTTGTTTGCCCTTCCTGTGGTCTTCAGCCGTGTTGCCATGACAGGCTGCGGGGAGGAAGCGGACGAAATGCTCGTCTCAAGGCTCCCCCCAGCCCCCCCCCCCCCCCTCCCCCCTCCCACACACACACACACACTACACTACACTAGCTCTTTATCTGAGAGGCTGTGATTGAGAAACCACCACCTCCTTCTCCTCCTGAGATGTCATTTACTCCTCTAAAACAAAACATGAAGGACAGAGAGGAGTGAGAGGGGTGAGAGGGCCGGACAGTGAAACCGCCCGTCCATCCTCAGTAAGTTGAGTTGTTGTGAGAGGTCTCTGAGACTGTGAATTAGAGTAGCGTCAAGTCAAGTCAACACAGGTCAAAGTTTCTTGATCATATTCACAGGATACAGGTTGTACAATGGCATGCTTACTTTGCAAGCTTCCTCTCAACAGTGCAAATATCAAGAAGCAAGAATAACAACACAATAATAACACAATAGGCAATATGTGTAAATATTCCATAAGTGTAAATAAGGCAACAAGTAAAATAAAGTGAGCGGAAGAGGGTGTGTGTGTGTGTGTGTGTGTGTGTGTGTGTGTGTGTGTGTGTGAGAGAGATAGGAAATGTGTGTGTGTGTGTGTGTGTGCGTGTGTGTGTATGTGTGTGTGTGTGTGTGTGTGTGTGTGTGTGTGTGAGAGTGTGTCTGTGTGTGTGTGTGTGTGTGTGTGAGAGTGTGTCTGTGTGTGTGTGTGTGTGTGTGTGTGTGTGTGCGTCTGTGTGTGTGTGTGTGTGTGTGTGTGTGTGTGTGTGTGTGTGTGTGTGTGTGTGTGTGTGTGTGTGCGTGTGCATAATGAGGGGGAGGGAGTCAGCGCAAATTGTCCCATACAGATATAAAGATGTATGCTGTATAACGCTCCAAATCTTGGGGATCCCTTTTGTTAATGTGCATCCATCAGCAGTGATTTCAAATGTATTACTATTCGACTTGGATAAAGAAAACCGCCCAGCCAAATCCACATAATGACATAAGATTATAGCTTTACAAACCATGAAAATAAATATATCTTTCTGCAGCCTTGGCTTTGGGGTTTGATGGTTTGGAGAGCAGTGGTTTGCTGGACATGCATGAAAGGTTTTGTCTCTATTTCATCGATTTTTCAGAAGTATTGAAACTTCCTCTCTGCAACCCACTAAAGGTTTAATGATAGACCTTTAGAACACAGAGAACAGGCCACAGCCCTCTAGTTGTCTTCAAATGTGAATTACCGTTGGTTCAAGTTAAATCTGAAGTAAACTGGGCATGGGCATTATATGATTAAGGTTAGACGAAGCCTGTAGATGCCGATTGAAAGCGCCTGACTCACAGTCAGAGAGTTTGTTGAAAATAATGTTTTTCTTGATGGTCCTTAAAGTGTGGTCATGGATTTGCTTATCCAATGTAGGGAAGGAGATGCATTATTTTTGCAACAAGGAATAAGACCTGAGGGGATTAGTCCAAAATGCAGTTTGAGACTTCAAATACCACACTAATATCATACCTTACCTGACCTCCACTATTCAGAGAGAGATAATCTCGTACAGCCATTTCTCTCACGTTGCGTTGAATCTACTTCCAACCGTTCCCCTGGATGTAGAACACCTACTGTAGATGAATCAGACCAGGGGCTCATTGTCTGTCTGTCTGTGATCAGTCCATTGGCAGATACGGGTTCTGGGTGAGGGGTGGAGTCCATGTCTCTTCTCTGTCAGCCTGTATGGAATCAGAGCACTGAGGAACTTCACAATCAGCCTTTGTTTTGGTTCACTCTCTCCTCCTCTAGCTCTCTTGTCATCCTTTGATCATGTCAGACCCCAACTCTCTCTCTCTGTCTTTCTCTTTCTCTCTCTTTCTCTCTCTCTTTCTCTCTCTCTCTCTCTCTCTCTCTCTCTCTCTCTCTCTCTCCCCTTCTGTCTCTACCTTTATGGGGCTGACGGCCGGGGCTGTGTTTCAGGACTGCGTTCCCATGCCTTCTCCCCCCCTTCCTCCATCCCCCAGCCCCACCCCCCAACCAACCCCAGCCAGGTGACTGCAGGTGAGCAAACATCCCAGATTCCAAGAGAAGCGTTCCAGACAGTAGACCCCCATAGCCCCCCCTTCTCCACGGGCTAGCGATGCTATCCGCTAACTGAGACACGGGTCAGCACCTGTGGTGAAACACCACGCTACTGCAAAGGGGATGTCAAAACGTGTCACTCACTCACCCCGGGCTTAGCTGTTTAGAAATGCACAGTATCTGAAGGTGGGCTTAGGAGGGGCCAGCCAAGAGGGCTTACCTTAGGGATAGGTGTATCCGGGGCTTTTTGATGTCTTACGGCTTCTTAGACCCATTACAAGACTGTGAATGACCTGGACAGTGATAAAATGGGAGGCTGTGTCCTGTTGAGAGATGAGCTGAAGCACCCAGGTGACTCGGTCCCGGTGAGTTTATTAAAGTCCCGGATGCAGGATCCCTCCCCTGCCATCCTCCCCAGTCCCCTTACCTCCCTAGTGACTATGTCCCCCTGGTACGAACTGGATTTTGGTCGCTATGTAATCATTATTTGAAAACCGGTGTTTTTCTGAGTCGTTGTCGTCTTGCTCCTTATTCTTATCGAAGTGAACACAACTTCCCTCAATTGAAGCTCCATCTCCGTCTTTTCATCTTTTTTTTATCATTCTCTCTCTCTCTCTCTCTCTCTCTGGGCCTCATTGATTTCCAGCCTCTCTCGCCTCCTCGGCCTCCACCCCCCCCCCCCACACACACACACCACCACCACCACCCCACCTACCCATAACTACTCGTAACACACACACACACACACACACACACAAACACACACACACACACACACACACACACACACACACACACAAACACACACACACCAGCTCTGCTCTCTAGCCCTGACTTGTCCACAGGAAGTGTCACTCACTCTCCCTCTGTGTGCAGGCCAGACCAGGCCAGACCAGGCCAGACCAGGCCAGGCCAGGGTGCAGCCTGCTGCCCAGCCTTAAATGCCCCCAAACCCCTCTGTCGATAATATCGATGTAATCCACAAGCATTTTTGAGCGATCCGGCTGTCAGAAGGGGCCCTAATGACAGGCAGCAGAGGGGTGATTGAATCTGCACTACAGCAGGGTTCAGACCGGCACTCAGCCAAACGCAGCCAGGCATTGATAAAGTGTCACAGACTTCAGCGCTTTGATTAGCCCTTCGACTAATGCCATGCTAAGCAGAAACATTACTCTAGCCCCGCTAGCTACGGCTAGGAGAGGAGGGGAGGGAGCCGGACCAGAGAGAGAGAGAGAGGGAGAGAGGGGGAGAAAACATACTCTACAGGGAAATTAACCAATGCGGATGAAATGGTGTACCAAGGAAATTCTTGGATAAATTAACAACGCAATTACATTACATGACACGCTGCAAGATGGATGAGGAAAACTTGGCCCGTATTATGTTCTGTTTTCCAAATTGCAATTTATTTGAGGGCCCTAATGGATGCCGTATTAAAACATCTTGGGCTGCGGTCAGGTTTCATTGTGTGTCACCCAGACGTGATTGATGACTACCTCTTCCCCGCCCCAGAGGCCCCCCCCCCACACACACACACACTCTCCTCCAACCCTCTCACCCCCACCCCACTTCCCACCCACCCCTCTCCTCCTCTCTCCCCACTTGCATTCTCTGCAGATTTGCTGGGAATTTTAAACATTAGCTACATTTATATGGATGCAGGAGTAAGCAATTGATTTTCTTATCGCTTAATTTCCCTGCTCGGTCCTGCAACAAGACGATAAATTCAGAGCTACTTGAATCTGGATTTTTCCTTTCTCTCTCTCTCTCTCTCTGCCCCTCACCTACATTTCTATCAATAATGCCATTTGTCTAGAATCTCGGGCCTCTCTCCCTCCCTCTTTATCTCCCTCTGATCTTGCACGTCTTTTCATCTGCCTTTGTTCCAGTCGGAACGATAGCTCCAACCATTCAATCGAAAGTATTTTTATTGCTGTAGCAAATGCATTAGTGTGTAAGGGACATCTGGAAATCATCCGCAGTGAGCTCCTCCAGTTATGGCAATATCACAGCGACTTTATTTTAGCATTCATAATTACTCACAGGACAGTGAAAAACCACATGCTGTCTTCTTTGAACTGGGACAAACTGGTCTTGGACGGCAAACCGTCGAACAAACGAAATGAAACCAAACCCATCTCTGATACACTTTTCCATCCTCCACTACCCCCCCCCCCCCCCACCCCCCGCCGCCGCCCCCCCTCCTGTGTGAGGTTAGGTGAGTGGAAGGAACCTTTCCAGGGAGGAAAGGGTTAATAACATTCCGTATAAATCAGCCTGGTGCATATTGCCGTTATGACATCAGCTAGCAAGCGTTCCCCTCCACGCCATGGGCCATAAGCAGCTTTGTTTTTTCATGTTTGTTTCAGATGTGTGCAAACGGATAAATAATGAATGAGCAGCACTGACAGGACACATATTTCACTTAGCGGAAATGGCTTTAATGAAGTCGAGCTGGATTACACTCCCAATCACCCAGCTCTGAGGAGCACAGAGGAGAAGAGATGTTCAAACAACATTCAAATCATGTTGAATGAACTCAGGTGTGCCTCCAATATAAATGACCTAGTTTCAATCTAGCAAAGCTTATGCTGTTATCTCTTCACCTGACTTGCTGTATACACAATCTGGAAAGGAATTATAGGAGATGGTTATTGTATCTAATTATTGTCAGAATCTATGTGCTCTGTGAGGAAATATTGTGTCAAGATAACTTGTTGTATTAATGCAGAATATTCTCTGAAAATGAAAGGAAATGCTAAACAAATTATTCAAACTAAGGAATTTGATTTGATGATTCATATTTGTTTGTCCGAGTTTTTAAATCAAGGCATATCCCTTAGATATTACATTTCTGCCAAACATTTTTCTCGGCCACAAAATTACTTTGCTTATACATTCCAGTGTTTTTGAATTAAATTGATTATTTTTGCTTTTTGGAAAGGATATAGGCATAAACTACTTCATATGCAACTCCATGAAGTTCTGCTCTATGCCCTTTGATTTCTGTTATGCAAAAAAAAGGTTGGAGACGTAACTGCACAATCCTATTCTAATTCGATATTTATTTACATATTTCCAACAGAAGTGTTCTCATGGTAGCTTTGAGGAAAATTCGGCACGACTTTCCATTTTCCCAGGTCTCGATGGTTAAAAACCAAAAAAAAGGATCAGAAGTTTTTTTTGGCCGGCGTATGGCTTTTAGAGGGTTTGTCTAAACAAAGTTTGGGGTTTGTAAATAGCGGAGGTTATCTGGCCATCGAGGCCCCCAGATGGCTGCTGAGGCAGACCACCTGCTATGGGAATGCCTTTGCTGTGAACGCAGGCAGGGTGGAAATGGTCGGGGCCTGCTCTCTCTCTCTCCCTCTCTCTCTCTCTCTCTCTCTCTCTCTCTCTCTGCCTTTCCTCCTCACATCTTCATGTTTAACATGGTCTGACTGAGGATGAGAGAGAGACTTCTGCTCTTTTTCCTCGCCAACAGATTCCCTTTTGAGGATAGCTCCCTCCTCCCTCCCTCCCTCCCTCCCTCCCCTGCCTCTCCCTCTCTCTGTCTCTCTTTCTCGCTATCACCCCCTGGCTCCCTCCCTATCTCTCACCCCTGCCCCCCAGACAAACCAGCTGGACAGGGCCCATCTTTGCTGCAGGTCCAGACCCATCATGTAAAAAGATGACACATCTTTTGAAGAACCGGCCTAAAAGGGATGGAGGCTTGGGTGGGTGTGTTAAAAAAAGAGGAAGAAAACAAAACATAAACAAAGGTGTTTTAATATGGTGGCTGCCGGTGGAAAACTGCTTACAATACAAACCCCTTGAAAAACAGCCTAACAGTCCTAACCATGAAGCATGAAACCTGCTTTTTTTGAAAGTCTGGTTTTGTTTTCTTTCCATGTCTCAGCTGGGGTTGACGTGAAAGTCCAAACATTGTGTTGTTACTTTGTGTTGTTGTACTGTAGGTTAGTGTCAGCAAGGCTCTTTCTACTGTCTGTTTCTTTTTCATCTTTTTGATGAATTATAATCCAGCCTTACATTTTAGTAGTTGTCAATGTCAGTAAAATGGTTTTCAATCATTTAGTAAATTAAGAGGAAAATGTGTATCTTTGTTTGTGTGTGTGCATGTGTGTGTGCATGCATGCATGCGTGTGTGTGTGTGTGTGTGTGTGTGTGTGTGTCTAAGAGAGAGAGAGAGAGAGAGAGAGAGAGAGCGGGCTCAATCCAAATCCCTCTGTGAATCCCCCCCCCCCCGATTGTTTGAAAAAGACATCCTATGACTCTACATCACCCAATAGGTTATTTTGACACTCAGCTTTGATCAATTGAGCCTCTGCCTTGTGGTCGAAAAACACACCCCTTCCCCACAACCGTTTAAAAGGTCACGAATGGCAACACTGTACATCAAAACACCCCCAACAACACACACACACACACACACACACACACACACACACCCGGCCACATCATCCGACATGACACATATGAGAATGCTGACCACAACAATGGCTCTCCCTCTTTGATGGAGGGATTCCTGAGTGTTTATTTACATCGTGCAGCCGGCCTGCCTGTCCGTCATCCGTGTGTGGCTCGCTGGGTTCTTTGAAGTCATTGTGGTATGGTGGCGGTGACGCGGCCGCTCTCCCACGGAGGAGGCCATTTTGGCAGGCACTTGTCGGGGGACAGACGGGCGGACCGAGACACAATGTTTGATCGGGGAAACTTTCCCCCCAGTGTCAGGACTCAGAGCGTCTGATGTGTGGCCGTGGGTTTCGGTACAGTGCTGTGGGATGTCTGTGTTGAGATGGGATGGAACGGTTACTGGAGTTGGACTCGGATTCAAAGTATTTGAGGTTGGATTCCTTCATGCTTGTCATGAAGATGCAGGTTGTTTCCAGAATCTTGTTGAGAATGTGGAGAGGGAGAAGAAGGGAGAAGGGAGTGAAGGAAGAAAGGAAGAAGTCGATGGTTGGGCGAAAATGGCCAAACGGCTGACGTTCCTAGCTGACCACCTTCAGGAGTTATTGAGAAGCCTCCTCCCCCGCTCCCACACACGCACACGCACACGCACACGCACACGCGCGCACACACACACACACACACACACACGCGCACACACACACGCGCACACACACACACACACACACACACACACACACACACACACACACACACACCACCGCAGACACACTGCCGACCCCCTCATCCAACAGCGTTAATTAAACCTGAAAGGTTACAAAAGGTGGGAGTGAATAACAAGGCCACATATTACATTTAAGTTGCCTCTTCTTCTTACATCCTCTCAATAATTCATGCTATCAGAGAGTCTACAAGGAAGTGGGGACCGTCCTCCCCTCCCGTCCTCCCCTCCCGTCCTCCCCTCCCGTCCTCCCCTCCCGTCCTCCCCTGGCCACAGAGCGGATCATCTGTCCCCTCCACTCAATCTAAGTAAGGAAGTGTGTGCAACAATACATAGGCTACCAGCCGAGGCTCATAAATAAATATGATGATTGTTAATGGGGTTTCAGATTACCAGTTGTCCATTCCCCAGCCTGCTCCTAGTGTGACCACCGTGACATACGAGTGCACAGGGGGGGCTACATGTCGTCGTCGTCGTCCCCCCAACCCCAGATAGAAAATCTGGCACCAACAGACCCGCACGACGGCCAACAATGCTTCTTCTTCTCTTCTTCATCATCGACATTGTGGTCATCGTCATCACTGTGTTCACTGTCGTTGTTATCTTCATCATCTTCATCATCATCATCATCATTGTCATCACTGTCGTCGTTATCTTCATCATCATTGTTGTCATCATCATCATCATTGTCATCACCGTCGTTGTTATCTTCATCATCATCATCGTTGTCATCATAATCTCCATCGTCATCATCATCTTCTTGTTCTTCTTGCTCGTCTTCATCATCATCACCTCTCACCTTATTTCAGGGTAGCGTTTTCTCACCAGGGAGGACGGGGTGAGGGCCGACGCACAATACGCTATGAAAGTCTGTCCGCCACAAACTACAGAACGTAAACAAAACGTGATTGCTAGCAAAACAGAGTAAGCACAGTAGCCAACTGACAGTCAATTCCAGTCAGTTGACCTTACCTGCAAGTTTAGCAAACCTTGGACCAAATCAGAACATACTTATAGTTTGTTAGCCACCAGATTTACTTTCGCTAGCAATCATAACGGTGACGTATGTCTCCAAAAAGTGACGGATGTTTCCAGTTGTGTTTACCTTCTGCAGTGTGTGATGTAGGACTTTCATAGCGAATTGTCTTTCTGGGTTATTCTCTGCATTCCTTGGATGTTGACCCGTCTCCAGTGTGCTTATGGATTCATGTTTGCTAGGGGAGTGTTTACAGATTGCTATCAGTGTTTGCATGTTGTTACACCTGCAGCAACCGGGGCCTTTCTTTCTAGAGGTGGGTTTGGTTTATCTTGAGCCTGAATAGATTTGAGTCTGTTTAAGCACTGATAGCCTGCTTCATCTCCTCTGGGCTAATGCCACCAGGGGAGGCTGGTGAAGAAAGACATCGGACGAAAAGTGATTGATATCATTCCTCATTCCATTCCATGCATTACAATGAGCTCGTCCCCCGATTTCTACCTCCACC
>NC_139667.1:15662593-15665093 GCF_951799395.1 Argentina silus
ACACACACACACACACATACACACACACTCACTCATCTCAAGAAGCCGTTACACACACTCAGACACTCTCCCATCTCATCCTGCATAGAAAGCTCTGGTCTGCATCTGGAAGCGGGTCCATGAAAAGTGGCTTCTTCCTGATAGCTGGAAACATTTTCCAGTGAGTAGAAAAGCTTCTTCTGGGATTTGGCCGATCTCCAGGAACACTTTGACTTCCCAGCTGTCTTACAGCGTTTAAACGCAGCATATGGTACCCAAGTACCATTGTTTCACCACTAAAGACCCGTCTTTTTCATCAAGGGGAGAGAGGCCTTTTAACGTCAATTTCACTGGAAAAAAAGGAAGTTCTGAAAAGGAGGGCTGGGAGAAAGGAGTGATATGTTTTTGGGATATTTTCTTCCACAGGCCATCACTAATGTTGGCAGTGATGACATTTTGATTCTCAGCCTGCGAGTTTGTGAAACAGCACCATCTGTGTGCTTTCCCCTAATTAGTGTAATGGCCACAAATATTGCAGCAACACTTTCACATGACAAGCTGTTACACACGTATGTGTGAAGACTTTTCTTCACTTCATAGATACAAGTTAGCAGTCTGAGCAATGCAACAGAACACTTTCAATCAAGTAATATGTCTTCCTATAATGGCATAAATCCATTTACAAAATGATGACCTTTTTTTATGTTTGTATTTTAGAGTCCCACATCTATTCTTGACATATATTATTTTGTACATTATTTTACTAGGGCAATCTGAACATGTACATGTATTGAAGTGCTTTCTAAAAGAAATGTGATTTTTTTGTGCTGAGAATGATGAGAGTACAACTGCAATCACTAACCCTCCGCAGCTGTGAAACACGCTCCACACATTTCCAAAAAACAATATCATCAAAGCCTGACAAAACATTTCATTTCATGACACACAATCTTCCCAATCATCCCCCTGATCTCTTGCCTTCAATGTTTTTCTTTATCATTTCAACCAAAAAACTGACATTAACAAAATGGAAGATAATCTGCTTCCCTCAGAACACATTATAATCAGTCTAAAGGTTAATGTTTCTGCTAATTTATAAATGCTAGATTGCTGTCAGCGCGAGGGGGAAATGGTTTTGAAAGGCCTGACATAGTAAATTAAGCCTGTCAGATCGTCTCTCTGCGCCGGTGGATCAGAGGATGCCCTAGCCTATGATGTCAGACAGGCAGGCAAACAGCCCCGGGGGACGGACGCCACCGCTCCGCTCCCTCCTTCGCTCCCAAACACAGGAACGCCAAGGGTTTTGTGGCTCGGAAAAGGTAGCCTGGTCGAGGCTGTCTCCGTTGTAGGGCAGTATCTGGATGGTCGAATGAGTCTATACCAGGGGAGGCTGGTGATAGTAGAAATCGGAGGACGGGCTCATTGTGATATATCAAACATGGTGTGTCCGATGCATTACAATGTGCCTGTCCTCTGATTTCTACCTCTACCAGCCTCCCCCTGGTCTATACTGGTAAGAGACGTTGGTTGTCTCTTACCAGGTTGTCTGTTGTGGTGGTGGTGTGTCAGTGCATTGTGAGGTCATCCTGGCTGGCCTTTCAGACATGTCTGCCTGTGATTAATTACAGTGAGACTGAGGATGGCTGTCCTGCATGCATGGTCCCTTTTAATAACCCATCATAATAAGGAAAGCATGCTCCATCTATTGGCATACTGGATCCTCAGATTAACTGGGTAGTTTAAGGTAGTAATCGATGGCATGTGTGCAGTGATTTGGGGAGTAGAAGAAAGTTGGGGCGGTTTGTATGCGGTCATAGAAAATACACTGAAAAACTAGTCATAGCTCTCTGCCTCTCTCTCTTTCTCTCTCTCTCTCTCTCTCTCTCTCTCTCTCTATCTCTCTCTCTCTCTATCTCCCTCTCTCTCTCTGTCTGCCAGATGTAGTGTCTGGTCTGCTGTTCTTCCTGGCTACCTTGTGGACACGCATGTTGAATAGCCAAGTTTGATTGTGAGAAATAACTCTGGCATCGGCCAAGTACGCATCAAGAATAGGGAACTTTCCCTCAGAATGACTCCATTCATGGTAAGTGTTGCAAAGCCTTGTGGGATGGAAAAAATTACAACCATACAGCAAAGCCTGTAAGCCAATCAGAGGCATAGAGGGATAGTTAGTGGGTGAGGGGGGGGGGAGGGGGGCATAGCCAGGCTCTAACAACCACCAATCGAGTCATGCTGGTGAAATGATGAGCCCATGGAGCAAGATAAAGATTATTTCAATCCTTGCGGTAGAATCTCCCAAAAATTTGATCCAGGCCAATTTCTCTCTCAATGGGAGGAAATGGCAACCGACAGATTAGACATCTTCTGCTGTAATCTGTATAAAGCTTTGAAATGCATACGGGCTACGAGCCAAAAGCACACACACACATGCACACACACACACACGCACACACACACACGCATGCACGCACACGCACATGCACACACACGCACACACACACACACACATACACACAGACAC
>NC_139667.1:15670093-15677593 GCF_951799395.1 Argentina silus
TCGTGCAGGGGATCAAATAAAGCGAGTGGGTACAGTAGTAGTTAGCGATCACGGCTGGGTTTGTTGAAGGGAAGGGGAGTCGGAATATGAACTCCGACGTTCCGAGAGGCTGGCTGCTATTAGCAGCCCTGGTGAAGTAATAGAAGCCCTTGTGAAGTATTTGGAGATTGAGATTACACTGTAGCCATAGCAATCAAGTCCAATATATGAGCGGGTCTGCGTTCCTTCCTCAGTGACCCGATGCTGACCCTCTGACCCAGGGAGAGAAGGCTCCGGGCTGTTTGGGTCTCCAGAGTGCTGCAGTGGGATGGTACTGGTGGGGCTGTGGTTTGTTTCTGTGAAACCGCAAGCCCTGTGTTGCCTCACTCCAAAGATCTGCTGTTACATCATCACACGCGCGCGCGCAAGCGCGCACACACACACACACACACACACACACACACACACACACACACACACACACACACACACACACACACACACACACACACACACACACACACACCACCCTTTCATAAGGGCATGGGAAAACTCTGCGTTCTCCCCCCTCCTATCAAATATTAATGTCCAGTGCGAGACGTTCTGACTGAATAAGTCATGAATCACTGAAACAACACAACAGGGGAACGTGTGGAGAGGAGAGTGGACGTTTGCATCGGTGAATGCTTCACACTTACCACAGAGCTGAAAATGGTGGGGGTGGGGGGGGGGGGGGGGGGTAACATTCCAACTGGAGTGGTGGGATTCCAAAAGCAAAGGGATTTAGGAAGCGGGGAACTAGGAATGGACACGGCTATTGAATATTTAGAGACACAGGGGTTTTATTGTCCATTTAGATTAAATTCACATAACCACCCATTCTGCCTCTGTAATGATGCATGGGCTTTATTGCTGATGATATGGTTAGATATTTCTCCTCAAATAGATCCTATAGTCCACAGATATCCGTCCCTGGCTAACCGTATGTTTAAATTGGCAGTGTGTGTTGAACAAATTACTCCTGGTGGAACCCTGCCTTTCAGAAGTGAACGAGGGCCATTGAAAGACGGAGGTTAGTTCTCTGATATTGGCTTTAACAGACAAGGAAATGGCCACTTCCCCCTGTGTGTCCCTGGGGGGCTCATTTTGCGGACATCACTTTTTTGGGTCAGTGAGTTAATGCAAAAAATATGTCCTGCCAGAACCTCTCCATTTATCTGGGTGGGTATTCTGTGTCAGACACAGCATGGCTAATTCTCCCAGGGACTCCCCTCTGCTGTGTAAGACAGGCCTGACTGGCAAACTCACACATTATCTCTGCAGTGATCCTGCTCTCTATCCTCCGACTGTAGGAGTCTGCCGGGTCACACACACACACACACACACACACACACACACACACACACACACACACACACACACACACTGAAACTAAACGGATGTACACACATCCAAACACAGCTATTAGAGTAGTAATTAAGTAAGCCATCTGACAAGCTCCTTAGTTCCTGATCGGTTTATCTAAGACCACATCAGGTTATTCATTATCAACACAGGGCCTTGAAAGTGTAGACAACATTCAAGTAGACAACATTGTCTGCTATTCACATCAGAATGTGTTTAATTTTACAGATAATAAGTTAGTTTGTGTCAGTTGTCAAGCAATACATGCAACATACATCAAGCGAGGGTCCAGTCCAGTTGAAGTGGGATTTTACCCTGTAATCCCATAGATTTGTTCTTTTCATTAAAAATTAATGTGTTTTGAAATGATCTCTGAGTCAAGAAATGTCACTTTGAATGCCCTGATCAGTCCAAATTGCCAATTTCAGTCAATTCCTACAACTCCCATGATTCCCTTCTCCCTCCCACATGAGGTCCTTCTGTTGAACTGCGTTAGAGCTAGTGCGGGCTGCTCTCTGGGAATCACTATCATAGTGGAGCAGGGTCAGAGTGCAGAGTGCAGGGTCAGAGTTTTTTGTGAAGTAAACACAGACCTCACGTTTCCAGAGCTACACAAAATGATGATAGCCCGAGACGGCATGCATCTCAGATTGCCCAAACCATGAAAATCGATTTAGGCTAAACTTCCCTTTTAAGTATGAAAAGATTTTCTGAAGTATTTTGCAAGTTGACATTCAGTTGAGAGCTTACCATCAAGGCATTCTGACACAAACACATTTGGGTTCCCTTCATACAATGGCTAAGTGTACCTACTAAACGTCCCCAGTCCAACACGTATTTTTTACCCATCAAGCCTTTTCACCTCAAAGAATTCACAGGGCCATCAACAGAGAGAAAGGGGTCAAATGTGACCGTTTACGGGGAGCGACTGCAGCACAAAGCCTGCATGAGGAGCCATTTTGGGGCTGTCAGAGGGGTTTTGTGAAAGCTAAAAGGCTGCTGTCTGAGGTCTTGTGTGGTGCTTTTAAGAGGCATGCGTGGGCACTCTTGCCATCACACGCTGACGAGCTGGAGAGGGACTAAACCACACCTGTCACCAGAGAAGAACGCTGCACCACTTAAAGGGCTTCTGGGGTGTTTAAAGCTTGATGTGGGCCGTGAGGTGAGTCGGTGATATTGTTGTTGTTCTTGTTGCCCTGTCTGCTCTTTTGTAGCTCAACACAAACCTCTTTGTGATGAAGATAGTGTTTTGTTTTTTTGAGAGCTTGTCAGAGTTTAGGTCAACTGCCAGGGAGGCTTAAACTTTCTGGTTGACAAAACAGCCCAGTCTGAAAGCTTATTGCGTAGACAGAATACTTGCATGCTTTATAACACTCGAAGATGTCAATGTCAGAAGAGGCCTTTGTCCCTATAGACAAGTCTTAAATCACCTTGATTTAAAGTTGCTCAAACAGTCTTTTCAACAGTCCAATCCAGTCCAGTCCAATCCAGGGGAGGCTGGTGGAGGTAGAAATCGGAGGACTGGCTTTTTGTAATGGAATGAGGAATAGTATCAAACAATCATTCTTCATTCCATTCTATGCTTTACAATGAGCCCGTCCTCCAATTCCTACCTCCACCATCCTCCCCTGGTCCAATCCCATTTGAAACCCTTGTGAATTTTCCCAATGTGCCTTTCAGGAAGGTCATGGCTGGCGAACAAGCAGGAGTGGGAGCACAAACAGAGAGCGACAATCCTCCATATTAACTCCCCTCCCTCCCTCCCTCCCTCCCCCCCTCCCTCTTCTCTCTCTCTCCCTCCATTTATTCCCTCCTTCCCTCCCTACCTTTATTTGCTGGCCTATTAACAACTGTGTCTGTGGCTTTAATTACGCCCCTGTGATCTCCGAGAGTGGCGGGCACGTGTCATCTCCCTCCCAGGGGATCGTGGGTAATTACCAGCATCCATCCAAGGCCTCCTGTGCC
Source organism: Argentina silus (assembly GCF_951799395.1). Lineage (NCBI taxonomy): Eukaryota > Metazoa > Chordata > Actinopteri > Argentiniformes > Argentinidae > Argentina > Argentina silus. The sequence continues at coordinate 15,673,442 of NC_139667.1, forward strand.
GCCGCTCCTGTTCTTTCTATCACCGTGACGATAATCACGCCGTCGCCACCAACATCTGTTCCCTGAGCGATGAGTCCAAGAGGCCCGAGCCTGTCACACAAGCCCTTCCTGTGTGCGTCCTCACCTTTGACCTCTCCCAGCGCGCCGCTAGGCTAATTTGTTTACTCGTAGAGGTAGGGGGGCTTATGCTGAAATCCCACCAGAATACAATTAAGTCATAGTTAAAATGATATACATGTAAAGGACTTCTACTTCTGTGTCTCTGTGTCTCCTTCTCCCTACTCTTTCCTTTCTACCTTTGTCTCCATCTGACACGCGTGCATACTTACTGTATTTTTGTTTGGGACACATCACGTACAGTCATACCAGTGGAGGCTGATGGAGGGAGAAATCAGAGGACGGGCTCATTGTAATGCATGGAACGGAATGAGGAACGGTATCAAATCATTCCTCATTCCATTCCAGTGATATTTGACTGATATATTCATGTCATTATCGTGGACTAATAGAACCTCCGATACAACCATCTGCCTCCCAAATAGTTCCACCATACACCGTACACTAGCGGTAAATACAGTGAACACCTAGCCAATTTATCACCATATTGTATCAAACGACCCATCCTGGTGAATGCTTTGATGAAGAGTGCGCACAGCATGAATGCCACATACAGCAGGCTATATCTAAGAGCACTGATTTATTCATTTACTATGAGCTCTATGAAACCCCTCTCACAGCTGATGCTGGCGTGATTGACAGGCAGCTCGATGCAAAGCTATCGATTTCTGCAAAATGGTGAGGGGTGAAAGCACTCCAAACTTTTTCAAAACGGAATAAACAATGAATAAAAGGAGACAGCAGACAAAAAGAACCATATGGGATTCTGATAAAGAATGGATGAGATCTGTGAAAGAGTTTGAGGTTCACTCTCACAAAATCAACGGATGATAAAGGACACATAGCAGGAAAAATCGGATTTGAGGTAAAAAAAAGATGGAAAAAGATGACTATTTTACATAGATATGAGGCAAAGATATGGAAGATATTCAGATTAGGCACACGGTTTTGGAAGTGTCATAGCCAGATGCATCTATAGGTAGCCCGTACAGGTGGTAGACCATGTTTGTTTGAGTCCAGTCTCTCTTTAAGAAATCACCTGAGGGTACGCTTTCCACTTCAACCCTCACCCTCATGGCCTCCTCTAGGTGTGTTCACCATGGGTGGCAGAGCTGGGGAGAGGAGAACTTCCCCCCCTGTGCTGTCAGAACAACAGAACACTGGCAGCAGCCTTTTACTTTCAATCTCCTCCTCTTCAAATCCATCTCACTGAGTCTCTGTCATCAACTTTTACCGGTGGTAACATACAGTACATAACACAACTCTATCACACAGTCAGTAAATCGTCTGTTCTGTTGTATTGTCTTTGAATTGACAAGTTCTCTGCATTTTACAGTATTAAACGAGGGCATTCAGTGTCATTTGTGTAGCGAGACAAATTACAGCATGTTAAAGTATCATATACTATTTCTATAAGAACTATGTTCAAACAGTACGTACTGACTCTGATAATCTTTAAGGATCTACAATGTAATAATGACCATAAATCCCCGTCCTGATTTAGACCTCAAGTCTCACTTCATTGATTGGCTGCATTAACGTCGCTGATTCAGGCTCATACATGTGTGCTCACTGTAGATCTGCCTCAGATTGGAACCCTACAATTAAACCTTGATCCTTCTGAAACATTACAACAGAAAAGGAGCTTGTCTTCTTTCATCCACATCTTAATGTCAAACCTCACTCCAAACACACTTATACGCACGCACACACGCACGCATGCATGCACGCACACACACACGCACACACACACATTTGTGCACACACACACACACACACACACACACACACAAACACACACACACACACACAAACACACTTGTGCACACACACACACACACACACCCCTCCCTTCTTCTACAGTGAATATCACAACCCTGGGCCAAGATTTCATGGGAAGAAGCATAAGCCCAGCAACGGAGTGAGAGTCTGAATCAGGGAGTAATCAGAGCCCAAATCCTCTGAGACCAGGAAGTCATTTCCCCCTTTCTCACTGATGAGCCCCAGCAGCTACTCATGCCCTGCGCTCCAAGTTTTCCCATAACGAGGGAGAGAGAGAGAGAGAGCACTTAGCTGTTCCTGACCACACTACGCACACATGAGAAACAAAGTCGTGGTGATCCGGTGGGGGGTGCGGCAGATGAGGGATATAGGTACTGTAAATAAAGATAGATTCCGCGTTTTAAGCCCTGTCAAGCATGGCGGAAAATAAAGAAGCGAAGGGGGCTTTAAATAATGAAATTGCGTTTTGATCAAAGGAATCGGGGAAAGTGATGCATTTAAGCAGGTCACAATCTTTAAATGATGTTTTATTTATGCGCTTTTTAAAAAGCAAGTCATAGTCAATATTTGGCAGCTGTGACATTAACGAGCAACGTATTAGAAGGGGGGGGGGGGGGGGGAGTCATAAATATGCATAAAGATATTAGGGGGGTGTTAGCAGTAAGCACCTGTCTACTTAACACTGACAGGGGCTCACTGAGTGACTTTATAGAGAAGACCCCCCTCCCTCCTCCGAGCCACATGTGTCCTTCTTTACTTAACGTCGCCTGTCCTCGCCATGTGACAGCCCTGCTGACAACCCGCACTTGAAGAGGAAAAGAACATGTTTTTTAGACTGTCGACTGGCGATGGTGAAAGCTCAAGGTTAGGGTTGCTCGCTTCCTCCCTCCCTCCCTCCCTCCCTCCCTCCCTCCCTCCCTCGCTGGCTCGTACGAGAGGCACTCTCGCCACCTTACCCACCCTCAATGGTGGGTAAAGATCGTCCATTAATGTATCCGCATTGTGAAAATTAATAATGCATTTTTCTTTTTTTTTGGGGGGGGGGTGGGTGGGGGGCCTTGGAGATGGAATAGCGTGGTACATCTGTCAAGTCGGCTTCTAAATCCAAAAAAAGTCTAAAGTCAAAGGGTTATGCATCTATTTTATGTTATTGTCAGAAGGAGCTGAGGAGCTGTCGAGGGTATTACTGTAGCCTTGACGCAGAACGGTTTTCCTACAGGCTGGCTTGTGCATAATTTTGGTGAGAAGTTTGAGTAGAGAGGGTTAATCATAGTTCTGTGTAACCTCTGATGTGGCGAACTCTCTCTTTCAGTGATGTACCGTATATTGTGTTTTCTGTGCGTGGAAACTACTACAATGTGATTTTTTTTTTGCGAGATACTCAAAAATCAACTGTGTGCATTTTGTGGTTTTAAAAGAAGGATTTCAGACCGAGAACAATGTAAGAGGCACGGTTCTGGGCTATTGTCAAGGTCAGAGATATCCAACGCTAGTTACAGGGATGAAACCGAAGACGTGGTTTGAGTTTGGGTTTAAAAACATTTATGACATAGTAGTCAACTAATACTTTAAACTGACATGCCGATATTACAGCACTGCACCATTACAATTGAAACTAATGTGATGCAGCACAGGTCTGTTTTCACCAATGACCGCATCGATATGTATGCACCGTCTGCTGTGTAACAAACTGTTTGTTCCCGTGCTTCCAAAGTCACGCCTGATAGACTCTGTCCTTCTTCTGGCAGGGGGGAGAGAGAGAGAGAGAGAGGGAGGCAGGCATCTGGGATGACTCAAGCCTCAGGTCTGGGAATGCTGGGAGTTTTTTACACGGATGTCTACCTGTCACACCCCATGACGCCAGGCCCAGACAGACGCCGGACCAAAGGTGCTGTTGTTTACCACCGTGTTCCTTCTCTCCCTCCCTCCCTCCCTCCCTCCCTCCCTCCCTCCCTCCCTCCCTCCCTCTCTCTCTCCTCCGCCATCCCACCCTCCTCGCACCCTTCCCTCAACGTGAGCCAGACCTCCCCCTGTTCCTCAGTCAGAGATCTGGATGGGGTGGTGGGAGGGGAGGAGGAGAGGGGAACGGGAGGGGCGGGGGGGATGAAGGGAGGGGAGGTGGTAAATGGCGGAGAGTGCTGTTGCTGATCTGGATGGGGTGATAGGAGAAGAGTCGAGGGGAATGAGGTGGAGGGGTGGAGGGGTGGAGGGCAGAGAAGGAGGAGAGGGGAACGGGGGAGGCAGAGGGAGAGA
>NC_139667.1:15680093-15702593 GCF_951799395.1 Argentina silus
CGTGGGCTTGTGTGTGTGTGTGTGTGTGTGCATATGTGTGTGTGTGTGCGTGTGTGTGTGTGTGTGTGTGTGTGTGTGTGTGTGTGTGTGTGTGTATGTGTGTGTGTGTGTGTGTGTGTATGTGTTTACCACAAATACTATGCCCAAAAAAAAGTAGCCATTTAAAGTATTATACAATTGCAAGGAATTCATGCTGGACTCCAAAAGCAAGCTTTCAATCACTGCTCATCTTTGATCAGAAATGCTGACACAGAGAGGAGACCACCAGAGCTCAGCAGGTTGCTATGGTCCATCATTGTCTCGTCAGCTCAATGTCTGCTGCTCCTCTCCTCTCATCTCGTCTCATCTGTTTTCTTTCTCTCGCCCCCCCCCCCCCCCCCTCTCAACCCCCCCCCTCCCCTCAACCCCCCTTCCCTGCCCTCTGGCAGCCCTCATTAGAGGTTCCTTTGGCCTCTCACCTGTCAGCTTCACTCTGGCAGGGGTCAGTAATACCTCGTCTGTACCATGCTGGTCCGTGCCCCAGCCCCCAGCCCTCAGCTCCCCATGCCCTATAACCCTTGCCCTAGTCTCTGCCCCAGCTCCAGCCCCTTCCTCACCAACAGCCCCAGGTCCAGATCCAGCTCCAGCTTCAGCTCCAGCCCCCAGCCTCAGCCCCAGCCTCAGGCCCCAGCCCCAGGCCCCAACCTCAACCCCTGGCCTCAGCCCCAGCCTCAAGCCCATGTCTCTGCCCCAGCCTCAGCCCCTGGCCTCGGGCCCCAACCTCAACCTCTGGCCCTAGCCACTGGTCTCATCCCCTGGTGTCAGCCCCAGCCTCAGCCCCTGGACCCAGCCCCTGGCCTCAGCCTCTGGACCCAGCCCCAGGCCTCAACCCCTGGCCCCAGCCCTAGCCTCAGCCCCTGGCCCCAGCCTCCAGCCCCTGCCCCTGCCCCTGCTCCTGCCCCTGCCCCCTGCGCCTCTGTGGCCCCCACAGAGATGGAGCTATCCTCAGGCAAGGTGTGGCCCCATGTGGAGCTCCTGTCCAGGATAGAGGTTATCATCTCTGATCGCCGCAATCCACTTCAACCTCCACCTGCTGCCCTGAGGAGCTGGAGAGAAGGAAGAAGGAGAGAGAGAGAGAGAGAGAGAGAGAGAGAGAGAGAGAAAGAAGGAGGGGGTTGGAGGAGGGGGTTGATGAGTGAGAGGAGTCAGGGAAAGGGCTGGATGGAGGTTAGCCTGAAGGCAGGGATGAGGCGATGAGTACCCCTCAAAACCACGCAGGCAGTCAGAGACCACCACAGGCTCTGTTCAGAGATGAGAACACGGGGGCTTTCACGTGTGTGTCAAACACTAACCAGCATGCTCTCTGTTCTCTGCCTCCGCTCCACTGTGACATGCTGCAGCTTAGCCGCCCCACGGACATTCTCAGGAAAAGTTCTAGAAGAAGAAGATAGAGAAGGGGTTTTTCGACTGATGTTTTTAGACCTGTATGTAAGCAGCTGCTTTCTCTTTTTCTATTGCATTTTTTTTTTTTACTTTCTGTCTTTTCTTATTTTCTCTTTCTCTCTCTCTCCGTTTTTAACATATTACTTCACTCATTCAGTTTGTTTGTTTTAATCACAACACATTCAACTCAACATACTGTGTTTCTATGTGTGTGATATCGTTCCCACTCTGACAGATTCCATCTCTGTCTCTGGCCACAGAACACGACAGCCATATGCCACCAATTGCTGCAAATTGCCCTGGATGCAGATTATCGGCATTCAAAAAAACGGGCCGAATCTGAAGCGTCATTAATTTTCCTGCCGTTTTTGTTTTCGCGATGAGATTGCTTGGCACACACCGGGCACGGGTCTCCTATCGCGGTCTCAGACATCGTAATCAGGCCGCCATAATCACACTTCCAGAGGCGGAATGCGAAAGCGCCTGGGGCCCACGCCAGCAAACACTAATGTGGGCCACCGCGGGCCGCTAGCCTGCAGACACACACACACACACATACACACACACACACACACACACACACACACACACACACACACACACACACACACACACACACACACACACACACAGGCCCTGTCAGATGGAGACCGCCATTAAACACGGACAATCACAGAGCAACACACTGTGCAGGAAGAGAAGGGGAAAGAAAGGGAGGTAGAGAGAGAGAAAGGGAATGAGGGAGAGAGAGAGAGAGAGAGAAGGCGGTAGAGAGAGAGAGATAATTTGATACACTTAAGGAATGTTACAAATGGTAGAATTGAAAGAGAGAGAGAGAGAGAGAGAGAGAGAGAGAGAGAGAGAGAGAGAGAGAGAGAAAGAAATAGAGAGAGACTTGGATTTGAGGATTTATATGAACTGTGGCCAATTAGAAAGGTTGTTCTGCATCCCAAGACACAGACACAGACACAGACACAGACACAGACACAGACGCACACGCACACGCACACGCACACGCACACGCACACGCACACACACACACACACACACACACACACACACACACCCTTGCCATCTCCTGTACAGTATCTCTGGTCTCCATTTCTCCTGCAGTGTTAGTGGTGATGTGGTGTGGCTGTCTTCCTCTTGCTCTGTGGAGGTGATTGGACGTATCTGCTGCTTGTCGCATGTTTGATATAGGCCACAGTAGGATGGGAGGGGCCCCTCAGTAACACACACATACACACACACGCTCACACACACACAAATACACGCACATGCACACACTAAGCGCGCACACACACACTAAGCACACAGATAAGCTTCAGTCTGGGAGGACAGGGAACTCCCACCCTTTCCTCCCTGTCTGCCGGGGCTGAATGGACTGGGGATGCTACATAGTTTTATATCTCTTTACTTACCTCTCTGTCCGGATATCTGTTTGTGTCACTCTGCAAATGTCTCTTTGCATCTCCGACCGTCTGTTAGCTTTGCTGTGAGTCTCTCTCTCTTTCTCTCTCTCTCTCTTTCTCTCTCTCCCTCTCTCTCTCTCTCCCTCCCTCCCTCTCTCACTCAAACAGTCATATATCCTCTCTGTCTGTGTTACAGGTTCCTTCCTGGATTCTGGGAACATGACTACAAGTGTTTCCTGTTCCACGTCCTGAGTGGAGAGAGACACCAGAGTTGCTCCGGAAAGGGAGAGAGAGAGAGAGAGAGAGAGAGAGAGAGAGAGAGAGAGAGAGAGAGAGAGAGGGTGAGAGATATCTTCTCCCGTCTCTGTCAACAGGGTCTGCACTCTCCAGGCTGGTAGATGAGCCGTTCTCCAAGGGCGAGAGCAGGGCCATATCTCAGCCTGAGTCATTTATTACATGTGCCGAGCTGCGGCAGTACAGGAAAAGGACAGGTTGCACGGCAGTAAACAAACAGGGAGGACGCATCACTCTCTGGAGCGCAGCGGAGGGGAAGGTGGCCGACCACAACAACTCCAAATGGCCACCGATGATGTGACACGACAATGAACCCGACTGAGAGGAGAGTCTTCCCTCCCTCCCTCCCTCCCTCCCTCCTGCCTCCTCCTCCATCCGAACCATCAGCAGTTTCTAATCAGACTTTCAATTTCAAAAATAGCACCTCCGATATGATCGTAAATCTCTCTCTCCCGAAGCGCTCCTGGCTTTTGTGTTTCCCTTTCTCTAATTGTCCTGTGTGTCCACGTTGTAAATCTCTCAGGGAAGAGCCATTAGCTAAAATAGCTGGCAGGGATTCTGTACAGGGACAGGCCACTGTGTTTTACAATGGAGGATGTCCACAAACGCACTTAGGCCACTTCTGTATACAACCCTGTTGGCAGGTCAGATGACAGCATCTCTGGCTAGGCAGAGCCACCTTTGAAGTTACAATTTAGGTTCATTCAATTACATTTTTTTTTCATATTTGGGGTTAAGACAGGCCTCCTTAGTTACGCTCGGATGGGTTGAACTGTCAAACAAAATCTTCCAAACAGTACACTGAACCGCCAAAGATAACAACTGATTTAGTTTTGTTTCTTAGGAGAGAAGACACAAGACATGGGTGTTGATTATGCTAACAAAGAAGACAGCAGTGTCTTGGCATTGTCTACAAAGTGCTTTTTTCCCTTTTGTTTGTATACTAAGTCAGTCAGACTCTGAACCAGGCCTCCAGAGGTTGTGTCCTTAATAACAAGCAGGTCCTGATGTCCTGCCTGTGCTAGCAGAGCCCTGAGTTGTGTGTGTCAAGCGTTAGTTCTCTAAACGAGTGTGACAGCTAGCTCCGGAAAACCAACGTGGAAATGACTTCACAATCGAATATCCTGTCTTAAGTGTTTTAGGGGCTTTGTGTAAATAAAAAATCAGTCAGTTCAGCCTTAAACTGATTTCCTGTTACAAGTGCAATGGTTCGCTGATGTACATGGATATGTGGTGGCTGTGCATTTGTTTTGCAACGGTTTTTTTGGTTCATATTTGGCATAATCTGAGTATCCCTTAGTCTCTAATCCCTCAAAACACCGAATCCAGGATTATCGTCGTGGGAAACTTTGTTGCTTTGGTTTTCCTCTTGCAGACCCTACTGTACATACCTTAAACATACTGTAAGAAAGCTTATCCTTCAAAGGCCAGATACACATACTGTGTAGATCTTATCCCTGTCTCTCCAAACTTCCCACACCTCTCACAGACAGAGGTGATTTGTTATAACTGTTCTTGAATCAGCACCAAACTGGCGAGTAATACCATTATTAATATGATAATTATCACAGAAAAAAAAGCTTCTCACTGAGTTTAAGATGGTAATATAGCTGTTTCGAAAATGTATGACCAATCTAGCAAAAACGCTGCGGTAATGTATCTTATTATGACTCTAAATCATCTGAGAGTTGGAACCGGAGGTGCAAATGACCTTAACCGTTTAATTAAATCTAATTGAATTGAATTGACTTGAAAGTCATCATTTCTGTCTCTTTTTTATGGCTGTTCAATGAGAAGGCTGCCAGGCAGGATCTCCTCAGTGTTAAACACATACACTGTACAGTATTACCGGGTTAATGGGACAGATAATTGACAGTGAACCATGGGAGGTTAATAATAGACACTTAATTGACTCCTATCAATTTGTTACACTCTGAGCATCACTGCCTGTCTGCCTCGCTCACACGCAGGAGCCACGTCTCCATCACAGCACACCCACCAGGAGAGGAGAGGAGAGGAGAGGAGAGGAGAGGAGAGGAGAGGAGAGGAGGAGAGAGGAGAGGAGAGGAGAGGAGAGGAGAGGAGAGGAGAGGAGAGGAGAGGAGAGAGGAGAAGAGAGGAGAGGAGAGGAGAGGAGAGGAGAGGAGAGGAGAGGAGAGGAGAGGAGAGGAGAGAGGAGAAGAGAAAACAAGAGAATAGAAGAGGAGAGGAGAGAAGCAGAGAGGAGAGAGGAGAAGAGAAGAGAAACGCACAGATGAGAGGAGAGAAGGGAAAAGCATGATTTGCTTGCAGGTTATTGTTCAACGCGTCAGTCTCTCGTGTCTGTTTTAGCTCCATGGAACTCCACGGCTCCGCTCCCCTCAGGGTACGACGTCACTCAGCCGCCAGAAAGGTTCGTGACAAACGTTTCCCCACTGCTATTTTTGTCCATCAGCATCCTGGAACTGAACGTTTATTTCTTCTGACTCCACGAAACGGACCAGAACACCCCTCCTCCTCATTTTGAATGGTGAACATGACAGGTCAGCTACTGTCCCAGGCTCTCCAGTCCCTTCAGGACCCTCCAACCGCCCACCTCTCAGACCCCCCAGTCCTAAAAGGCCTCTTTTTTTATTTATACAGTATCTGTTTCACTTGATCCTGAACAATATCAGAGCAGGAAGAGCTATGCTCCCATGTGAGGTGTTCCATATACAACACAGCCAACAGTAGGATCTGAGTCCATAGGGGTGGGCAACCAACACGACACACACACACACACACACACACACACACACCACACACACATGTCAGCACGCACACATGCACGCACACACGCACACATACACACACACACACACACACACACACACACACAGGCAAGGTTGCAAGCAGACAGTGTATGAAATCATATTTTGAATGCCAGCTCATGATGATAATACATTTCCTGAGATGTTTTTAAACTGTTTCATTTTGTTTTTAATCCAAGAACAAGTTTCATCTGAGAGAAGGAATGACCAGACAACCTGTGATGTCATCAGACCTATTGTAAAAGCGAATGTACCAATTAAACACTCAACGACTCACACACACACACACACACACACACACACACACACACACACACACACACACACAGACACACACACACGTGCCACACACTCTCCTCCAGTCTTTAACTCATGGTAATTTTATGCACATGAGGCTAGTCGCCTCTTAATTTGATGGAATGTAAATAGTGGTGTAGCATTGCAACACAGGGATGGCAGGGAGCCATACATCACTCGGATGGCTTCAACAGTTGAGGCCGAGCTGATAGATGAACTTTGCTGGAGATGTGGGGCTGGCTGGAGAAGGGAAGGTGCTGGAAGGTTGAGGATATTCATCATAGCAATTATTGAAAGTGTTTTCGCTGACATCATAGTCCTGGCTCATATATCAGGCCGGAGCGGCATGCATCTGACTTAGTGACACGGGCTGAGTGGAGGACATTGAGCAGGAGGAATTAGCAGGTTATCCCGGGTGAAAAATTGACCCATCAGAACACCATAAGGGGCCAACATTTGTCATTCTAAAGAACCCTGTCGTTTGAGGAAGTCACATTTTGGGGCAGATGTTATTGTTTATGTCTCTTAGATGTCCGTTGTCCGTAAAAATGGGTTTTATGTATTTTAACGGCTTCTCTTTTTTGGGGGGTTTTCTCAGACAGCGACTGCTAGACATGTCTATCATATCCTCTGGATAACACAAAGGGAATGGACTGGAATATCAACCTCTGGAGGGGAGGGAGAGAGAGAGAGACAGAGAGAGAGAGAGAGAGAGACAGAGAGAGAGAGATAGAGAGAGAGTGAGAGAGAGAGAGAGAGGGAAAGGTAACCAGACAGATATGAGTTTGACAGTGTCAGGGATTCACACGCATGTAATGTAAACACGTGAGGTGAGTTTGCATGCAGAGTACGTGTGGCGGTCCCCCCGTGCGTGCTCTCTTTGTCCTGGAGCAGGAAACAGCGGATGCCAGGCTCTAGAATCAGTGCTCTCCAGGCCAACAGGCTCTTCCTCGAAGGGGGGAGCGAGGAGCCGCCGGAGAACACGGTCCAGGGCGCATCTGGCCCGGCCATGCATAGCCCTCCACTCACACACACACACACACACACACACACACACACACAAGCATGCATCACACACACACACACACATGTAGGCACACACACACACACACACACACACACACACACACACACACACACACATACACACACATGTAGTCACACACATACACATAGGCACACACACACACACACACACACATAGGCACACACACGTAGGCACACACCCACACACACACACACACACATTGGCACACACACACACTGTGAGCACAGGAGGTGCGCACTATAAATCCTCAGAATTTCCAGTAGTACAGAGGAAGAGGTCCTGGCTGAACCAACTCATCCGCTGTATACAGTACAGTATACCATGCCCTATACATTCCTACACAACAGCTTGGACCTCTTACTGAGGCCACCCTTATGTACTGAGCCTCTTCTCCACACTTCCCTTCTCTCTCTCCCTCTGTCTCTCTCTCTCTCCTTTCTCTCTCTCTTTCCCTCTCTCTCTCTCTCTCTTTCTCCCCCCCCTCTCTCTCTCTTTCTTTCTTTCTTTCTCTCTCTCTCTCCCCCTCTCTCTCTCTCTCTCTCTCTCTCTCTCTCCCTCTCTCTCTCTCTCTCTCTCTCTCTCTCTCTCTCTCTCTCTCTCTCTCTCTCTCTCTCTCTCTCTCTCCCTCTCTCTCTCTCTCTCTCTCTCTTTCTTCACTCCAGCTGGTCCCTCTCATAGCTGGCCCTTTGACAGCAGTGTCAGGAATAACAGTGGTTGTCTTTTACATGGGACATCTGTATATGCTGTACAGCTCCATAGATAACACACACCCCCTCTCCCCAGATTTAAGATGTCATAAACAAGCAGCGGACCCTCCCTCTTGGGTAGGCTCTTGAGAACATCAGAGGGGTCCCTCCCGGGGTCTCTTACGTCTGTCCTTCAGGGGTCGGCTCCTCCGGGCTCCACACCCACCCACTTGGCCCGGAGCCTGCTGACCCGACCCTGAACCCTGCTTACGAGGGGTTAGCCAGAGGCTAACGCTAACAGCCAGGCTAGGATGGGAATGGGTGCGGTGGAGGAGGTCAGGCTAGGGGGAGGGGGTGGGGGTGGGGGGGTGGGGGGGCCTAATAAACACAACAGAGGAAGGCCCACCAGGATGTCTCTTTTATAGCTGGCTGGTACTTGAAGGTATCAAACCCTGCTTCTAGCCGGCAGATGAATCCTGCGCGGGGTGGAAATGACGGGGGTCAGGGCTTTTTACAAGGTCATGCAGAGGTCAGCTGCAGGTCACAGCACCAGCGATACCTCCTCGTCTCCTGTACGGGCCATTGAAGGGACATCCCCCCCCCCCCCCCCCCCGACGACATAAAATACACACACACACACACATGCACGCACACATACACACACACCGCCCCAACCAGACAACCTTTTCCTGCACCTCCCCCCCCCCCACATTCACCCACCCCTCCCCTGACACTGTCTCGTTCCCTGTTCCATTTTCATTACAAGCCCTCCTACTGGGTTCTGAACTTGTTGCCCCGCCTGAACTGGGGTGACAGCTCACTAAATCACCCTGTTTTAGTGGAGCTGCTTTCTCTTTTTTATACACTTTAATCACAGGACTCCAGCAGCCAGGAATATTAGGCCCAGTGTATGGAATTCTCTCCATAAAAGCCAGGTAGAGGCCACTGATGTGCTTCTCATGGCAGAATCGCTGATACAATTCATTTTGTTCTTGCTGAGACAGTGGTGGTGGTGGGGTGGATTGCATTGGCCGGGCAGGGGGGCGGGGGGGAGGGTTCGTTCTTTCTTTCTTTCTTTCTTTCTTACCGGGGCGACAATCAATCGCTCGGGGATCAACAGGTTTTAGGCCGTAAACTTGAGGTCATCTCCCGCCTGGCGGACAGTTTCTCATCTGCCGGCGGGGGCGTTAATGCGTGGGCCCAGAGCACGGGAGGCCTTGGCTTTTGTTTGTTATTTATGGTTAGTCACAGGTTTGGAAACGGTTCTGAATGATCGCTGGCCATCTCTCACATCACATCACACCAGCCGCTGTCGCTGTGCAGAACTCTCTAGCTATCACACCAGGGGAGGCTGGTAGAGGCAGAAATCAGAGGACGGGCTCATTGTAATGCATGGAATGGAATGGAATGGAATGGAATGGAATGAGCAATGGTATCAAACACTGATATAAAAGTAGTGGAAAATAATACACTCTAAAGTGCCTGCTATGGGAAATAATAGTACTGAAATCCATTCATTCCCCTCAAGAAAATGCAAAGCTTCATCAGTATGACTATCCTATGCATAACAAGGTGGCCATTTCAGCAGGGACAGCTGATGCCGGTATTGAACTGAAATTGGGGGTTGAAGTTGAAACAGAGCTCATCAGGACAGTGGACAGAGTCTACCTCCTCTGTTCAGGATGGCACCACAGAGCACACACACACACTGACACACACACACACACAAGCACGCACACACACACAAGCATGCACACACACACACACACATACACACACACACGCACACACACACACCCTGCAACAAGATATGAAATGTGCATGGATGGATCAACATATTCCTTCCTCTATATTATATCAACCTCGATATCTCACGGTCTACTCTTTGTCTTGATGGCGGCCATTTTGGAGACAGTGCGGCCCATGTTTATCTCCCCCCATTATCTGTGATTTATAACAGGGATAATAGATTGTGTTTTACTTGAATTCAATGCTGTCTGCACCGTTCTGTTACAGTTCAACCAGTGGAGGCTGAGGGAGGTAGAAATCGGAGGACAGGCCCATTGTAATGCCCGTCCTCCAATTTCTGCCTCCACAGCCTCCGCTGACGTCAACCAATAGGCCTGAATCAGAGGAGTAGCTGTCTACCTGAGCTGTGGCTTCTCAGAGCCCCCACCGTGGTGACTCAGACTGAAGGAGCTCACAGAGGAACTCTGATTGCAGATGGTAATGTTTTCCATGTGCCTCCGGACCTGTGGTTTTCCTCAGCTTACAGTATACAGGAAGTGTGTTTCCTATACAGTACCTCTCAGTACACAGCAGCGGAGGCTGGTGGAGGTAGAAATCGGAGGACGGGTGCATGGAATGGAATGAGGAATGGTATCAAACACGCCCCACTCCTTCTCCTCCTTTTTCTCCTTCTCCTCCTCCTCACTCCTTCTCCTCCTCTTCACTCCTTCTCATCCTACACCTCCCTATCTCGTCCTTTTCCTCCCTCTCCCCATCTCTTCCTCCCCAGCCTCTCTCTCATCCTGCTCCTCCCCCCTCTCCTGGTCTCCTCCTCATCAGTCTCACTCCTCCTCCTCCTCCTCCCCCCTAGCCTCACTCCTCCTCCTCCTCCTCCCCTTCCCTAGCCTCACTCCTTCTCCTCCTCCTACTCCCTAGCCTCACTCCTTCTCCTCCTCCCTCTCTTCCCTCTCCTCCTACCCAGCCTCACTCCTTCTTCCCCTCCTCCACCACCTCCTCCTCCTCCTCCTCTTCCTCCCAGAGGAGGCCCACTTCTGTGGCTGTGTGGGTATTTATAGAGCATGTGTTGACATTGGATGGCGTGTTAGAGAAATAGCCCCGGCTCAAAACCACAAGACAAATGGCAGACCCAGACTCCCTGTGTTCTGGCAGGCAGTCAGGGAGCTAGCTAGCGTAGCCACATCCAGGCAGTCAGGGAGCTAGGTAACGTAGCCCCATCCAGGCAGTCAGCGAGCGAGGTAAAGTAGCCCCATCCAGGCAGTCAGGGAGCTAGCTAGCTTAGCCACATCCAGGCAGTCAGGGAGCTAGCTAGCTTAGCCACATCCAGGCAGTCAGGGGGCTAGCTAGCTTAGCCACATCCAGGCAGTCAGGGGGCTAGCTAGCTTAAGCACATCTAGCCCAGCACAGGTGAAGCTCACTTCTTGAGAAGGCCAGGCTGAAGCTGCCTGGAGGGAGAGGTGGAGAGAGAGGGAGAGGTGGAGAGAGAGGGAGGGATGGATGGAGGGAGGAGGAGAGATGTATAAACAGGGTATTGTATTAGGACAAAACCGTCTTTTATTGAATGTGTCAGTGGACCACTGCTCAACAGCTATTTCAGGCTTTTTTTCAGTTGGTTTTAATTATGATAGTACTCAGAGAGAAAGAGAAAAAGAAAGAGAGATGATAATTATGTTGCTATGTTTCTTTACTCTATCTTTAATCTAGCGGCATGGCGAGGAAAACTCCTCCAATCACACTGTACACGACGACAACACAGAAATGTGTATGACTTCAAACTAACTTTACATCAATGTCACATCTTTGCGAAACAAATGAATACTATAATAACTGTGTAAAAGAAGGGAAAAAATGATTATCATCATTTCGTTTCTTTCATCAAAGGGAAATGGATTTGGCATCTGAGGTCAAATATTATTCTTTACATCATGGGAAAATGTTAGAAACCAAACCCAAATGTTTAAGCACATTAGTCACCACTGAGTCAAACTACATGGCTGATTGAACTAAATGCCCCTCCTAAAGCTCTTTAAATCCCTCTAGCCTACTACATTAAGCATAAGGTGGGGAGAGCAAGACGGCTTTAGATCCCCAACAGCAACCACAAGCAGGTGGTGGCTTTGATTAGGGGGCAGATTACATCATTTCAGGATGGCACCACAGAGCACACACACACACTGACACACACACACACACACAAGCACGCACACACACAAGCATGCACACACACACACACACATACACACACACACGCACACACA
The DNA here is from genome assembly GCF_951799395.1 of Argentina silus. Lineage (NCBI taxonomy): Eukaryota > Metazoa > Chordata > Actinopteri > Argentiniformes > Argentinidae > Argentina > Argentina silus. The sequence goes on from NC_139667.1 coordinate 15,692,046, forward strand.
CACACACACCCTGCAACAAGATATCCACACTCAAGAACATAGCATACACACGCACACACACACACACACACACACACACACACACACACACACACACACACACACACACACACACACACACACACACACACACACAGCACACCCCACACACACTCGTCATAGATACGAGGTCCATTCTGACAAGAGCCAAGTTGACTTGGCATTGGGCGGGCTGGGGTGATCCAAGAAAAGCAAAACGGACCCACGAGAGGGCTGGGGCTTTTGTGTTTGCAGAGTGTCACACTTCATCACTGGGGAAACCCATAACAAGCCCGGGAAGACCTTTGAAGCTGTGGGAGGGTGTGTGGGGATCGCCTCTGTGGCTACCTCTGATGTCAACTCCAATATTCTGATTGCGAGCTATTTCCTGGATTAAGATTGTGTTTGTCGGGCGCGAGGGAAGCCGTCCGTGGATTGTATATCAGAAAGCAGACATCCTAATTACAGCATCCCACTAAGAGATTTAAAGACAGACAGAAAAAAAGCTCTGATTCAGTGGCAGATAGAAATGCATCCACCACAGTTGTCTGATTTGACAGTGACAGTTCAGATTAAAGATATATCATTCACAGCTAGTCACTTATCTCCATGTAGGCCCTATAGATTGACCTGCTGTTATCAGAACATGTGTGGACATGTGAGCAATTCTATTATCCAAAATGGAATGATAGTCCCTTTGTTTTAGTCTTTCTATAATACTGTAGGTAGCTTCTTCTTCTTCTTTTCCTTCTCCTTCTCCTTCTTCTCCTTTTCCATCTCCTTCTCCTTCTCCTTCTCCACCTCCAACTCCTTCTCTTTCTCCTTCTCCTTCTCCTTCTCCTCCTCCTCCTCCTCCTCTTCCATCTCCTTCTCCTCCTTCTCCTTCTCCTCCTTCTCCTTCTCCTTCTTCTTCTCCTTCTTCTTCTTCTTCTTCTTCTTCTTCTTCTTCTTCATCACACAGAGGTAACATCCTCACTTGTTGATCTCCTGCTGAGAATCTTGAATTACACACACATCACATTAATAACAATGGCTCAGCCATGAATTTAGAATGAATAATAATTCTAGAAACTAATAATTCCAATGAATAATTCTAATTCTAATTTTCCGTGGCTGGATACATAATGTACTGTCGCTCTTGATGCTCATCAGAAAGAAAACTAAAAGTACTCTTATTCAGGATCCTCTCCTTCCTCATAATTAAGACATGGCCTTGGGATTAAACGGGAGAGTGCGTCTCTGTAAAGCGCCTGTGTCCAAAATTGTTTTTGGAAGCAGGGTTAGGTGACGGTAGGCACGTACTATAAAGTAGTGTGTGTAGTTTTCCCTGGCTGCCTTATAACGAGAGTGTTGGTCATGTGCCCTAATGGCTCACATCCCCCTGGCTGCGGCTTCACAGAGGAAACTACTGCAGCCGCCATTTGATTCTGGGATTCTGGAAGCAAAGCAAGACAATTTCAAATCAAGGAAAAATATTCAGGACATTCTCACATTTGTAGTTTGGAATTGTTGATTGGAACGTTTCTGTTCCTTTGGCGTCAGAAGTGTATGATTGATGCTTCATGAGCGGTATTGATGTTGATATTCAATTTATTATTACATTTTTGGGATTGAATTCAAGAGTTTCCCATTTATGGTAGTTCTTACAATTTACTCAGAGACAAGCTGTGTTTCAAGTGGATGTGAGTGGTTTTAGATACAAGAACTAATCAAATAATATCAGCATTAGCACCCCTATAGATATAAGTCTGAAATAATGAAACCAGGTTTTCCAGCCAAACACAAGACACATGCTGATAAACAATAGCATCTGAGGCTTTCAGAAAAGTGATGTTGATGACAATCTCATCAACATCACGGCCTGCATTTAGAAAAACCTCGTCTACATTTTTTTCCCCCCCACTAAATAGAATAAAGGTGAAAAAGCTGGAGATTTTCTGGGGGGATTCCCAACAATCTCAATCATTGTTAGCCGGCTGAGGGCATTTTAAGGATCGTGCCGAGATCAAACACAATTTGGATCAAATCTGGAGTTTCTTCCATGCTTTCCTTGCATTTCCAATCAAGGGTGCATTAGCCAGAGACATTAATGAGCCCACTAATCCATTTGGGCCCCTCGTGATAACAGTTAATTGTCTGTAAAAATGTGTACAGATCCCCGTTTGGGTTGTTTACTAACTGATTTGGATGTGGTTAGGCCCTAAAGAGACATCATTATGTTGATAGTCCTTTGGAAAATTAGCCTCTGATGGAGCCAGCCGTACACCAGAGTGGAGTTGAGTTAAGAATACTCAGAGCTGCGTTCAAATGACACAATGTCTCAGTATTATTAAATTAAATTGTCATTAAAAATCAAGAATGGCTATTTTAGTAAATATATCAGAGACCCAACCTTGTTCCCTCTGTGGACAATATTTCTATCAGAGGTTTCTGTAAGAGCTTCCAGCTGGAGAGACATTCTGTGAGTGGTGTGGGTTGTGTGTGCTGTTGTATGCTATAGGAAGTCAAATCGATCACTGTCAGGTAAATACTTTGCTGACGTTTCAGAGGGGTTCAGACCCTGACATGCCTGAGAAAGGCCTGCCTGAGAGAGAAAGTCCAGGGAGCTCAAGCAGACCGCCAGGTGCTCTGGAGCCTCAGCCCCTCATTGGATATAGGAGTAGAACAGGCTTGATTTGGCAGCGAATCACAAGACCGGTTCTGCTTTGTGTTTGTGGCCTTGTGAAGAATTGAAACCCAAATTGAGTTCTGCATAAAGTCGGAATCAGGATCGTGGAGTGGCTTGAGTTTCAGCAGGACGCTCTATTAAGGAAGGTTACTAATGCACACTAATGTTAGAGGAAGTGGATGTTAAATACATGCACCAGCAGAAGAATAGAACATTACTCAATTATCTTTCTCTCTATTCTCTTTCTATCACTTAGCTGAAATTGCCTTTTGAGAAAATGCATTATATATCTATAGCTGTAAAAAGTAATGCATTCTTCGACTGTGATTGTTATGTTATCTTTCAAAACAGAAATCAATGAACCATTAATACAAGCAAAAAACACATGGAATGTTTGCATTGTGATGCAGCACATATTGCACCATGTGTAGCATACATGGGACATAAAAATGTATTGTTTGTAGCATCTACATTGGAACTGGGCTTCTTGTAATGCATGGAATGGAATGAGGAATGGTATTAAACATGCATACATTACAATGAGCCTGTTACAACGAGGCCTTCCTCTGAATTCTATCTCCACCAGCCTTCCCTGCTGTGTTTATATTCTTGGGCCCCCAAAGTGCAACCTTGACTGGCCTGTACTGACACTCATTTTATCGGCCGGTGATTTGAGGCCAGACTTTCTCATTACAGCCAAAGTTTTGTGTGTCCTTGCGCAACAAAAATGTGTTTGTATATCTGTGTAAATCACCTGTCGTATGCACATGCTCCTTTAAGAAAAGGCCATGGGTGCCATTCGATTTCCTCCGCCTTGCTTCCATATTTATGCGTCTCATATTCACGTCATTGCCTGTGTCTCGGTTGCACAATCCATCAACGCTTTTTATCCCCCTCGCGCCAACAAAAAGAACATAAAACGCTCTTTTACGCTGGTCGAGTGCTGCCACAAATAAAAAACAGAACAACACACTTCTTTATTAATCTGTCCAGGATAACAAACTACTTAATAAAGTAAAACTGATAAGTGAGGTAATTTGCATCGGATGGAGCCCATAGGCTGTTATGGGAATGACCAGAGGCAATGAAGCTGTGTTGTTGTTGTGAAGGATTACCAACACAAGTGGAACATGTAGCTGATGTAGGAGTAGGAAAGTGAAGGACAAACAAGGGTATTGGGAAGTGTCCTCTCTGAGATTCTCAAATGAGAGTGCTGAGAAAATACAAACATTTCTCATGTCTAATATTGTTTTCACATATCTTGCACTTCATAATTCATTCATCCCATAGTCCCAGTTCAAACCCAGAAAGAGAAGTACAGTAGGCCTATCCTATAGGAGGAAACATAAATGAGCTTGCAAATAATTTGTTTATACATTTCAAATGCTTCCAATGGCCTCTCCTGTAGTTTATTTCTCAATGCTCCCTCTACACCTAAACACACACACCTAAACACACACACACACACACACACACACACACACACACACACACACACACACACACACACACACACACACACACACACGCACACACACACACACACGCTGGTTTTGGAAGGAAGTCTTTACGGTTGAACTGTGCTCTTCCTTAGGTCTCGGGGTTTTTCAAAAAGCTAAACAAAAACAAAATAGGAGAGAGGAACACAGGAAAAAGCAGTGGGTTGAAGAGATGTCTTTTTCAATTTTGTACACTCAGACAAAATGTGTTGCCTTTGGCCTGCTTAGGGGCAGAAGGTGAGGGGAGGCACACGAAGGCAGTGCAATTACCCAGCTCTGGCACAACAACACAGAGCAAGAAGAGCATCAAAGGGCTTCCTCTGAGCAACGGTGATCCCTCAGAGGAAAAAGCACAACCTGTGTGAATAGTGAATACCATAGCGTGGACTTTTGGTCTTTCTCTATGGCTACACAATACCAGGCCTACGAGGAGTGAAGTTTTTATTTTATCTGGACTGGTGCTGCTGCTGCTGCTGCTGCTGCTACATTGTAGCCCTTTGAACCAATTTGATTCATGTTTGTCATCTATAATAAACTAAGCATGACAGAGTGTGTGCTATTGTCTCACTGTGGTCAAAGGTACTAGGTATAGGCCTACCATGTCATTTCCATGTCACTAACCACTGTGCTTTGATGCTCTTGTCACTTAACCATCTGCCTGGAACAAAACTGTAGTCCTGAGGTTAAAATGTTTTATCCCCTGTTTCCTATCAAATTATTATTTGAAAATTAACAAGCTAACATATGGCATTATGAATGCCAACAAGTGTGTGTTGTTGTGACCCTGGTTGTGACACATCCTTTCTATTCAATGTGGCCATTGATGGATGAGGGATATTGAAGCAGCATCCTTGCAGTACATTACAATCAGTACAAGATCATCATTTATACGAATAAACCATCCTAACTATTATAAAGTCGATGCTGAACATTCTGCATCAAAACTCTTTATCAGGCATTTTCAATCAGGCAGCACAAAGGACGCCTTATTTTTAAGGGTCCTCGGCAGTTTTTTTCTAACCAGGAAGTAGAAATTCACGTGTGTTGTTGTGTACATGCTGTTTTGGTTGCTAAGCAGGACAGACATTCAGAGTAACAAAACAGAAATAACGTTATTGGATTACGTATTTAGCACATGTTTTTTTTTTATCTAGAGCAGTTGACACAGATAACAGACGTTTTGCAGAGCGAAAATGAAAGTAGTCGCATTAATAAGGTAACTGCATTCATTCATTGCTGTTACTTCTGGTCCAGTGTGTTGTTATTTCCATGTTGTTACTGATGGACTGTTTGGGATGTGTGTGTGTGTGTGTGTGTGTGTGTGTGTGTGTGTGTGTGTGTGTGTGTGTGTGTGTGTGTGTGCGCGCGCGCGCGCGCGCTCGTGTGCGTATGTGTTGTTTACTGAACAATGTAGTCAAAACACTAACAGGTAACACTTGGTTATGATGCATGCATGACAATGACAGTTCAAAACACATCTTGCTACTTTCAACAACAGCTATCAAGATTCCCAGCTAACAACTCAACTCTAACAACTATCATTCATGAAAGCGTACAAGTGACATGACTGTATGGGAGACAACACAGTCGTGATTTTTCTCTTCCTGCACAATTAGTCTCTGCTTCCCCATGCTCCTTCATGCAGTAGCCTATAGGCAATTTGGCCATACTTCATACACACGCAGGATATCCTGAATCTAAATGACATAATACATTATGCTCTATGACTATTCATATTGTTTCTATTTCTCATATTGTGTTGCAGCGGAGGCAAAGACAGCTGCTACAACATGATGCAATGCGTTGCTGCCGGGCACAACATTGTAGCTCTCGCCAATCTGCGCCCTGCTAACACAGGTGAGTGTTGTACCTATTATTAACACCATATATGGGCCAGCCAGCTGCACAGAAAATACTGGGTCCATGCGCGGTCCAGAGAAAAGTTCTTGAGCTGAACAACTCAAACACTGCTCAGTGTTCCAACTGTTCACTGATTCTTGATATTAGACAGGAGACCTCTGGAACAAGTCTCCAGGGTCCTGTCAATACAGACATTCTCCATGTTTAGAAGCATGTTAAAAACAAATACAATGTCTATAATCTTCATATCCGTCAAATCGATTGATATGAAATGTAGGCGTACGTTCTGTACAGTATTATCCTAAATAACGGTAGTGAAGTAGGAGATGCTGTCTGTATGATATGTACTAACTCACCACTCTCCTGCCTCCTGTCCTAGATGAGTTGGATAGCTACATGTATCAGACGGTGGGCCATCAGGCCATAGACTTGTATGCTGAGGCTATGGACCTACCCCTCTACAGACACACCATCCAGGGCTCCAGTCTCGAGACAGGCAGGGACTACAGCCAGACAGAAGGGGACGAGGTGGAAGATCTCTACCACCTACTCAACCTGGTCAAGGTAGGCCTCCTCGGTGTGGGTGACCAGCTCAGAGGGTGTGGGTAGGGTGTGTTGACTTTTGTTAAAAAAAATAAAATAATAATCTAGTAACTCTAAAATAGGTTTGACGTATTTACTAGTACAATTTAATAAGTTAATAAATGAATATGATTCATTTAATAATAAAAGTGTACTCGTCAATATTAGCATGTTGTCACAAATCCGCTTTGTAATGGTTTTGTAAACCGCACAAGCTCTCTCTGAGATGCAAAAGTTCTCAACCGAGCTCAGGGCCACGTGGCATTTGTCAGAGTGGCGAGATGTGTGGTAGACAGTCGTCGTCGTCGTCGTCGTCGTCCCCCTGTGAATAGCTTGAGCGTTTTGTTTCACTTTCAAACAAGACCACACAGTGTCTGGGTTCATCTTGACCCGTTTTACTTTACTCAGCACCTACAACCATGTTAAGGTTTTTTCCAGCCATTTTAGAGAGCGTTTTATTGTGTTCCACTGTCTCGTTTGATTGTCTCACCGTCGCGAGATGCCTCCGAGTCTTTTGTATCATGGTCTTGGAGTTTGTTCAGAATATGGCCATAACGTTCTACGTTTTATCTAGTGAATCAAGTTTTATGTCAGAGTGGAGTTCAGGTGCCCTCCCAACAACTGTGGCTTCCCAGGAAATGTTCTATTCTTCTGGCTGTTTGACAAAGATCAGACGCAAAATGAATCACAGATGAATATTTCATCAAATGCCCCCTTTTTTTTTCTCGCCAGGACGGTGAGAAAAATATTCATTTGGTGCCAAATAATAGATGAAGCCTGTGTGGTGCCCGGGAGATTATCTGACGGGCTTTAGTCAGGGTTGCATGTGTGTTTAACACACTCCTGCCAGTGCGTACCTGACCGCCTGCAGCCAGAAGAGAGCTACCTGGACACACACTTCAAGAGGAAAGCTCTCTCCCTGTCAGGGCTAACAGACGCCTGCCGGTGGATTTGATCCAACGCAGCACCTCTTCTCCCCTCTCTCACACACACGCGAGCAGCATCAAATTTTAAAGCCTTGTTACTGATGGGGGGGGTTGTGATGGGACGAGATGGGGGGGGGGGGGGGGGGGGTGCGGGTGGGGAGGGGGAGGCCTGACACGGTGTAAACAGGAAGAGGAAAGTGCTCTATTCTCTCCCTGTAGGTGTAGGTGTAGGTGTAGGTGTAGGTGTGTGTGTGTGTGTGTGTGTGTGTGTGTGTGTGTGTGTGTGTGTGTGTGTGTGTGTGTGTGTGTGTGTGTGTGTGTGTGTGTGTGAGGAGACATGTTCATCCAGCCAGCACTGGGCCCCCTCTGTGTCCACACACACAGCCTGAGAGGGAAGGGCCAGTAAACCTGCCTCAGGGCGTTTCACGTTTTCTCTCTCTCTCTCTCTCTCTCTCCCTCTCTCTCTCTTTCTTTCTGTGTTTCTCTCTCTTCCTCTATTTCTGTTTCTCCCTCTCTTTCTGTTTCTCTCTATATTCTCTCTCACACATACTCTCACTCTCTCCTGTGCTTTCACTCCCTCACCCTCCCCCCTTTTTCTCTCCATGTCTTTCTCTCTGTTTGTGGTTCTCTGAGCTCCCTCCCCTACCCTCTCTGTCTCTGTCTCTGGTCAGTAGTGCTGGCTCTGTGATTGCCAGGTTTGGCTAATTTCCCACTTCCAGGGCAGGTCTGAAGTGACCCCGTCCCTCTGTAGGGCCACAGGGCAGGGCAGCGGGGGTCTCAGGGGGGTCTCAGAGGCCAGCAGACTGCAGACAGCCACTACTCCCCTCTTTGTTTTTACTTCTCTCACTGTTCCACAGACCTGCACCGTAAACAACACACTTCCTCTCTCTTACTGTCTTTGCAAAAGGAGCCACATTGTTAAGTGTTGTTAAGTGTTCATGATATATATATATTTATTTTTAATTTTTAAATGTTTTATTTTTTGTATGTGATTTATTTTGTATATGTACGTGTGGGTTTGGTCCAGTGAAAACACAGTGGCTCCATTGCTTATTCCTTCTCAACAACCAGTTTATTCCGAGGCGTGTGTTTTGTTCACCTCAGTTTTAGAGCTGGGCTTGATTGTGGTGGAGCGAAGGGGGGGGGGGGGGGCGATGACAAACCCTTACTGATAATTAGCTGTTAAATCACCCTCACAGGAAAAGAGCAGATTTAGCATCAAAAATGTGTTCTGTTTGGGGTGTAATATTTTGAAAGATTCATCCTAGCAGTTTGAATTAATTAGAAGTTATTAAATTATATTTTCCAAATGACACTTGAACATAGTTGAAATCGTTTTTTTTTTTTCGAAACTGTGATGACTCTGAGTGGATATTTTACCCCCTCCTCCTTGCAAATCCTTGAAGTTCCAACGACTCGCTCGTCCCTAACGTGAGCCAACAGTGCCACCTATGGACCAGTCCCAGAAACTGCCAGACCAAAACCAACTCGACTCACTTTGGTCTCTGAAAGAATGTGTGGGACCATTCAGAATCAAAAGAGGGGATCATTTTCTGCCGAACCATTGTCGATAGAAACCCCCCCCCCCCCCCTCCCTCCCCAATTATGATACCCCCCCAGCCCTCCCCCACCCCCCTTAGCAGTGGTGATAATCGCAGAATGACAATATGCCCCTTTGCCTTGGCCCCCTCTTCTCTTGGCCGGCTGTGTATGGCTCTGTTCCTTTGATGTGTGTAACCTGATAGACATGCAGCCCATAGCACACCGCGCCCTGTCCCGCCATGGTGCTGATCTTTGAACCTGCTCTTTGAGGGGGAGAAATAACTGTTTTGTCAGTGGCGGTGGCAGAGGGATCTGTCACTTTTCAACGTCTGTTCTCCCTTGTAAGGGGTAGGAAGGCCCTCCCTATCGCCAAGCATTAGGAGATGTACCGTATCATAAATCAGGCCACTGAATGTCAGCCTGTCAGCTCCTATCTCACAGTGTTAGGAATTCAATATTTAGAAAAATGGATGCTGTGTTTATGCGTAAAGGTTGATTAGCTTGGTGTGGTGAGAAATCCTAGCTGTTATTGTACAGTATACTGTAGGATGCTCTTGTCACAGATAAATTAATCTCATCTACTTAGCTAGAAATCCTATCAGACCATACTATGTCCATTCATGGCACCAATTCAGATCGAGTCATTTTTCTTTTCCTGTTTTTTGCTGATTGAGTTTGAACTGTTGTCCTAGCACATTCTCCTCTCCTGTATGTCAATACTACACACTACACACTGCACACTACACACTACACACGACACACTGTGCTGCTGCTGTGGTGTGTGGTTGGTGGTGATTAAGATGAGCAGTGTCAGTCACCCCTGGCTGTGGCCGTAACGCCAGTCCCCCTCCAGGCCTAGAGAAAGGTTCATGTTAGTCATCTCACATCCCTCAACTCCTTCATCCCCCTATTCTCTGCTCTGACCTGACACACTGCCTCTTTATACCGGCTGACCCCCCTGTATGTATGTATGTGTGTGTGTGTGTGTGTGTGTGTGTGTGTGTGTGTGTGTGTGCGTGTGTGTGTGTGTGTGTGTGCGTGCGTGTGGGTGTGCGTGTGTGTGTGTGTGTGTGTGTGTGTGTGTGTTGACTGTCCCTTTGAAGGTCAGGTCAGAGAGGGCCTGTGTTACATGATAACATGTCTCTATCTCCATCCTCCACACACGGTCTACGCATCTGTGCCTCCTGTCTCTCTCTCTCTCTCTCTCTCTCTCTCTCTCTCCCCCTCTCTCTCTCTCCCTCTCTCCCTCCCTCTCTCTCTCAAGCTTCCGTCTCCTAGGCAATAGGATTCTTCTCTCTCCAGGAACCTCTTGCCCCTAGTCGTATTAGAGATTGCCATGTGTTTTGAGTTGCTCCTACTGTAATCTTAAATAGGCCTAGGGTTTCACATTTTTCACTCGTATGGATTCTGTCAGTTCTATCTTTTTAGACTCCTAGCTCTTTACACAGGGTGG
>NC_139667.1:15707593-15710093 GCF_951799395.1 Argentina silus
GGAGTGACGCGTGGTGAGTCATGCAATGAGCCCGTCCGTGAACACAAAGGAAGAACCCCGTCTTTCAACAGCCGTTTCCAACAGACAGTCTAGATCTAATTTACCAAAGTGAACCTCTCTGGAAAACCGCTAAAAAAGGTTTTAGTTGAGTACTTTTTGGGACAAAAGACATTCACAGAGACAACATTTCAACTTGTTCATGGTGAAGATTCTGATGATGCTGACAGCACAGATATGTATTTATATGGGTGATGGTAGCCTAATTATTGTGACACTTTCTCTGTTTAGACCTCCTAAAGACCTCTTCAACCCCACTACCCCCCATGTACTAACCCTAACCCCAACCCTTGAGACCTCTTCACCCCCACTTCCCCCCTGTACAAGTTCTCTCCTGTTAATAAAAAAAGTAAAATAAAATAAAAAATTGGCTTCTGGCATTACGACTGCCAATGGCCCCTGGTGTGAGCATTGATTACTTTGTCTTATGATGACTGATGGGTAGATGATTCACTTACTTAAACAAATGTATTTGTTGTAAGTCGCTTTGGATAAAGGCGTCTGCTAAATGCCAAAAATGTAAATGAAATGTAAAATGTTTAGAAATGTTAATGAATACAATACAATACAGTACAACTGTATTGGTGAATCTGTTGGACCATGAACCCCTAGGATGGAATCCAAAATGAAGAAGACTTGCACGTACATGTCTAATAGTGTCTGGACCAGTCCTGAGACACATGACCTTACCACAGACCTTACTACAGTCCCCTGCTTCACTCCTTATCCACACTGTTGCTGTCCTGTCACACACACACACACACGCACGCACGCACACACACACACACACACACACACACACACACACACACACACCAGGGGGACACTGTATGGGTCACCTTGGCATATCTGTGTCTGTGCAGGGATGGAATGGTAATGAAGGAGCTGATAAATATAAACAAGTACATATTGTCTGGCAGACAGGAGCGTCGTCCTACCACTGGAATGCTCCTGTCACGTTTGGGATGGCCCGGGGTGTCTTAACGTACCCCCCTAACACGCCCTCGGAGTGCTTCCACATTTTATTAAAAATAAATTGCTTGACCCACCCCCTCAGACACACACACACACACACACACACACACACAGCACATCTTCCATGGTCTCAACAGGGACCCCTGTGTTACCCCCATGTAGCGGAACGCGCCAGAACAATCCCATTACATTTCAACAGGCCCAGAGCTCAGCTCATACAGTAATGGAGGGGCCATTAAAACCATGTCGCGTCCAGTCACTCTCTGATGGATCCAGGAGGAGGAGGAGGAGGAGGAGGGGAGAGGGGGGCTGTACAGAAGGGGTCGGAGGAGGAGCGGTGTGGGTATGACAACGAGGACATGGTAGAGCGAGCGTGTGATGGTCCCGCGTGCCCTTGAGCAAACTGTCATTCAAAGCACTTTAATTAATTTCATTCTCAGGCCGTGGTTTCTCCCTGCCTCGTCATGCTGTGTGCAAGGGGCACTAACGTGCATGAGATCATGTAAACAACACACGCCTAGATGGAAGCCTTAACGTGTCAACACACGCTTCCAGAGAGGCTTTACACACCACAGGGCCGACCCCAACCACACTGCGCTGGCTCTGATATTTTCCTTTTCACACACGTCATCTTTTTCAGCAACTACGGTGGAAGAGTAACCAGGCCAGGCCAGACCAGTACAGCTCAGCTCAGCTTAGTTTGGCTGTAGTGTGATTAGGTTATTAGACTAGGAGCTGTGTGTGAGCTAGCCGGTCGGTATAAAGGTGACTGTCGCTGTTATGAATTTGCTACTGGTCTGAACATTAGAGACATTATCTTTGCTATTTATCCCATTAAAAAAAAAAAAAAAAAGTGCTCTTGGGATTTTTTGAGTATGTCATTAAGACTTGGTTTTGACAATCCTCACAATCATTTAATGAGTGTTCTCATGTATTTAATGAATCTGCGAATATAGAATTTTGAATATTTTATGACCCCCTAATTGCCCTGGTTCATATTAATTAACTTTAGTCTATGCAATATTAACCAGATGGAATGTGATGGGCATCATGTAATACCTTTATGATCAAAACTGGGAGAATATTTTATGTCCTGAAACGCGATGTCATAGAATCTACTTTGTACAACATTTTAATTGAAACAGTGAGAGAACCAGCCACAATACAATTAGGCTTGCTTTTTCAGGAATGTTGTGCTTGAAATTGAATAAAAAAAAATTATAAATAAAAAAATTATAAATATAGAATATATATATTATATCAACAAATAATGTGTCAAGTAATATAGATCAGGTATCACTTGTCACAATTGGCTTGCCCCTGTCTTCAAGGCAGAGCATTGTAAGGGAACCACGGAGGCAGTAACTGTAACCACGAATACATTTGAATTACACTCTGGCGGTCCTACCAAGACGTATGTGTATATAATTACAACGTATATCACACAAGCTACCTTGAAATAGAGCGG
>NC_139667.1:15715093-15735093 GCF_951799395.1 Argentina silus
GATGTGTGTATATGTGTGTGTGTGTGTGTGGGTGTGTGTGGGTGTGTGTGGGTGACAGACAAGTGGAGCATAAGAAGGTGCCATCTTAAGATAATTACCTCCTGTTTTAATTCCCCCCTCTTCTGCTTAACAAAAGCCCTTGGCGTCAGAGAGGGCTGTGAGCGTGTGCCATGTGAGCCCGGCCGTGGCAGCCTGCCCGCAAGTACGAGTGAAAGTGCCCCCCCCTCGCCTTTGAAGTCGTTGTGTTCCTGGAAAGTATTCATTATATGAGCCCTTCTCTCTCTCTCCTTACCTCCCTCCCCTCCCTCCCCCTCCTCACCTGTCCCCCCCGCCCCCCCCCCATCCCCCGTCCCCCCTCCCCCAGGTGTGTACGGCTGGGTCTGCAGCCCCTGGCCTACCTGTGGCGCCGAGACCAGGAGTCCCTGCTCGCCGAGATGATATCATGTGACCTCCACGCCCTCCTCATCAAAGTCGCCGCCTTCGGTGGGGTTTGTCTCTCTCTCTCTCTCTGTCTCTCTCCCTCTCTCCCCCTCTCTCCCTCCGTGGCAGCAGGCGAGCAGTCCTACCTCACCCCTCCTCTCCTCCGCCTCCCTGCCCCTCCCATTGTCAGATTAGCACTCACCCTTTTATAAGTCCAAAGGTGCAGGTTAAAGAGGAGGGTCTGTTGGGGGGGATGGAGGGAGGGAGGGAGGGAAGGGGGGGGGGGGTGGGTCGGTCTAACCAGAGAGACAGAGAGAGGGAGAGACAGAGAGAGAGAGAGACAGGGAGATAGAGACACAGAGAGAGAGAGAGAGAGAGGGGGAGAGAGAAAGAGAGGGAGAGAGAGAGAGTGAGAGAGAGTAATACCAAAATCATCAATCTATGGTTGTGCAACGATGTTGAGACTTGTGCCAGCGGCGAAAGCAACAGAGCGTAGAACAATATGAAAAGATAAGGAGGAGGGAGGGAGGGAGGGGAAAGGAGGGGAGGGAGAATCTTGGCAGTTGAGGAATGATCACAGGTGATTGCGCAGCGCGTTAATGAAACCTGTCAATAACCGCCGTGCCGCGGCCCCATTGTGTCAGAGACCAGTTGCATTCTCAGCTTTTTGCATACCTCAGAATCCACGGCCCGTGAAGCGGAGATTAAAATCTAGTATATCTCATTTAAGCTTTTAAACTGCACCGGCACGAAGTGAAAAGGTTAATGTATTGTCACCTGGTTTGTCTGACTGGCTATTGTGGAGCCCGGGGATAGAGGGATCGAGTTGCAGTTCAAAGAGGACAAAAGAGAAAGAAAAAAAAAAAAAAGAGAAAGACAAGAAAGACCTTTTTTTTCCCTTGTCTTCCGTCCGCTGTGTGAAGATTGCTACCTGTATCTACTTGACAGTGGAGTAGAATCCCCTTTGACAGTGCCAGTGATAGATGATAATTATACCGCCGATGCTTCTTTTTTTTTCCGACTCTCCAACTACTCGTGGGCGATGGATCATTATGTAGACCCTGTTTACGTGCTTTATTTAAGTGCTTGTTGTCCCCTTCTGTGGCAAATCAGTTGAAAAGGGCCCCGGCGAGACGGATGACCTCGCCAGCTGAGTGGCGCTGACGTGCTCAACTCTCCTCTGTGTCTCTCAACAGCCTTTCAGACACTGCAGCCATTCCTGGAATCTAGTTAATGACCCGACCTGATTTATATTCTTGCTATCTATTTCTCATTTTTTTGAAGTTTTGAATGTCGGGAGGTGTTATGATAAGGCAGTGAGCGCGTCTGTAGTATGTCCTTAGTCTTTCGGAGAGAGATAATGGTAAGAATCCAATTTCGAGGCTGTTAATTATTCCACGGATAAGATCGTGGCGTTGTGACAGCACTGTACAGTGTAATGTATAATGATCGTTTGCTTCTCTTCTCTGATTGAAGCCCCCTTTATCTGGTAGCGCTAAACCCCCCCTGCTCTTGACTTGTGTATTGGACTTGGGTTACGTACCTCTCCCTTTGATATCAGTGATCACACTGTCTTTTCTCCCCCCCCCCCCCCCCCTCCTCCTCCCCTCCCCTCACACCCCCCGCTGAAGGCGTTGAACCTGGAGGACTTAGAGGAGAGGAGGTAATTATGGTAATGCACGGCTTTTTTTGGAGAAAAACGTCATCTTCATTTGGTGGCCGTCTGAGAGACAAAGCCTCTTTGTGTCTGTGCCAGGAATGCGGCTGCCGCCGCTGCCGCTGTTGCTGCTATCGTCCCAGCATCGCTGCTAGTCCCCTCCAATCACCAGGCCTAATCCACAGCCAGAGAAAACACCTCACACCTCAAAGGCTTCAGAACGCCTGCCCGCACGGCGACCGGGCCAGCACCCTCCCTCCCTCCCTCCCGGCCCGCCAAGCTTTCAAACCCTTCTCCTAACACATACTCCTCTAAAAGCAAATTCTCCACATTTTTTGGAAGATTATAATTAGAAAGGAAAACCACCTCAGGTGTCTCGGTGTGGGTGTGTGTGTGTGTAGGTGTGTGTGTGTGTGTGTGGGTGTGTAGGTGTGTGTAGGTGTGTGTGTGTGTGTGTGTGTGTGTGTGTGTGTGTGTGTGCGCGTGTGTGTGTGTGTGTGTGAGAGAGAGAGAGAGAGAGAGTGCGTGTGTGTGTGTGTGTATTTTGGCTACAGGTAGAAAGGTAAGATCTTATCGTGCCTGACTCCTCACCTGTCCCCAGGCAGGGGTAATTAGAAATGAGAGAATTGAATAGGCCGCAAGCGCCTTGGGCACTTCGGCTACCACTCATATAATTGCTGCTTTGGTGGGAGCAGGTCTGAGCAGTGAGGTGTGCTGTTTGGGGGGATTGGGTGACAGAGGGGTGTACCTGGGGGGGACTGAAACAGGGGAGGGGGACGCGGGTAGGGGGTGGGGGGAGGATTTACCTGTGCAGACCTCAGGAGGAGATAAAAACAGCTCATTTAGGGCAGAGGTCAAAGACACATCTGAAATGACAGCAAAAACTGTTTTTGATATTCTTTGGTTCATTTGACACCACAAGAGGTATTGTTTTGGGGCATTTGCTAAGGAATGGGTGGTAGTTGGAGTGTAATATTCCTTCATTACCTACTTAGACAGACAGGGGGAAATTAGTGGTAAAACCACCAGAAAAAGAAAAATCTTTTTTTTCCGAAGAGGAGAGATTTTTCAAGGTGACAAATCCCTATTGTGAAAAGACAGCTGTCCAAATGCTGGATGATCCTAGGAGAGAATTCTCTAGAAGCATTCATATTCATACTAATCCACAGTTGGAGAGAAAAGAGAGACAGAACAGACAGAAGAAGATTATTTTGAGATGTTTGTCCTTGAAGAGGGTTAAATCCTATGTAGTGAAGGCTATCAAAAGTCTTAGGATATTGGGCACAGTGGGATATTATAAAACACAATTAAAATGAAATGCATGTGTGTGAGGAGATGATGCCGTTTTACCTCAGCAGGTTCCACATTATTTTTTACATACTGTAGTGGAGGCTGGTAGAGGTAGACATCGGAGGACGGGCTCATTGTAAAGCATGGAACGGAATGAGGAATGGTATCCAACACGTGTATTTGATACACCATTCCTCATTCCGATACCTTCCCTCATTCAGTTCCATGCATGACAATGAGCCCGTCCTCCGATTTCTACCTCCACCTGTCTCCCCTGCATACAGCATAACCTCTCTCTCTCTCTCTCTCTCTCTCTCTCTCTCTCTCTCTCTCTCTCTCTCTCTCTAGTGGTGATAATTGCCAATTTCAAATGCCGGTATCAAATATTCATGTAATTAGTTAATTGATTGATTAGCGGAGGTGTGTATGGGGGTGCAGGTTGGCTGTTCTCTACTACAGTTAATTGGTCTCCAGCTAAAGCAGTAATTGGTGAGTGAGAAATCGAGGTATCTCCGTCGGAAGCCTTTTACCATGGTGAAATCTCCTACCTTTCACACTCGTCTTCCCTGTGTTTCTTGTGAGAGAGAGAGAACATGGTTGGTGAAAGAGCTTCTGTTCTAGAGGACCATACCGTTTCTGTCAGGTTGATAATACAAAGTTATTAAAATTGACATTTTAATGTTCAGAGATAGAAAGATGATCATAAGATGGTCATACGATATAGCCATAATTGTCTATTTGAAATGCCATGGTTGTCTTGGTTACCTCCATTGCTCTAATGTCAGACACTCCAACTTCCATAGAGAGACACAGAGAGAGAGAGAGAGAGCAGAGAGAGAGAGATATTCTGTGGCCTGGCTGGCGGGTTCCAGGCCCACAGTGCTTCTCCTCCACAGAGCCACACGCTGAAGGCCTCCCGCTGGGCAGGAAATGTAGGGGAACTGGCTAAGCGGGCCGGGCCCCATCAGCCCCATCAGAGAGAGAGAGGGAGCAACAGCTATTTATTCCTCTGGATGTCAGCCTCCATTGTCCTCTCTCTACCCAGGGCCAAATTAACCTTGAGAGAGCAGCAGCAGCATCGTAATTTGCTGTTGACATTTGATGTACCACTGGCTGTAAAGCATTGTGATGGATACAATTAAAGTAACTTTTAACACAGTGACAGTAAACGGTAGAATAGCCAATAGCGGCTTCAGGTTGCAACAGCTTAACCTTGACCCGCCCTCCTCCTCTCACTGTTCCTACTCAACCATCGCGTGGAAGGTTGCTAACCACAGTAAGACAACAGAAAACAGAGGATTAGTCATAGGCTCGACATGTCAAGTAACCAGACTCCCATTTTTTTACCTGTCTATTGACTCATGACCTGACCTTCTGTCTGTCAGTTCAATCAAATAAAATGTTCTAGGGGGTTATTAGTTTAGTGTGAAGGTCAAGGGTTGAATGCTTTGGCCCTGGTCAACACAATGCACCAGGGAAGCAATATTAGATACTGTATCATGTTGTTTTTTTAACTTTCTGATGCCAGAGTATGATCTGCTCTACGATCCCTGCCCATGTTTCTCATGGTGTTCACACAGAGCAAAGTAAAGATGGATTTCATATCGAGGATCTTTAATATGTAAAATGCCAATTTCGAGCAATGAAAATTCTTGTTTTATTAATACAGTCCTTTCATAGTATGAGTGTATGTGTAAGGCTTTTTAAATGGGATAAAGTTGCTTTAAGTCTCGCAAGATATAGCACATTAGATACGTTTATAATTGCCCCACAATTTCTCTTTTTAATTTGTTGGATAGAGAAGATTCCATCTTTGATGTAAGCTGCTCTATTCACCCAGGCTATTATTCGACTCCAAGACATCGAATTTCAGATAAGAGCCTGGACAAATTTCACATGTAACCTTAATCGTATCATCTTTTGTTTGTGGCTGCCTCCCTCCCTCCCTCCCTCCCTCCCTCCCACTCTCTCTCTCTCTCTTTCTCTCTCTCTCTCTCTCCCTCTCTCTCTCTCAGAGATGAGGTGATACTGAACAGCTATTGTTTTCACTAAGGTCTTTGAGAGTCTCTGTTCAAAGGGCTGATGCGGCTCACCTTCTGGCGGGAGATGCTTATTTCATGCATTTAAAAAGCTAAAATGTTACACATCATGAATCCAATTTTCTCTGTGAAGGCGAGGATTAAAGCCAGGCAGGCTGTCAGTCGTCAGGCGCGCCAGATCTTAAGGCGACCCGCGGATGGCTGCTGAGATACACAGCTCTCTTTGCCTGTCTGCTGCTATCTATGATCTCCCAGGGTCCAATCTAGCATTAGGCTCAATGCTGCTGAGACTCAGAGGCAGAGCACGACTAGTTTCAATTAAGCAGGGATCTCCTTCTGTAGGTTTACATTAATCAACCTGTTTGACAAGTGCAGAGGCCAAGGCCGGCGGTTAAGAAGAATTAACACAAGGGTTTAGCTGTTGAAATAATTGGCTGCGTGACTTCCTCTTAGGTCTGAGAGAGTTTAGAATGGGAGATTGTTTTTTTAAGTCTTTTAAAAACAGTATTTTTTCTTACATTTTGTTTTACTTATTTCAAAAGCTGGTTATGTATATGCATGAACAAAGTGTGTTTGTACTTTACTGATTATAATGATGTACTGTATGGGATACCTTTGTCATAGTGATATTGTAGTCATTTCCAACTTACTGGTTAACTTACAATCAGAATACACAATTTCATACACATATTCTTTGCTAACTGTTTTATCTTGAGCATATCACTGACACGACTGGTGAAAGTAGGCCTATCATTCAGCACTTCTTCCCCATTTGAAACTCTTGCAAAAGGTAATTTCACGAATGCTGGTGCCTTAAAAATCAGTTTCCTCATTACCGGACTCTCTGGTTTCAAAGTTCACCCCAATTTAATTGCAGTTTTATAGGATAATACAGAGTAAAAAGCCCTTTCAGAGACGAGCCCCTCCTTTTAGTCTCTCAGGAACCTTCTCCCTCCAGAGTGCGGCCAACCTGTCTCTGGCGGACACACTAATGGCAGCTTCTAGTGGGCTTATTTGGGTTTAATGTGGCATAATGAGGTTAGGTAATTGGGTTTAGGTCAGGCCGTAAAACAGGTTGAGAGGAGACGGGGATGTGAAGATCATGTAAATGAGCGCGGTGTGTTAGATCGCTGACGCTAAGACCGGGCGTACGGCTTACTGTACATCCTCTGACACTACCGACTGAAGGCTCTCCAGTACGACGGACTCAGTCCATCTGGGGGATTTTCAGACTGTTTCTTTAACCTCTACCTAGCCAGGGGCGTTCGTTCAGAACTAATTCTGATTTAGAATGACAATCTGCCCTAGAGGCAAATGACACAAAGTAAAAAAAAAAAAGAAAGAAAAAGAAACGTTTTTTTATTTTATTTATGCTGCTACTAGCCATTGATGGCATACATGTTATGGTGTAAACATGTCTTAGGAGACTCTGTGTCTCATGTTAGAATAGTTATCTACTACAGTATAGGGTATTATATCATTCATTCCTGTCAGACACATTTCCAAGCACTACCTCCCTCCCTGTAAATATCAAATCATGTATCATATATTATTTAAACGTAGGGGAAGTTAATGAACATATTAAAAAAGCGACATCCCCTCAGCAATTTGAAGCCAATCATTAAAATGTGTTAAAAGGCATGACTAATTAAAAAGGGATATTTAAATGGGATTGAATTTTAATGCTTTTTCTCTCTTTATTACCTTTGTGCGGGGTTAAGATGAGAGGATGTCGAGATTAGATATTCTCACACTAATTAAGACCACCGCTCCCCTGGGTAGAGAACAAGGGCCTGGCTCATTCACTTCTTCCACGCTCTCTCTCCTCCCTCATTCTCTCCTTCCCTCCCTCCTCTCCTGGTCTTCCCTCGCTCCCCCCATATTGCTGGACCACGCGGGGGCCCAGAGGAGAGACTCGCGGCTGGGATTAAGTTAAAACCCACCCTGGGACCCACGCCCCTTCCCTGAGGGTCGATGGATGACACTTTGACCTTAGAGGTTGTCAGGCCGAAGGGAAAAGGTGGTTTCTCACATTATGATTAGGCGACCTTCAGTTTTCTAATTAAACACAGAAACTCGCGTAGGAACAGAGGAAGATCATTTCTAAGGGGTGGATTAAATTGGGAGAATTTGGAACAAGAGAATGATTACGGTGATGAATTCTTGAATTGCGCTGGCATTCCTGTGAAAACTCTTCCTCTCAAATCTCAGTTTGTCTTGGTAATTCGTTGGGTGTTGATTACGCGCCATCGTATGAATAGATGAGCCACAGAGAGAGGAAACTCGAGTCAAGTTAGATAACTCTTAAATGATCACAAAGCTTCACAAAGTTTTACAGTCGCCATGGCTATGAATCATATGGCTAGATCAGATATACCCAGGCAGAGGCATAAACACACAACCTCAGGGACCGTGGATCAGTGTCTGTCCGTTCGTGTGTTCGTATGTTCGTATGTCAACACCACTGGGACAATTTTGACGAAACTTGGGTGAATGATGCGTCTTGCCACAGAAATCCGGCATTTCCAAAATTGCACTGATTGGACCAAGAGGGGTGGTGTAGTAAACAGCTGAAATTCTAAAATGACATTGATTGGCCCAAGGGGGATGCTACATCATTTGTGGGGAACATGTTTACTGTATACTTGTTTTACTGTACCCTGTTGTGTCCTTGTTTGTGTTTGTGTTCTCTGCACATCTGTGTCTGTTATGTCCTCACCTAATTGGCTGTTTGGGGGTTAGGAGTGGGGTGATGCCATCGCTAGCGAGTGTGTTGTGTTGTTGTGTTGTGTTGTGTTGTGTTGTGTTGTGTTGTGTTGTGTTGTGTTGTGTTGTTTAGAGGGTGGTTTAGAGGGTGGTTTAGATGCCGGTTTAGAGGGTGGTTTAGAGGGTGGTTTAGAGGGTGGTTTAGATGTCGGTTTAGAGGGTGGTTTAGATGGTGGACTGGGACTGGCGGCTTCATGGGTAACGGTTGTCAACAGGAAGGAGTTAGGAAGCACGAACCAGGCTCTAGTGTCACGCACACAGAGAGTAAAACCATCAACGCTAAACCAGGTGAATGGAGGTTAACTAGTAAACTTACTGTGCCAGTAATCTGGAATTGGACTGATTGAAGTGCTAATCTGTCTGTATATTATGTGTGTATACAGCTATGGATAGCAAGGGAACTTCCCATAATGAATGGCTGTTTGTAGGTGGGCTCTGTTGCCCTGCATGCTGGGTAAGAGGAGAGGTGAATCAGAGGTGAGAGGCTGGGGAGGTTGGAGGTTTGAGATAAGTGGTACCAGTGGGTACTCAGACTGTACAAAGTCTTCTCTCCCCTTCATCTCCCTCCCTCCTCTCCTCCTTTTCTCTCCTGCCCTCCTGTTTTTCTCTCCCTTCCTCCTCCTCCTTGTGCCTTTCCCGTCCTACTCCTCCCTCCCGTCTCCTACCTCTCTCCACCCGCCTTTCACCTCCCACTCCTCCCTCTCTCTCCCCTCTCCTTCTTCCTCTGCCCCTCCTTTCGTCTCCCCCCTCCTCCCTCTCTCCCCCCTTCCTCCTTTTCTCTCCCATGCCGTCACACAGCTTAAGGCCTGTGTGAGTCACTTCTGTGCACCATTTCAGGGGAAGGGGACGGGAAAGGCAAATAAACAGGATCTCTTCCAAAGTTTACATTCTCAAAGGGAGCCAGAGGACCAGGACTTCTCTCTCTCTTCGCCCCACAACTGAAGACTGTTGCCCTTACCCGGAGAGATCTGTGTACACTACTTGCAAAGTCAAATAAATAGATCCAGGGTGCAGGTTTACGTGTGTGTTCGTGCGACTGCCCGTAAAGCCTCCCTGCCTGTCATCTTCAATCAGTGTTCTGTGTTCCTGATCAGGCCTCTTTCTCTCTTTCTCTCCCTCTCTCTTCCCCTGTGTGTATGCGTGCGTGTATGCGTGTGTGTGTGTGTGTGTGTGTGTGTGTGTGTGTGTGTGTGTGTGTGTGTGTGTGTGTGTGTGTGTGTGTGTGTGTGTGTGTGTGTGTGTGTGCGTGCGTGCGTGCGTGCGTGCGTGCGTGCGTGCGTGATTGCGTGTTTGGCAGGCCTGGATCCCGAGAAGCACTTAGGGAAACCTCTGGCTGCCATGGAACCCTATCTAAAGCAGGTCAGAGCCTCAACAGTGTCATTACACACATGCTACCCTGGATGAACTCTTAATAAATGAACTCTCCTGAACCTTTACAGCTTTCTTCGCATCACTGTCTTTGTTGTGATTGATACCACTATGAAATACAGTATGATATATCGATGAAAGTTCTGTGATGGCTCGTAGGGTGGATAAATACCTAGTTATGGTGTGATGTTTCTTTTGTTTTTGTGTCGACAGCTCTCTCAGAAGTACGGGGTCCACGTATGTGGAGAAGGTGGAGAATACGAAACCTTCACCCTGGACTGTCCTCTGTTCAAGAAGAAGATTGTGATGTAAGTACGGGGGCTCAATCCTCCGATTTCTGCCTCCACCAGCCTCCCCTGAGTCATACCCTGCAAACACCTAGAATAAACCAGGGGCAATGAGGATACCAGCACTCCATACAGTAGCAGGTTAAGCGCAAGGAATTTGTACCTGTAATTAATATATATATGTCGTTTAAGAGGAGAGAAAATGTTTTGGTTTGTTGATCTTTGTGCAGTGATGCCATGGAGACCGTGATCCACTCACCTGACGCCTTCGCCCCTGTTGGCTACCTGCGCTTCACGGAGATGCACACGGAGGACAAGGTAAGTCTGTTTTGTACAGTTCAAAAATGCAACTTTGAAGCATTTTATGCATATCAATTCAATTGAATTTTGTTTGGAAAATCACTGACTTTGTAATTGCGCTAGAACAGTTCTACTTGTACATCAGTATGATACAGAAGTCACTCAGTGAACCTAACGCAAATGGCACAGAACAGCCCCCAATACATGCCTCTTCACTGGCTGATGAATTTGTCAACAAAAAAAGATAGGAAAGCACTGTGGGGCCGGGAGAGATCAGTCTCTAGGGTTCTCTCTCTCTCTCTCTCTCTCTCTCTCTCTCTCCCTCTCTCTCTCTCTCTCTCTCTCTCTCTCTCTCTCTCCTCTTGCTAACTCTCTCTCCTCCAGCCTCAGTCGGCCTACTTTGACGTCTGCAATATTCCCCCCTGCCTGAAACTAGGCCTGACTTAATAAACATGTCTGCTCAAATTAAGGCATTTTAGATTCAGGTAGCTGGCTAAGCAAGCGAGTGGGGTGGGGGGGTGGGGGGTGGGGGGGAGGGGGGCGGGGGGGTTGAGAGGAATGGAGAGAGTAGAGAGAGAGGGGTCGGGGCTGGGGGTGAGCAGAGGGAGAGAGGATTGGGTTGGGGGGGGGGGGGGGCGTGTGTGGTCGTCAGAGAAGGGTGGGGACCCAGATAGTCTGTAGATTTCATTGGCCCCCTCCAGCACCCGGTCCATCATTAGTACTGGCTCTGAAACAGAGCAGTAACAAGACCATACAATAACGTCTGGCTGTTCAAAGCTCTCACATGAACCTCAGCTCTTTGAAAACCAATGCCAGTGTGTTTTGAATAAAACTAACCAAAGCAAGAACCTCTGTTCTACACATACAAAGATTGAGTCTATAATGGATGCATGGTAGAGAGAGGCTATGTTAGAGTGTGTGTGTGTGTGTGTGTGGTGTGTGTGTGTGTGGTGTGTGTGTGTGTGTGTGTGTGTGTGTGTGTGTGTGTGTGTCTGTAGGGGTCACAGAGAGGGTTGGGACAAGCCCTGGGCAGCACAGGGCTCAAGGCTACAGTCTTTGTAGTGTCTGTGTGTGTGTGTGTGTGTGTGCGTGTGTGTGTGTGTGTGTGCGCGCGCGTGTGTGTGTGTGGTATCCTGTTCGGGGGGGGCTCTTGGGCGGGGGTTGGGGTTGTTATGGACAGAAACCATACCCTCCAACCCCCTTGACCCTCCAGCCAGGCTCCCTATAGACATGTATTTTTTTACCCAGCCCCCCCCCCCACCCCCACCCCCCACCCCCCTCACATCCCCCCCCCACAGACCCCCCAGGTGGCTGGGTGGGGGGAGAGCAGGGAGATTCCATGGTCTGGGATCCAGGGGAGAACCTGCCCTCATGCAGCAGTCTAAAGCTCTTTCCATCAGGGTGACAGATCGTTGGTGACACCAGCTCTAGAGGAAACAGCACCGGGCAGGGTAGGCAGACAGGCAGGCAGGCAGGCAGGCAGGCAGGCACAGCGCAGGGCAGGGGGTGGGGACGGCCTCCATCATTTGCCCTCCGCTAACGCTAGTCAAGCTATTTCCCCCATGTAGAAACGAGAGGGACTGGAGTATAATTAATTTGATTATCATATGCCCAAATGCAGTTGACAGGCAAGAGGGTGTGTGTGTGGGGGGGGGGGGGGGGGGGGGGGGTAGAAGGGAGGCGGGGTTGTTAAAGAAATATGAAAGATGTATTTGAATGTGTGACACCCTGGTGGGAATTGGGCAGGTAATATGTATGCCTTAAAGAATGCTAATAATTCGGGTTTTTTTAAAGGAGAGGGTATCTAGGCAGAGTTTTAAGTCAACAGATGAATAAAACACTCCGCTGGTGGAATCCAAAGCGTGCCGCGGAACCAGTCAAGTTTGGAGTGACAGCCGGCATGATTGAATTTAAAGTATCAGAAAATACCACCAACCCTCCCTTATTCGAGCAATTCATGAATATGTTAGCATGTTGTTTCATATTCATTCACCTTGAAGATATTTGTGTCTAGGCCCCCGTCAGAGGAGAGTGACACACTGTGCAAAGCCTTCATGGGAGCTCGTTCAAAAACAAATTATGCTCCGTTTTGTCTTTTTGTGGCGGTTGTGGGGTTTTTTGGGGGTCTGTGTTTCAGCTTGATGTATTCCCCTTGGTGTTTGGTGTTTTATTGCAGGACACGGTGGCGAGCGGTTTGCCCCTTGGTAGTTGCCCTTGCCAAAGCGCCATTGACAAGATGACTGAAGAGGCGGAATATGCTGATCAAGCTGAAGACATCCAGCAAGAATTTACATCAAATGACGACCTTAGTTGTCAGTTGGGCCCTGGTGAGACGCGCGTACGTGCGTGTGTGTGTGTGTGTGTGTGTGTGTGTGCGCCTGTGTCTGTGTGTGTGTCTGTGTGTGTGTCTGTGTGTGTGTCTGTGTGTGTGTCTGTGCGTGTATGCATGCATGTGTGTGTATGTGAAGTGTGTACACAGTATCTGTGTCATGGGGTCAGTGTCATTATGCTACCGTTTCTGAGTGATTGTTTGACATAAGCTGTCATTCCAAGAATATATTCTGTATGTATACATGACACAGGTTGTGACCGAAAGCTCATACTGCCCACTGTTTACTAAAAGTATCTACTACATACTGTACTAACCATACTACGTATATATAGAGCCTACTATTTAGGGAAATCTAAGCACAATTCAACATACTACACCTCATTTATACCATCAGTAGCTCAACCATGTTGTTCAAGGTAATTGGTTACATTTCGCTACTGCCTACCTCCCTTACCGGCTCCATTGAATTGTGTGACGAAAATCTGGATTTACTTCTTGGTTGGTGTGTAGTAAATACTACATGGAAACGCAAATCTGGTATGACATCCTGGCTTTTTAAGTACACTACATTTTTGTAAAAAATGTCTGATCTAATAATAAATTTAAAAAAAGCCTACTAAATACAGTAGGTTGCAGTATGAGTGTTCACAGCCATTTCATGACCTTTTTTGTTTTACTTACTGTCCATTCATGTATGAAATATCCTAATCTCAATACATCCTCTAACATATCTCACTATATCCTAAAACATATCTCTGTATTTCCTCCAACATATCTCTGTATTTCCTCCAACATATCTCTGTATTTCCTCCAACATATCTCTGTATTTCCTCTAACATATCTCTATATTTCCTCTAACATATCTCTGTATTTCCTCTAACATATCTCTATATTTCCTCTAACATATCTCTGTATTTCCTCCAACATATCTCTATATTTCCTCTAACATATCTCTGTATTTCCTCTAACATATCTCTGTATTTCCTCTAACATATCTCTATATTTCCTCTAACATATCTCTATATTTCCTCTAACATATCTCTGTATTTCCTCCAACATATCTCTATATTTCCTCTAACATATCTCTGTATTTCCTCTAACATATCTCTGTATTTCCTCTAACATATCTCTATATTTCCTCTAACATATCTCTATATTTCCTCCAACATATCTCTGTATTTCCTCTAACATATCTCTGTTGGTGTTGTGTGGTTCTCTCCAGAGCTTCTCCCTTCCTGCTCACCTAGAAGCACCAGAGGCTACCAGTGGATCTCAGGCCTCGCTGGGCTTCAGAGTCCAGACCCGGGGATCCAGAGTCAGACCACTACAGTGTTCACACTGCTGCAAGGTACGGTATAGAACAGCTAAAGGGAGAGAGGGAGGGAGGGGGGAGTACAGTACACTGCTCAGTACAAACTAGTGCATCAGAGTTCAGAGAGAACTTAAACATCTCTCTGCTCCAAGAAACGTCTGGCTACTTGAAAATTCTATTGCTTCTCACTAACTACAAGAGAAAAAGGCATACACACGGACGCACACGCACACACAGAAAACACACACACACACACACACACACACACACACACACACACACACACACACAAGCACAAGGCCTAACCCTAAATAATCCATGTTCACTTCGATCAAATATAAATTACAACTTTTACGAGATCTAAGGGAAGCGGTTTGGGATTACTTTTACCAGGGGTGATATCAGAAATATGTACTTTATTTTATTTTTTAAAGCGGTTGCTGGTTTGGAGTACTGGAGGGGTTGGTGCTCTGTAGCCCTTTGCCAGGTTTTTGCCCTCCTTTCTTCCCTGAACGCTTCTCTCTCTCTCTCTCTCTCTCTCTCTCTCTCTCTCTCTCTCTCTCTCTCTCTCTCTCTCTCTCTCTCTCTCTCTCTCTCTCTCTCTCCCTCCTTGTTGTGTTAGCAAAACACACTTGAAGGTGCATCAGGGCCAAAGAAAATGCACTTTATTTACAAATGCTCTTTTTAAGTTGGGAGGCGAAGCCCCCCCACATGTCAGGGTCTCTGTGCACCAAACAAGGACAGACAATTCAAATTAACACTGAGCGGAGCTGAGCACAACCCGCTTCACACACACACACACACACACACACACACACACATACACACACACACACACACAAACACACACACACACACACACACACACTTAACACGCACACTGTGTGGGTTAGCATTTTTTTTGCCTGGCAGAACGAAGTGCACGCTTTAACAGAGCATCTTAGTTTTTCTTCCTTCTTTTTTTTTTTTCCCCCCTTTCTTTTTTAAAAAGAAAAGAGGAGCGAAAGATGAAAAGCATATTTCATGTTTAGCGCGGTACTCGGCTGAACAGCCTTCACAGGGCAGGGACAATATTAAACGAGTTAATATTTAATGAAGAACCTCTTTGTATGAGGGCGAGCCGTGTGAAGTAGTGTGAGATGCCGGCGTCTGCAAAGGGAAAAACAAACTTGATGCTCTATCATACAATTGCCGGGAGAAAAGGCCTTTTGCTTCGAGCCCCCTTCATCGCCGCGCATTTGAAAAAGTGCCCTGTTTGCATAGCATGAGCGAAAAACATCATCTCTCTCTCTCTCGGACATGTGTCGAGGTAAACACATTGAGAGACGGTATGCATTCAACACAGGGCTCCAAATGTCATCTCTTAACAGTCACTCAGGAAGGATTGTATTTATTGGGAGTCGCTGTGGAAAAGAGGGTCCTAAAACAGATTGTGCTTCCGGTACAACGCCATGTACAGTGCGTAGTCCCATTCCAAGTGTTTCATCTGTGAGGTGGTGGGTTGGTTGTGTCCAGGTGAGCTGGAGAAGAGAGGCTGGCAGATGAAGCACATCGTCCTGGTTCACCTGTACGTCAGCAACATGGAGGACTTCAGCTCTGTCAACGCCGTCTACAAGACACACTTTGGCCTCAACCCTCCTGCCAGGTACTGTAGGCCTACATCACACACACGCACACACACACACACACACACACACACACACACACACACACACACACACACACTCAAACAGAAATGAAAGCCTACCAGTTAATGTTAAATCACATATCCTGACTGTTGCGTACTTGTACACACACACACACACACACACACACACACACACACACACACACACACACACAAACACGCACACACACACACACACTAACTGACAGAGCATCCATATAGTCTAAACCTGCGTTCTCTCGTATGGCACTGTTTAAAGACAGACCCACCTAGGCTCTTTTGGTAGCCTCTCATAGCCCCCCCTCCATCTCCATCTCTCCAGGGTCTGTGTTCAGGCCCCACTGCCCGCCGGTCAGCTGCTCCAGGTGGACTGTCTCCTCCACGACTGGGCCCTGCCCCCGGAGGAGGGTACCTTCCACCAGAGAGAGGCCCTGCATGTCCAGAGCCTGTCCCACTGGGCCCCAGCCAACATCGGGCCCTACAGCCAGGCCCTCAGGGTAGGAGCCCCAGGGGATACCTGGCAGGGGGAGGTGGGGGGCGGATGGCTGGCTGTGTTTTGTGTGCGTGTGCGTGTGTGTTTATGTGTGTGTGTGTGTGTGTCTGTGTCTGTGTCTGTGTCTGTGTCTGTGTTTGTCTCTGCACCTTTGTGTACTATATGGAGGATGAAACCCCTTTCATATTGTTTAAACCGCACAACGAGTGTGTATGGAGGAGGAGAACACAGGGAGAAGGAGGGGCGGTTGCACGGTCGGCTTGTTCTGGTGTTTATTCAGTGTGAATCACATGGGCTTAAACTTGTCAAGTTACTGTCAACAAGGCGAGTGTCCATCTCCTCCACATGGACCTTGATCCCCTGTCCAAATCCCCCTATGAGTGAGAACACGTGTGGATCAACCATTCACTGTTGTCTGGGCATATCATACCAGTGTGTCACTGACTCCTGCTTGTAGTGTACAAACATAGGCGAAAGTAGCCAAAAGCAGGCCTACAGTCTTTGAAATTTTTTTTATAATAAAGGGTTCATTTGGGTGGAAAGGGTTAAAAAATAGAACCCAAAAGGGTTCAGCGAACCTAACTTCTACATAGAACCCAAAAGGGTTCTTCAAAGGGTTCCCCTGCAGGGACAAATATAGAACCCTGTTTTGGTACTATCTAGAACCTGTTAGGTATCGCGCACATTGTTTTTAAACTGTCATTTCTGATAGTTATGGATCTTTCATGATTGCTCCTAGAACTCAAAGCAATTCCCCTTAAAGAACGAGATGAGTTTGTTGGTACAGCAGAGCTCTGACATAGTGATCTGAGATACCCTGCTTCAGCTCCCAGCACGTCTCCTAATCCGCTTCATCCTCCATGCTACATTGGTTCAATTAGAAAAAATATATATTAACAACTTCTTGGTGCAGGGGGAGAATTTTACATATTGATACAATTACCCCCTCGCTGTGAGCATGCAGACGTGATGCCCCCCGTGACTTCCTCTTAATGAGAATTCTCCTCCGTGATGGTGGCGTTGTGGCGCTGCCACGGCGACAGGTCCCAGGCAGCAACACTGAACAAGAGGGAGCTGCAGTCAGAGACCAAATAACCCCCAGCACCGCCCCTCCTCCTCCGCCCCAACCCCCCCCCCCCCTGCTTTGGGAAATAATTAGTGATTAAAAGTAGAATCCTATTAAAGAAAGGGGAGGGGATGAGGGGTGAGGAGAACTGAATATCTCAAATGCTTATTTTGTGATCTTAATTATTTCCCAGAGAATGTCATCAGTCCCGTGTCACAGGGGCGTTACTCAACTTCAATTTGAAAACAAATTATTGCATTGTCCTCTTTTAATTTGGCGGTTTAAAAAAAAAAAAGACTAAAAGGAAGAACTTCATGACGATGACGCGAAGTCTGTTGTTGACCACACAGATACTTTAGATATTGGGATACTTTCTATGTTGAGATCTTATTGTTCTCATGCAATATCTGCCATTTAGCTGACGCTTGTATCCAAAGCGACTTACATTGCAGTGAGTGCATACATTTTTCAGTATATATGGTCCTAGCGGGAATCGAACCCCCAACCTAAGCGTTGTTAGCACCCTGCTCTACCAACTGAGCCACAGCCACAGCAACTGAGCCACAGCATTGTATATGATCACGTCTATACAGGTGGCTTTAGTATGGTCAATGTCCAGATCCATAGTGACTCTCACATCACATGGCATTTGAGACACTGCATATGAAATAAGTTGTCTGTTTGAGTGGCCCGCATGTATCAGAGACGAAGAAGACTAGACTGACGCGGCCTGCATGTATGAGAGAATCAGGACTCAGGAGAAAGAAAAGAAAAGAGAAAAAAAACAGGCATTACGACTGCCAATAGCCCCTGGTGTGAGCATTGATTACTTTGTCTTATGATGACTGTTGGATAGATGATTCACTTACTTATTCACTTTCTTAAACATGTGTTTGTTGTAAGTCGCTTTGGAGAAAGGCGTCTGCTAAATGCCATAAATGTAAATGTAAAATGTAAAGGACTGCTGGTTGGTTAGAGAGGATCACGGGATCACAGGAAGGACTGCTGGTTGGTTAGAGAGGATGGGGGTCTCGCGTGGGGGACGTCGAACCTTTCAGATCCGTCCGTCTGTCTGTCCCCCTCCACCTCTCCGTGTAGCGACAGCCTAACCGTTACTGCTGATGTTGCCTGGCAGACTGACAAGACAGACTCCCTTCCTATCCGCTCTGATTCAGAGAATTCGTTAACCTTTATGATGTCATAGCCAGAGGCCTCGTGGGTATGTTTTTGTGATCATTTAGATGAACCGGGGGGATGGAAAAGAAAAAGAACAACGGTTTAATTTGTGGTTTGTTTATATGTTGTTTTCTATCAGTTACACCCTTGATTAGCTCCTGCTTTGAGGTCACGTTTAGCATAATAAGACAGATATGTCTAACGAGGGGTTTCTTTTAAAGGGTCACAGATTTGATTGTGGTCACTGCTTTGCCTTAAGATACAATACGAGAGAGCAGAGTTCTTCCAACCAATTTGTTCTTGTTTTGATATTTTGATGTTTAGCGGTGATTTAATTCAAATTCTCCAGACTCGTGTTTTGCCTCAATTTGCATAATGTAATTATCGGAAATGCCCCTGTTCTATCGCATCAATCACTCTATGAGAAGAGGGAGGTTTTTTTTTTATTCGTTTTTTTTTTTTTATTAAAGAACTATGCCATTACAACAACAACAACAACAACAAGTTATATCATGATGATCTTAGTTATTACTGTATTTTCTCCCAGTAGAGTCAGCTTTTACAACCACTTCACCATGAACCGTTACCGTAACAAAAGAGGCAAAGACAGAACAGATTTTCTGTAGCATCCACCGTATGAAAAAATCAATTTGTGCTCATAACAGATGATTAAGCTTGTGGGGTTGCCAGGCAGAGGAAATGGACCCTCCGTTAACTAAAGTCGTAGTTAACAGCAGGAGTTCCAAATTGCTGATTTTATTCACACCTATTTGATTTAATGCTGTCCATTCTCCCCCCTCAGAGAGACAGCGTTACAGAGGCAAACACAATAGCCCAAATAATCCACTTCTGAAGTGTCTGAAACAGCATCAGATGAATGGCTGTTAAACATATCCTCTTTCCCTGTTAAGGTAAATGGAACACCCCTGGGATATTTGGTGGTTAAATTATATTCACTGATCAAATTCTCGAGGAGCGTTTGGGGAGCTAGCAGGGGCTAGCCTCAGGTTGCCTGCCAACGCTAACCCCTTCCTTCACTCTCCTAATGGTGAGTGACAGTCAATATTGCAGAAGCCCTGAGTCCTGATGTGAGCCTGCAATAGGATTTGCATTGGATTTTGGAAATTGTCAAAGTGGACTCTGAAGCATCGGGGGGAAAGTAGATCTGACGTTGGCAATTAGCGTCAAAGGGAGGAGCGGACTGTGGTGGGGCGGTCAAATTTGAATAATCTTCTTACGGGAGGCTAAATGCGTTAAAACAATGAGCTCAGCCTTGGCTGACCTTCTCTTTAGGGAGTTCAGGGGGCAAGTTTAACTGCAGTCAGGCTAAACCTCCCACGTAGGCTCAGGGTAAGGACAGAGACAGAGCACGTAGACAGGGGCTCTCTGCTTTAGTTTGTTGATAAAGCACCATGGAGAGTTTTTAATGATGAGAGAGGGCTCCGCAGTGAGTTGACTGACTCGGTGTGTGAGGTAGTTAAAGGGAAAACTTGCGGGGGAATTATCTTTGATCAATAACAGCAATTAAGTTAAGTGTTTTTGTTTTATAGCACTGTATTCTCCGTCAGAAGAGCTTATATGCATGCCTCACCCTACCCCCACCCCCACCCCTACCCCCACCCCCTACAACTCTTAGCCCCACCCTCCGCCAGGGAAGGCAACATCCACCTCAATTACCACAGGAGGGTAATTAGCTGAAAAGCGAAGCATATAAAGCTTCAGGGGGGCCAGGAAGAGTGTGTGTGTGTCTGTGTGTGTGTATGTGTGTGTGTGTGTGTGTGTGTGTATATATATGTGTGTGTGTGTGTGTGTGTGTGTGTGTCTACAG
>NC_139667.1:15740093-15777593 GCF_951799395.1 Argentina silus
CCACAGTACATTTGATAGAACAGTACTTTTTTGTACTACCTTTTTTGCTGCAAAATTATATCACCTTATATGTCCTCTGTTTTGTTTTCCAGTAACAGATTTATTACTGGAAAATACATATTGACACAAATCATTTTGAGCAGCAAAACGCATTGAATATTAGTTCCAAAAATCATTTCGTTTTTTAAGTTCACAATTGTCCAATACTAATGAGAATTTGCAGTTTAATATTTATTTGAAAATGGATGTAAGGAGACATTGAAGCTATGTGCTCAGACAGACTGTATGTAACCGCATTGAGAAAGCCCAGCCACATTCTATACCACCATAGGCTTTTCCATGCAGTCATACTGCCATCTATTGAGAGAACAGGGAACTGCACCACTACGAAGTCTCACTAGGAAACTCTGCTGTCTATTTTGCCTGTATTCCTCTGTCCTGTATTTGTATAGATGTGAGCTGCAGGTTGTCCACGGGTTGTAAGAGGTTGAGTGTTAGTGTGTCTGTGTGTCCGAGTGGCCTGGCTGGGTCTGCTAAGTGATGGCAGTAGAGGGAGATGCAGGAAGACTGGCCTCTTCAGACCACTGGCTTTACCAATGTGACAGCCTACCGGGTCACTGAGAGTCATGGGGGAGACAGGCTGGACATCACTCACTG
This sequence comes from Argentina silus, assembly GCF_951799395.1. Taxonomy (NCBI): domain Eukaryota; kingdom Metazoa; phylum Chordata; class Actinopteri; order Argentiniformes; family Argentinidae; genus Argentina; species Argentina silus. The sequence continues at coordinate 15,740,751 of NC_139667.1, forward strand.
TGGCTCTCCCTCACAGACAACAATAACAACACGCACGCACGCACACACACACACACACACACACACACACACACACACACACACACACACACACACACACACACACACACACACACACAAACTAAACACAATTAAACTATCCAAGAGCTAGGGCTTGAATTAGTGCAGCCTTGATTTCATGTGTGTACAGGTGGCCTGCCGACTCTTGACTTTTGACTGTAAATAAAAAAGGTAAATACAGTTTGTTTTGACCACCCATGAAAAAACCCAAAACAACAGCATGTGAAAAGACAAGAAAGAAAGAGAGGTGCTCGCTCTGGTCACAGCTGGAAAGGGAGGATGAACGGGGGTTGAGGAGGGTTGCAGTTTCAGCATCATTCAATCAGACAACATGCCCCTCAGCTGAAACGGCGAAACCCTCCCCGATTCTCTCGAATTAGGGAGATTAGTGAGAAAGCGCATAATGCAGGATGATGGAATTTGTCATAATTTGCATTGTCCTGGAAAGATGTGGTTTGATAGAGCGGTGCATGGAGGAGTCTGTCATGTCCCACGGGCAGGTCACAGAAAGGAAGCTTGGCAGAAATGATTTTTGCGATATGTGCATCAGTCGTAAAAGCCTCACAACCAATTTGTCAAAAGATGTGAGGTCGGGACAGTTGAAGGCAGCAGGGGCATTTTGCCCTAACGCAAAGAGAAAACATGCCCCTCCATCTCAACACCACACTCCCACAATACTGAGGGTTTGGGCTTTATGTGTTACTGTACTCTCCATACCTCTATCAACTCTTTAATATGTTTACTATAATATAATAATATGACAATTTCCATTTCATTTTTATTTTTTTTCCAAATACAATAACATGAATTAAATTATTGACATGACAGAATGTTGATTCTGAATTATTGAGGCAATGCAGACATATTTTGGGGAATTGAGAAATGAGAGAGATGATTTATTTATTTGATGGTGTATGGTGGTGTGGGGATGTGTGTGGCGGGGAGGTGTCTGTCTCTCTGTGTACATTCAGCACTCAGTCCCTCGTGACCTTGATAATACTCCAGAACAGCGTCTACAGACGAGTAATCCGCATAAAGTTGACCAGAACCGATGTGACAGTGTTACTCCTCCACGCGAGCGTCTCTGGAGCGGGCATGTCCGGGGCAGACAGCCACGCAGATGAGAAACCCGCCATACAGAAGCACAGAGAGGGAGAGAGGGAGAGAGGGAGAGAGGGGGCCACAGGCCAGTCAGTGTCCCTTACTGGAAAATGGCCACACTTTTGTCTCTACGGTGGCTCATCACGAGCCCTGCTCCTTTTCATCTTTCTAGATTGATTTCTGGTAATGAGCGTGTATTTTCAGCATATGTCGGCGGTTCTTTTTTTGTCTAGAGTATGCAGTGCTAAACCAGAGGACGCTCGCAGAAGTCCCCCATATTTGCCTTTCTTTGTGCGTTTCGTTGGGCTATTTATGTCGCCGTTTAAGTAACACTGATGCCGTGTGACAGTTGAGCATACAAGGGTTAGGCTCAAACTAGAGCGCAAACAGAACAAAATAGAAACGGAGGGAAAAACAAGAGGATGAAATTTTTTTTAGAAAAATATATATTTTTTCTCTTCACATGAAGTCTTAAGTGAGAAGGCTAAGATAGTGGGAGATGCTGGAGGGGGGGAAAGGTTGTAGTTCTCCTGAACGTTTTTATATTTGTAGAAATGAGGTGTCAGAAGAGGCAGGATTTCCTCAGGGCGTAGCACAACATGAGCCCATCTCTTATCATTTTCCACTCGGAGACGTGATTGGCTTTGAATGCACTAATGCTGCAAGAGCCCCATAGACTTGAAGCCAGTTCAAGATGAAATCACAGACAGCACACAGACCTGACAAACTGCCATCCACCGCGCAAAGGATTAAACAGTTATTCCCTATCAAATCCAAAAAGCAGAAATAATATATGCACTTAAACTTGTGCCTCAGTTCTTGATCCCCACATTTTAAACTATTTGCTAACCTTTAAATATTCAGCAAAAATAAATCAGGAGAAGAGATTTAGAATTTTGTTGCATGAAATAAGTATGGTCCATAAGGGATTATAGGAGCGCGAGGTTTAGAATGTTGAATTGTTATAATACAGTTTGAGAGGTGTTATGACATGACATGTCACGCCCCAGTGTTCTGAGGATATAGTCACCCCCCCCCCTCCAAAGTTCAACGGTACTTTTACGCATTCACTGTGGCCCCACTGTAAATAATTCTTCATATATTTGGAGACATGTTTAAAACAGTTAGAATCCAAACATGAACTTGCGTCCCACTTTGTTTAGTCACCTTCTGTTTACCCTTTTAGTGTGTATTACGTGTTGTCTTACATTAGCGGAAAAGTAACACCGTATTAATTTGATCCATTTTACACATTTTGTATTATCATTCCCTTTGTTCAATTATGCATGAGGACTCTATGGGGAAATGGAACCATTAGCATATCTGATAGGGGCCATGGAGCTTTTCTTCCACCTCACTGTTTTTGGACCAGGGAAAGTGAGAGCCTGAGTGTTCATCAATACCAGGTCACTTTACCCACTCGCTAATGACGCCCATCTACATTCCCATATCCATCCTAGCAGAGGCCTACCTTTAAAGGACGCATGGCCGATATATTTGCTTCATTATTAGAGGTATGCTTGAGTGGATATTGGAACATAACCTCAGTAGCACGCTAAGCCAAATGGAGCCCAAAGGGCTATCTATGACACCCATGTATATATAGCCTAGCCTAGCCTAGCCTAGCCTAAGCGGTCATGCCCCAGAGGGTTCTAACAAAAACGACAATTAGAAACGCCTCAGACAACGTTACAAGACACCGTTAAGGCTTCAGAGTGGAGGATGGAAGCAGCCAGCCGAGTACATTTACATATGTGTTACTGTCTGGGGCTGGCAGAGAGAGAGTGAGAGAGAGAGAGAGAGAGAGGGAGAGAGAGAGAGGGAGTCCTTGGGGCTCGGTGACCTTTTGACACGTCATTGGGTTTATGAAAAATGATGGTGTTTAAGCCATGAAATAAAGGTCGATAAAGCATGAAGCCAAAACACAGCTTTAATTAATGCTAAGGAGGCGTCTCGTGCCGGGATCGTCTCCCACGTCTTGCCGTGAGGAGGTTTGTGCGGCTCAGAGGGATTGTTGGGGAAATACGGTTGGAGTTGCGTTTAGCGTCAAGTCAACCGAAATATGATCTAACTCGAAGGTACACTACTCAAGACCGAGCGTTCAACAGAAAGTATATACATTGCTTAACTTGGAGGTGTAAAGCTTTCCACAGCAAGTATGTGTTTCCACAGAGACAATCAATAATTGAATATGGGGATTCTGAAACATTTAACATGCCTTCTAACAAGTTATTAGCTGACAAGATATCAGCGTATATGAGATGTGATGAGAGAGGAAAGAGTTGGCTAGCTATACTGTACCGATGAACATAAACACGTCCTGCGATTGAGCTGTGAAATCTTTAATACAGAGTCTCTTCTCTTTTCTCTCTGGGCCATTTAGACTCTTAAGGTTACCGTTTGAAAACTACTTACCTTGTTATAGGAAGTTTAATGTGATATGCAATTGTTTGACCCTTATGAATATTAAAGGGGCCCATCTCTGGCTTATTAAAAATGCATGTGGCATTGTGGTTGTTGATCACGTTTAGGACGCCCATGCAAATTGGACTGTCTCTCCCTGTCAAGGCGGAAGATGAATTATGTAGCCGTGTTGTGTATTCAGGGACACACCATTGACAGTCAATTAACGAGTTTGATTGGTGTGTGAACTCATTCTTTTGAACTGTTAATTTTATGTAAATAGTATTCGCTCCCCTCTCCCCCCACCACCCCCCCCACCGCACCGCACTTGCAGGTTCGTCACGAAAAAGCCGACCCCCCTCCCCCTTCCACCAAAGGTAACCTGAGATGGAGCCTTAATAATTGATCATCACACACCTGCTTGGCGGAAGCTAGGGGAGTTTGTCTTCTTTAACAGTCAAGGGGCCCCCCACACTGTGGCCCCCTTTTGATATTCAAATCAACAAATGGGGAAACGGCCCTCCTTTTTTGGAATTCTAAACGTGGAGCGTTTCTTTTCATGAGGTGGCTGGCGTGTGGCGAAGAGATCCCATGGCCACCCGTCCACCCTGATCTGGGCTCCTCCGTTAGAGGAGATATGATGGCGTTTGATGGCTCATAAATGGAATGCCAATGACGATTTGTTGTCGCCGTGTCGACGGCTTGGCTTTTATGTAACACCGACGTAGATGTATCGCTCCGCCCGCGCTCCGCCAGATAGTGCTCGCAGGTAAATGATCCGGTGATTGATCCGAGCGTTTGAAAGCAGGGAGGGATTCCTCTCCCCCCCCCCCACCCCCACCCCCACCCCCCCAACCGCCCCCGCTCCATCTCTCTCTTCTCCTCCGCTGTCCCGGTAATTTGGAGCAGCAGAGGCAGATGCTGAAGATTCATCAAAGTTGACAAGTGAACCCAGGAGCTAGGAATCATGGGTAACCCATATGATTATGGAAATGGCTGTGGCCGTATCCCCCCCTGGAGCCCAAGACGTTAGACGTTGTTCTGTTATTACCAACTCACATTCTTCTACAAACTGCTGGTTTTATCACGGTGGGGGTATAAAATAAAACTTTATTGTTCGCTGCAGTGATGTCAGAGACATTGCTCTGCTCGTGAATGACTTGTTATAAAGTAGAGTACGCTACGTGGATGCATACCTGAAAATAGTGCAAAAACAGACGACGTATACAACTTTCTCTGTTATTTTGCTTGCATGTGCTTGTGTGTCTTAGAGTTGCCTCTAATGCTCATAGAAAGGGCTATTTCTGCTCTTTATTCAGAGAAGAACAGCGGTCATTATTGGTCATCGGGTTTATAGTACACAACTTTTTTGTCCGAGCAATTTCTCTCCACTTAGGTACTTCAGATAAGCCTAGAGGGGCATTGGACTCTAACTCTTCAGAGAGCGGGTGTAGGAGGAACACAATTACCTTCATTTGCTAACAAAGTGAGCAAGTGGACGTGGTGGAGGTGGGTGGGTGGGAGGGTGGGAGGGAAGGAAGGAGAGAGGGGTGCTAAGCCCCTCAGTAATACCACTGGTCCACCCCTAACCCTGGTAATCTGGCTGAGAAATACGATACCCATGCATGGATGTATGCTAATCGGTTAAGGACCTTGTCTCACGCCATGTATCCATTGATTCTGGCCTCCTTGATCCCTGTGGAGGTCAGCGTCCACATATACCCAGAGGTCCCCTACACACACACACACACACACACACACACACACACACACACACACACACACACACACACATACACACACACACACACACACACACACACACACACACACACATACAGACCCAGAGGTCCCTGCTTAAGACCACCAATTAGCACTGTGTCACTAGTAGGGCTATTTACATTGAGCAGGATGTCCTGGCCTGAGCTTGATCTCCCAGAGCAGGGGGCCTACGGGTCTCTGTAGACCTGACCTCCCCAGTTGCCGGTACTCTGCTCCCGCATATCCACCCGTTCCTCCGCATTAATCACACGGATCTCTTCTGCTTGTATTATTGAGTTTAGGGAACTTGCTCTTAAGAGGGTGTTTAACTGGGATTCTCAGCTCATTATCGCACCGGCTAATTATGCTCATGAATAAGACAACGCAGACACACTTGGCGTCGGATGTACCGGTACGCTGGCATGCTCATGCGGAAGCGCCTGCTTATTTTAACGGTGTGAAACGTGTGTTATTGGTGATAGAACATATCGAAAAGAAGAAAAAAAAAAGAAAAATAAATTGGAACTTGCTAATTTGATGCTGCGATACTCAAACATAGGCCGGTAATTGATGCTAATTTGATTGTTGCACCTTGCTGATGGATGTATTGTGCTCTTTTGACAAGACAAGCAGGTAGTTCAGTTAGTTAGTATGAACAGCGCAGCTTCTTCTGCCCTCAGCTTTAGAGAAGGCGCTAGCATTTGGTCCGTGAGGAGTACAGTACAGTGTGTGAGTGTGTGTTTTGAAATCAAATAAATGAGTTGGCCTCACTTTCTATCGAACAGCACAATGTCTTCACCAGCCATTTGTCCGTTTAATAGAAGGAGTGCATTTATCATGTTTGACATCTTTCCCAGGCTGCCGGTGCAGTAGTGGACCAGTAACCAGTTCTGTGGGAGTGTGTAATTGAGTTTCAAGCGATGGATTGATTTTGAGGAGAGATTTATTCCCTGAAAGCTATAGTGTGTAGTGTGTAGTGTGTAGTGTGTACTCAGGCCACATGGCCTAGCAGAGCCACCCACAGCTCTCTATAGGGGCAGCTGGATGAAGAATATTAACCCCTGGAAAAGACTTTGGTTGGCCGCTCCCAGCATGTACAGTATAGAAGTGATAACAGGGCCTGTATTTAATGATTCCGCTATACTGGATGGACGTGGTTATTGTAATGAATAGAAACTGGATTTAATCTGTCTGATGATTACTAATATATTCACTGTGTCTGTCACTACATGGTACATGCTATCTGTTTTAAGTTGACTTTCACAGAAAATATGACATTGATTATAAAACTGTGCGTGTGTGTGCATGTGTGTGTGTCTGTGTGCGTGTCTGCGTGCTCCTGTCCAGGTGGACGACTCTGTGTTCTGCGCGGGCCAGATCGCCCTGGTCCCCTGCACCATGCAGCTGGTGAAGGCCGGGCCCAGGACCCAGGCCTGCCTGTCCTTCAGCCACGTAGAGAAGGTTCTGGAAGCGGTGAGCAGCAGCCTGACTCTGGGTCACATTCTCCAGGCCCATTGTTATGCCACCCGGCGCCAGGACGTCCCCGCCATCACAGCAGCCTGGGAGAGCAAGCTGCGGGCCGCTCAGAACCAGGTGAGCTGGAAATTCTAACAAGTTTTGTTAAGCTGTTGAAATATATGTATCTGCAAATTAGAGCACTTTCGCTGAACAAGATTACAACTAGAAGTGATTGAGTGAGCATACTGAATGAAACGAATGCTGGAATGACAATGTCGTCTGTTTGTTTACATTGATGCCTCTATGGTGCCTCAAATGGGGGTAGAGATGAGAGCATGATAGAGTATTGAAGCTAGTCTCAGATAGAGTATTCAAGCTAGTCTCAGATATTCAAGCTAGTCTTAGATAGAGTATTCAAGCTTGTCTTAGGTAGAGTATTCAAGCTTGTCTTAGGTAGAGTATTCAAGCTAGTCTTAGATAGAGTATTCAAACTAGTCTTAGATAGAGTATTCAAGCTAGTCTTAGATAGAGTATTCAAGGGTATTCAAGCTAGTCTCAGACATCATCAGAATTTCATGTGTTAAGAAATTACAATTTCAATCTGAGCCAAAGTTCCTAGCCTCTCCTCCTTCTCCTCCTCCTCTTCCTCCTCCTCCTCGTCCTCAGAGACCCTGGCCACTGTGGCTGATATTTACCAGTGAGCACGCTCATGAAAAGTTGATGATGTGGGAAACGCGGGTGTCTTTGATAATATGGAGCTTGGCACAGAAGCAGATGTCTTCCTCAGAGCCTGCCCTAATCCTTTATCCCCTTGTTGGAGCTGTGCTGAACTCTCCGAGCAGCTTATCCCCCACCACCCCTCCATCCCGCTAGCCCTCCCACACCCCTCCGCCCTCCCCCCCCTCTCCCTTTCCTCAACCCCAACCAGCTCCACACAGCTAATAAAGGCAGCAGGCTCCCCAGCCAGGCCTGCTCCTCCTGCAGTAATCTGCCATGCCTAGGGACCTGGAACCTGGGACCTGGGGCCCGGGGAGGCAGGGGAGATGGGGGGGGGGGGAGACATGAGCCCACCTCCAACATGTGGCTCCCCATCTGTGGTGTGGGAAGTTCTGTACTGAATGAGCTACGGAGCAGTGTTGGCTCAGGAGTGGAGTCAGGGGAGGCTGGTGGAGGTAGAAAATCGGAGGACGGGCTCATGTCGATACCATTCCTCATTCCATTCCATGCGGAGCCCGTCCTCCGATTTCTACCTCCACCAGCCTCCACTGGTGTGGAGTCAGGGACTCTGTAAAAGTGCAAACAGGAGACTAACACGTACTCAGTGGCTGAGCTTACCTTTACCCTCTGTGATGGGGAGGCTAGAGGAGACTAGTCTAGAGACCTATTGGACCTTCACCCCTGGAGAGCCTAGTGGGGACTCACTGTCAGTCTGAGTGGGGGGTTAGTGACAACGTGAGGACCCCCTGCTAGAGAAGAACTCCAGTGTGAGGAGAGAGGCGCGTCCAGCCCACCGCTCACCTCTGAAGTGTTCATAAATAAACGTTCCATTGTGACTGACAGGAATTAGCCTGCTGTTTAGGGACTGTCGGGTCGTTGGCTGGCTGTGGCCAAAGCGTTTCGGAAAAATAGTTGGCTGGAAATCACCAGGCCCAGGTCAGAGGTCAGGAGTGATTCAAGATGGTCAACGTTGTCCATCTGTTCCACTTCCAATCGACATGTCAAACCATTCCTCTAGTGGACCACAGCCTGCCATCTACAGACGGCCACATACGCTGGCTCTCCTCGGTGACTGACACACACATTAACCTCTGTCTAGATTGACAGCACCGTGTGTCTCAGCCATAAACAGGTTAGTTAACCCTCTCCCAGCCCTCAGGGGCCGTACTGGGCTTGGTGGTGAGGTTCCTGGCCTGACCCCCCACTCTCTCCCCATGTGTGGTGGGATTCAGAGTCAGGCTAGTGCTGGGTGTTGCAGAAGTTCCCAGGTCCTCTCTAACCCCCCCTCCCCCCCCCATCCCTCCCCTCTCTCTCTTTCTCAGTGCAGGGGGAGAGGGGAGGAGGTGGTGGTGGTGGGGGTGGAGGGTGTGTGGGGGGGGTTTCGTTTCATCCTGGGCCCAGTGAAACATCTCTTTCCCTGGGGTGGGGATTACACAAAGCACTGGTGCTCATTTGAAGTGATTGTAATGAGAATATTTAACTCAGGTCAAACACAGATAACACAGCCCCTGCTGAGGGAGGGAATAACTCAGCCTACCTCTCTCAACAGACGGGTGAGAACTGTCTGACTGCGCCCACAAATATATGAGACCTTGTTGTATCTGTGACTCACTTCATGTCGAAATTTGATGATTGTTGATGAAAAAAATAATAATAATCATAAATGTCCCATTGCAATGATACTGTCTGTGCATCATGGATATGCTCACAGGACTCCATGGCACATATTGTACTAATCAAATGATCTACATTTAACTGTATTCTGTACGGGTGTGGATAGCAGCCTGAATTTGCAGAAAAGCGAAAAGAGATAACTTCTTAAGGTGTAATAGTCTGAACTAGAAAGTGTTAACCTGTTTTTAAAGGACCCATTTTTTTTCCTGTTTCCATTGTTCAGTGTTGTCTCTTGCCTCTGTCCGTCAGTATTGATTCGCACTCAGAGCATCTGGTGAGGTGTCTGTTAACAGAAATAACATCTTCACCGTGCAATTAGCTGGCCTCAGAAACCAGTAGACCTTGAATCTACCGCCGATGCTTTGGATAAGCCCATCTTCTCTTGTTAGTTTCCACAAGTTGACTCGCGGGTGAAACTCTTCCGATACCTGAACAACTCCTCTGATCAATCACAACTAAAGCCCTCGCTTAGTTTATTTTTAGTGGTAATAACGGGCAAAACATTTATCGCGTTTATCTCCGACAACAGTCTCGGTGTATGGCTGGCAATCAGAGCCGTGTTGAGGTGACGGTGTGAGGGTGGTGAGGCGTATGGCTGTCTGATAGGAACAGCAGCGTGCTGGCGGCGGTGGCGTGTGTGGGGAGGGGCGCGGCCATGTTGTTGTTGTGCGTTGATAATTTCTCTAATCAGGTGGACGAGGAAGCTTGCGGGGTTAATTGGGAGCACGCCGGAGCCGCTACGCGTGTGAAATCGTATTTATGGCGCGTCGAGCTCGGAGGTCAGCCTGTGTGTGTGTGTGTGTGTGTGTGTGTGTGTGTGTGTGTGTGTGTGTGTGTGTGTGTGTGTGTGTGTGTGTGTGTGTGTGTGTGTGTGTGTGTGTGTGTGTGTGTGTGCATGCGTGCATGCGTGGGCGTGTGTGTGTGTGTGTGTGTGTGTGTGTGTGTGGGGGTAGGGATGTGTGAGTGCATGCATGCGTGACTTTGCGAGTGTGGGTGTGATGAATTAGAAGGTGTACATGCGATAAGTCGATAATTGTTAAACAGACTCCTGTTTCGAGATGACAGGTCTGGAAAAACATGTCAACTTCTGCTGCCTTCTCGCCAATGCTTTTCTTCTAGTTGTTTGTGAAAGTTTTTTGGGGTTTGTTATTCATTACTGCATAATACTGACAGTTGGTGTGGCGATTTCTTCTGCACGACTTTGAGTGAAAGGTGTTTTTTTGTGTGTGTGTGGGGGGGGGGGGGAATGGAGTGAGTAAGATTGGAGGAGTATGTTTTGAGGGGCAGAGAATGGAGCGTGCTCTCAGAGTAGCGTCAGGAGCTCTGACGGATGGTCGAGGCCCTCGAAAGAACTGTAAGCATTTCCACGTGTGGAGACATTCGCAACCCTCACGTCCTGTACGCTCTGCGCACCAGCGGGTCTGTGGGTCTCTTAGGCACTGTATCATTCTCCATCTCCCTGGATGGGGACCTCGAATGAGCCTAAACGTACAGTATAGGGGGGCGTACGGTATCCTGTGTCTCCCCACTCCACAGCCCCCCCAACCCCCACCCCCCCACCCCCCATCTCCTGCACATGCGGAAACACTGGGACTGATTTACATAAGTGGCCTAGGCTGGGGTTGGAGAGAGAGAGAGAGAAAGAGAGAGAGAGAGAGAGAGAGAGAGCAGAGAGAGAGAGAGAGGTATTCTGTGGCCTGGCTGGCAGGTTCCAGGCCCACAGTGCTTCTCCTCCACAGAGCCACACGCTGAAGGCCTCCCGCTGGGCAGGAAATGTAGGGGAACTGGCTAAGCGGGCCGGGCCCCATCAGCCCCATCAGCCCCATCAGCCCCATCAGCTCCCCGCTGCTCGCCGCCTCGACACCACTTCCTTATTACGGTGTTTACCGTTCGGCTTTCACGCCTCTCGGGTCTCTCCGACGGGCGCCTCGCGCTCCGAGCGTGTGGAACCGAGAGGGAAGGAGGGAAGGAAAGAGGGAGGGAGGGAGGGAGGGAAAGGAAAACAAACATGGAATAAAGCAGGTCACACTCCTCAGCCGGTGTTGCTCCAGTGCTGAGTGCAGTAACAGAGCAGGGCTGGTTGGCCTGCTGGCCTGCAGATGGGGCGGGGCGGGGCGGGGAGAGAGAGCTGTGGTGGTGGGCTAGTGAGCCCGGCCGCTAGGCCAGAGGACGCCCGTGATGATGAAGTCATGCTATGGATCGCATTAAGAAGCACACTCACACACACACTGACACGCACACGCACACATACAGACAAACACACACACACACACACACAGACATGCACACGCACACACAGACATACACACGCAGACACGCAGACACGCACACACATGCACACAGACACCCCCCCCCCCCCCCCGCCCCCCATCTACTACAGCACTCAGCTCCACCATATATCAACATTTGTCACCTCTTTATTTTATTGGATTAATTTAATAAATGATTTCTGGTCAGGCGGGGGGGTGTCAGGCAGGGGGGGGGGGGGGGGGGGGCAGGCAGGTGGGGGGCAGGCAGGGGGGGGGGGCAGGCAGGGGGGTGTCAGGCAGTTAGAGTGCACTCAGTCCCCGGCAGAGAGGGAGACATGCAGTAATGAAGTAGTGTTGTAGTGTACTACAGCCCAGTCTGAACACACCACCACACACTCAAACACATAACACATACACACACACACACACACACACACACACACACACACACACACATAACACATACACACATACACACACACACACACACACACACACACACACACACACACACACACACACACACACCACCACACACTCAAACACATAACACACACACATACACACACACACACACACACACACACACACACACACACACCACCACCACACACACACATAACACACACACACACACACACACACACACACCACCACCACACACTCAAACACATAACACACACACACACACACACACACACACACACACACACACACACACCACCACACACTCAAACACATAACACACACACACTCACACACACACACACACACACACACACACACACACACACACACACACACACACACACACACACAAGAAAGACCTCGGTACTAAATTTACTGCACAAACTGCTCTGTTAATGTAACATTTGGGTAGATAAATAAATAATGTGGTTGATTTAAGTGCCTCAGACAAGTGTGGTGAGGAAGTTTAGGTTTGAGCCGTGAGTGTGGTGGCCTGCCAGAGGCCGGGGAGGTGGAACACAGCACGGTGTGTGTGTTGAGTTCCCTGGCTCGGTCTGTCTGAGGAGGGTTGGGTACGGTGGGGTACCTCTGTACCCTCAGCCTGTGGGATGGCCTTTAAACCTGGCTGAACACACACACACACACACACACACACACACACACACACACACACACACACACACAGACCATCACCGCCACCCCTCCCTCCCCACTCCCAGGGCAATAAGTATTGACAAGTGTAGGACTGCTGCCCTCCAGGTGGATAGCTAGCCGGTCGCTAAGTGCTATTCTTAACATTTCTCAAAGCAGAGGCCATGTATGCATCCTGTCACCCCAATCAACACCTCAGCAGCGCTGCTCTGCCCTGACTCCTCCTGGATTGTTCGCTGCTGATGCTGCTGCTGCTATTGCTGTTGTTGTTGTTGTTGTTTTTGTTGTTGTTGTTGTTGTTGTTGTTGTTGTTGTTGTTAGCCTTATTCACCACAAGCTACATGCAATCATTGGTGTGAAGAAATCTAACATCATCCCCCCTTTATTCCCCCATCGTCATCCCCATTCTCCTCGGAGAGAGAGCTCGGCCGCTGATGCACAATTAGGCCTTAGCTAAAGTTTAATCTGGAGGTAAGTGCTGCGTTGATGTGGCTGGTAGATCGGGTCACGACGGGTTCGTCTGCGGAGGGGACAAAGAGGCCCTCTGCCGCTGCCGGCTCTTGTCAATGATTTCTCTTATCTTTTTTTTTTTTGGTGAGTGAATTTCAAAATAAAGTGTATGTAACCTGTGATTATTCTGCACTTACGAAGTGGGGTGTAAGTGGATGAAAATTGATCCAGCAAATTGAAAAGGGGGGGTTAAGTGTTTTTGCCCTATCGACTCCAGCCGAAATGACTGTTGTATAAAACGCTCATTTCTCTCCCATTAACAGATGAAGCCACAGCCAAGTATTATTTGAGGGCCACATTGTGCCGCGAGCTGGCAGAAGACATTTCGGAGCAGATAATGGCCCTTAGTCCGGAGAGAGAAAGATTTTAACTCTGCAGATTAAATCATTTAAAGCCATCATAGCAGCTTTCTACTAAATGTCTTATGTGGTGAAATGGCATGAAATCGCACCCAACACGTCTGGAATGAGCTCCTTAGAAACGGTGAAAAGGACCTCTCTTTCTCTGGCTGTGATGTCACCACACAGAGCTCAAAGCACATGCATTAGTTTCTTTTGTTTATGGAAGCTGTATGCATGCGCCCTACGTATGTTTTGACACATACGAGTGTCAGTACCCTGATATTACCAAGGCTCACCTAGCAATCTCACATCTTCATTGTATTCCTGTCAGTCCTGTTGAAAAGGGCTCTTGTGTTGGCCATGGCGACATAACCATAAGGTCTATTCTCAATGTATATCTCGAAAAGTCTCTCACAATAGCGCTGTACTGTATGAGGCCTGTTTAGCCGTATGGAATTCTGTCACGGGTCCGACACAAGGCTGGGAAATGTTCCGTTCTACTCCATGTTTCTTCAGGCCGTCCTCCAGCGGATGTGAATGACACCTGTTTGTCTTGGCAGGATGAGTCGTACGGCGAGCCGCAGGTCCAGCGCGGACCCTTCGTGGTTGCCGTGGTGCCCGCCTTGCCCAGGGGCGCGGCCGTCGAGCTGCACGCCGTCGCCGTCCGCGACGACCCCGGGCAGAGGACTTCTTGTCGCGTGACCGCTGAGGTGGCGGGTGGTTCTATCGAATGCCGAGCCGTGGTGTCCGGCGATGGCCAGTGTGCCACCCTCTCCCTGGCCCTGACTGTGCCCAGCTCTGCCCCAGCTGTTTCAGGGGGAGTAGGGGCGATACTGGGGGCACTGGGTGACACCTTCCAGAGGGCTATGCAGAAGATGGGTGGTGGTGGCGGTGGTGGGCTCTCTCCGCTGTGTGCCAGGGTGTTCTACGACCGTGACTGCGCCCTGGCAGGACAGGTGGTAGCCGGTAGGTCAACGACTTCCTTCTTCTACGTCATATTCTATTTCTTCTACTTTCTACGTAATAAACAAAACGGCGCTCAACCTCTTTTGCTCACGAATAGCTAAAGTACCAGAATACAATGTGTCGTCTATCGTAATAACAGTGTTATTACACAGGTATCACCGTAGATGTTTATAAACATCATTTGGGTATAACAGCAACTGTGAGATAAGCAAGATTAGAGAGACATTGGCCAAGTTAACGGCACGATGTTGTGAGAACAGTCTAGGAAGAAGAGCCCGGCAGGGGGGGGGGGGAAGCCATCTTCCTCTGTGTTTAATTACTGGGAGTCATTTGTGCTCTGTACAGTACACCACACCAGCTGGCAGCGTCCTTTGTCATCATTATACTTTTATACGCCACCATCTTACTCTCCCAGGGTTGTGTTCCCTCATCAAGACTAATACGGAATGGTATTTGTTTTATCCTGCGAGACGCTCTCTCTCTCTCTCTCTCTCTCTCTCTCTCTGTCTGTCTGAAGGAAAGGGCGACCACCACATTCATCAAACAGACTCAGTTGTCTTCTCCTCGCCCAAGCAATCAATTAACGGTTTTGAGTCCACGCCAAGCCAGGCGTTTTACTGTCATTTTTAGCCTCGACATAACTTGTTTTTATGGGGGATAAGAAATGATGGTCACACGTGATGAATAGGAATGAGCGTGGTCTTATTTAGACTACATGTGTTTGTCTGAATACAAACACGGTTCGGTTTGTCTCTTAATTATATGATGGTGACTCTCGGCATCTCAGGGGAGTGGAAAGCGTCTTGGTTCGCACCAAGTAAGTCTGAATACAAACACGAGTTTTTAATTGTTGAGTTTTTTTTGTTCCTTTTTTCATTTGATGTGCTTGTTCCTCCTTCTTACAGTCTGGGCTGCAGAGTTCCTTGAACGTGTATATTATGTGTAATGACCTTGTTTATGAATGTCAAAGATGTAAAATAACTGGATATTTGTATATCCTCTAGAAAACAAACAAAAGAAGACCACAGCGTTCTACAGTATATAGAGTAACAAGGCCAGACTAATACAGCATACCCTAAGGGACAAACCAAGCTTATTGGAGGGGAACTCTAGTGTTATATTCTACCCAAACAAGCATATAGTACAGTATGTATCTCATGTATGTATATTAACTGTGTTTACAAGGTCAGTAGAAACAGAAAACAAACAGAGAAATAAGGTTTTATCAAGGAGATGTTTATTTTTTTCACATATAAACCCCCCCCCCCCCCAAAAAAAAAAAACAATAACCCTAGACTCTAGACTCCCCATGTTCATATTTCTTGACTATGCGCCGCTGCTCAGACACTTTCCCTAAAGCCTGTTATTGACTCATCATTGAACTGGAATCTGTTACCTTTCCCGGGCACGCAGAGCCTCAGCCCAGCCATGCCCTGGGAGCCGGCCCCTGGCTCTGTTCATGGGTCAGAGCCTCAGCTCACTGCCTGATGCCTCTCAAAAGTCAAGGGAGGAAATGTAGCACCTCTGGCGCTAGCCATCACAGCCACAAACTGCCACTGTCAGAGCCCAGCCCAGGCCCCGCGCTGCGCTGCCGCTCTCCGCAAAATGTGACTGCACACTTCCCCCCCGGAACGGCTTGACGTTCGGAATTCACGGCTGATAGACAAGACATATGCTCCGAATGAAACCTTTAAACATGTTGTCGCTACGTGTTATTCACGTGAGAGGGGTTCGACAGACCTCACATGCTGTACACCTCACTTTTCAATGAAGTGAATGAACGGTATTGACATGGGGGGAAAAAAGGCGGGGGGCCGGGGGGGCGGGGGGGGCAGGGTGGAGAAATCAGATACTGGGATTTTAAATGAACACCAAAGAGAAAAGAACTGAAAATGCTAGCAAAGCACAACCCCTGGTTCCATAGTAAAACCAAAATGGTGGCTATCATTGTTCAGCTAGATGGTACTGTACTGGTACTAAGAGGGATGTCTTCCCTGACTGAGGGAGAGGAGAGGAGAGGAGAGGAGAGGAGAGGAGAGGAGAGGAGCTCGGCTGCAGCGGCCCGACCTCTCGGCCACATTGTGTTCACTCACCTCGGCCTAAATGAGCAATTTCTCACGAGCCGATGCCTGCTAATTACCCCCTTGTTTACTGGTTAATGTTTAACCACTTTGAGAGCCAGTGTAGCACAGCTAAAAACCAACTGGCTCTGGGCCGCCCCCCCCCCCTGCGTTAAACGCCCAGTTTAGCCCAGCAGGCTTTACCCATTTCACAATTCACACTTAAAACCCCTTTTCTGTCTCTGGCTGCGCCCCAATACACTAACACCCTTCCCTACGCTCATCTATTCATATGTGTACATGATTAACTTATGGATTGATTGAAACACAAAAAGGTTATGGTTATCTTAAACGGCTGTGTGGGCATTTACAATGGGCTACCTTTATGCCTTTGAGAATATGTAGATATTTAAGGGGGCGCGATCAGCGTTTTGTTCTCCGTGTTGGCTGTGAAGCAGAATAATGGCTGGTACCCTTGGGTAGATGGTTTAGTTCCATCCCATTGCTTATGTGATTGCTTTTAGGATCCCGCCTAATGGCCTCTGTCCACTGGGCCTCTCAACCAGGCTCCCCACTTCGCCGGCTGGGGGAGGGGGGGGGGGGGACCAGGAGATCATGGAGAAAGGGGTTGTGTGTGTGTGTGTGTGTGTGTCGGTGTGTCTGTGTGTGTGTGTGGGGTCACTCGATATCACCTTCACCCCCCTCATCGTCCCAGCCACACAGACACACAGACACCGTCTGTGAGCTCAACAAAGACTAAAACGTCCTGACATGAAACAGGCGCGTGATGAAGGCTGCTTCATCTCTTCATCTCCACTAATATCACCGCTGACTCCCTGTGATCTCCCCGCCTCGCCTCTATTGTCTGCTGCCCCTCTCCCGAGGTACCCTCCGTCCCACCGCGCGCCTCATGCTCAGATAAGACAGATATTTAGGCTTTTAAATGCGTAGGAAAAAAGGGCCCAGTGTTCAGTGGGGGCATTTTAAGCCGTCGCACATATTAGCTAATTAGCCCGCGTGAGCTCTTTGTGTGTCTGTTTGGCATGCTGCAAGTGGGACTAATGAAAGAGGATAAGGCTGATTCATCGGCGCCGAACGGCGCTTTTTTTTTTACCTTTCTGTCCTGATTTTTCACCCCACAAGTTCACACACTGACAGGACTTCAGAACAGCCGCGGTGCCGGGCCGGGCCGGGGGTCATCGAAACTGCGGCGTCTCCAAACAATGGAATTGAATACAGCTGATTTGACGTAGTTTGTGTCAAATGTAAATGCAGTGTGACTTCAGCCGCAGATTGAAAGTGACACGGCGTATTCTTTTCCGATTAGCTTCATGTACTCCAGCTATCTGAGCGTATCCCAAAGCCATATACAGTATCTGACCCCGGTGACCGCACCACAGACAGGACCAACATGCTGTTAAACCAGCGGAACACGCCAGGACAGCCAACCGGGCGACAGGAACACTTGTGACCAATTAGAGTGTGAGGGGGAAGGAGCAGGGGTGGGTGGATGTGGAGGATACCCCAGTGGGCTCCTGCTAAATGGACAGGCTGTCATCAAGACTAGGCCCAGAGACGCTGGGAGAATTCTCACACTGTCCACAGCCCAGACCAACACCCCCCCCCCTCTTCTCTACCACCACCACCTCCCCCTCTAACAATCTCTCCACTCGAGCTGAGAGCTCCGACCGTCCCAATACAGCTTCCTGACATCCCAACACAACAGGGGTGGAGGATCCATTCCACTAGATCCCCCCCCCCCTCCCCCCAACAAGCTGCTTGTTTGTCCAAAAAGGCCAGGAAGGGATTGCTTGCCCCCTTCTTTAAGTGTGTGTGTGTGTGTGTGTGTGTGAGCGTGTGTGTGTGTGTGTGTGTGTGAGCTTGTGTGTGTGAGCGTGTGTGTGCGTGCGTGCGTGCATGCGTGTGCGTGTGTGTGTGTGTGTGTGTGTGTGTGTGTGTGTGAGCCTCTATGTAGGGGGTAGGGCTGGTGGGTTCAGTAGCTTAGAGGCCAGGCCTTGCTGACCATATGTCTGCACTGCAGGGAGTTGAATGAGCGGCTCCAATCTGCCGAGGAGTTGAGAATGTCAATAATGTGTGAATGGGCCTGTGTTCCCCGGTCAAAGAGTTAAGTGCAGCCTCTGTCCCTGGGCCGGGCCCTTCTGGGACAGCCATCTGAGGGCCTTGTGCCTGACTCAGAGGGATGAGCAGCTCTTCACTGTGGAGGTTTTAGATGATATTCACCCTCTCTCTCTCTCTCACTCTCCCTCCCTCCCTCCCTCCCTCCCTCCCTCCCTCCCTCTCTCCTTCCCACCCAGGACTTGAAGAATGTTTGAGGACCATTCTAGGCCAGTCCAGTCCGTCTGTGGCCCTGGTCCCGGTCCTGGCCTTGCCTGACTCCCGGGTCCTCCACCTGTCCTGCTGGCTCAGTGTGTAGTGGACTGTCTCCAGCACCGGGTGTCGACTGGGACCGTGCTGTGGGAGAGACTGCACAACTGCCACTCCTGGACAAAGAACCCATACCCTCAAAACAGAGAAGAAGAGGGACTGTGTAGAGACTGATGATTCATGTTGTAGACGACACATCATCTGTGTGTGTGTGTGGTGTGTGGTGTGTGTGGTGTGTGTGTGCGTGTTTGTGTGCGCCCCAGTAATCCACTGTATCCTCTACCCCACTGCCCTGCAGCAGCTGTCACAGTGCCATAGAGAGAGGCCTTTATGGGATCTACAGCCTAGCCTAAATACCACAACACCACAGCCTACAGCAGGGGAGAGAAGAACATATCTCTCTCTCTCTCTTTCTCTCTCTCTCTCCCTCCTTCCCTCTCTTTCCAACTCTCCCTCCCTCCCTCCCTCCCTCCCTCCCTCCCACCATCTATCCCTCCGTCCCTACCTCTCTCTCTCTCTCTCTCTCTCTCTCTCTCTCTCTCTCTCCCTCCCTCTCTCTCAAGTCTATCACCAGGAGCATATCAGTACTGTCTTTCTGTCTCTCCCTTCCCTGGATCTCCTGCTGCTCCTCATAGTCACGCTTAGCAGGCTAAACCCCCTAATACAAGTCCTGCCACTGCCACCACTCAAACCATCTGTGTCGTTGAAAACCTGTAGATTGACTAGGTTACTGGTCGTTCCTGTGGGTGGATGAGGATGGGGGGGTTGGGGAGGTGTGTGTGTGTGGGGGGGGGGGGGGGGGGGTGGATGAGGATGGATGAGGGTGACTTTGTTTGTTTGTCCCTCGCTCTCCATAGACCAGAGACGTGTTATTATTGTGTAATAGGCAATCAGAACCAAGCACCTGAAAAGATTAACCCTCTTTATGTTCCCCATCGATTCTAAGGCAGTCTGCTTAATGGGAGAGAGGCGCTTCACACACAGCTGCAGGGCAGGTCCTCCACACAGAGACAGTGAGAGAGAAAGAGACAGTAAGTGGGTGTGTGTGTGTGTGTGTGGGTGTGGGTGTGGTGTGTGTGTGTGGGTGTGGTGGGTGTGATGTGGTGTGTGTGTGTGCGGTGTGTGTGTGTGATGTGGTCGTGGTGTGAAGTAAACAACACCATTAACCATTGCTTCTGGAACATGTCTTTTCTCAAAGATCATGAGCCATATTGACGAGCTCAATTGGAATGCATCTTCACTGAGGCTATATTCCCCCCCATTGTTGTGGAGACAGCGAGAGCTGAGTGGGCTATTGATCTCTCCCCATCTGTTTGTTGTTCTCTGTGTTGTTATCAAAAATGTAACAATAGAGGCAAGCGGCAGAGCCTGAAGATTTTATTGAGGGTCTGGAAAAAAAAGAAGAAAAAAAAAGAAGCAAATAAACAAGCAATTATCTATGAGGCTGAGCAAACCAGTGCACCAATAAATATACGTTGTAAGTTTCGCCCGCGTGGTTTTTACCTGAAGGAAATGTAAGGACACAGATATGCAATATTCTCTGCAGCAGATGTCTGAAGAGCTAAAGAAAATCTAAAACGATAATCTGTTCTCGATATGGCTGTGCAACCACATCGATGAGACGCCCATACGTCCGTTTGACATCCCCTTGAATCGGATTGTAGAACATGGGATAAACCCAGTCAGCGTTTTAGTGATCTACAGTAACAATTCTGCAGCCAGTTCAATTTCAGCGCCGACCACAGCCGACCACTTGTCGATCAGCCCATTAGACAGGTTGTTATGTCCTTCACAGACAGACGAGCAGAGACAAGCAGCCCGTGTTGTCGCACCCTAACCAGAACCAGCGTGCAGGCATGCACTTTTATCCTCGGTGTAATTGCTCTTGTGTTTTTACCGTTATGTCTCATCTTAAAATGAATAAAGACAGGATGACATTTAGTTTTTCTGGGGTTTATTTTTTTTATTTTTTTATTTTTTTTTCCTCCCCCTCTCTCTCCAGAATGTGCATTCTCCACCGAAGAGACCTGCAACCACCCACACACACAAACTTGTTGTCACTGCTAACATTGTCCTTTGTGTGCAGTGTACCACCCTGGGGCTCTTGTCATTGTGGCGGGGCACATGGACTTTGACTGTGTGCTACCTCCTTCAGGCTACGCAGGCTGCTGTACCGCTCCCCCCCCCCTCCCCCTGGCAGTGGTCTACAGTGGGGGGAACCCATGTCAGAATGTCTCTGGGATCCAGACAGTGTGGCCAGTGTGACTGCTTCCATGCCACCGCGACTTACACGAATGTCATGTTTTGAATCTTTTTGGGATTGTTTTCAATTATCATTTCATTTTGTTGTATTTGTTCTTACTGAATTGGGAACACTAGCTAGCCAGCGATGACAAATCTACCACTGACATGTTGGGGTTACCAATGTAATACCCTAAACTTGGTTTTCAAACCAGGTTATTGAGTGGTGTCTGCAGCCCTCGTGTGGCTAAAATATGGTATTGCACACCCCAAATAGTAAAGCTTATTAGAGTGTTGGATTAAACTGTAAACCTACATTTTACATTTGACTTGACTTGATTTGCTTGTCTATTCATATCTAGTGTCTTTAAGTATTAAAGCCATCACATTTAAAGGTCACTAGGTACAGAGTGCAGACAGCTCGAGAGCAGAAAAGAGGGTTAACAGGTTAATTTGTAATTATGTTACAGGATGTGGGGATAGTTAAGGTAGAGGAAGAAGCAGAGCTAATGGCTTGTTTCTAAAGATGGACTGTTGATTAAAAACGGTACTTTATTCTCACAAACCTGTCTGACTTGTTCTAACTTGTTCTACATGTTACTGTGGGCTATGCATCACACAGATTCCTAGAATTCTTTGCCTTGTACTGATTGTCTCAGTGATGTTCAGTGTCCCATGTGGCCTCAGTGGGTTAAGGGCAGATTTGGTCCTTGGATCAAGTCGTAAGCTGTAGTAAGATTAAGTCTAGAGATGTTTTATAATTAGAGTTGGTGTCCCTGCAGGTGTGCTTATCTAGCTCCAATCCTATTAGGAATAACACCCTCAAAGTGTGTTTTCGTCTGTTTTCAAACGTGTGAATCTCATGCAAACAAATGTTATCTGATATATTGTTTTCTGATCTAAACATGACTGAACCACCTGGGTGCAACATATAAAAGGGTTATGTTTTTCGTTTAGACTTTATGTTATAAGGCACGTGCACTTTATACATACTGAAATTAAATAATCATGAACTGCTTGGGGATTCGTTTGTCAATTATCTGTAGATTTATTACACATATATATATAGATTGATTTCAAATTCATTAAATGTTGTCAGATATTTAACATAATTATAATCAATGTAATTTGTATTCCATTGACAATAGAGCTCAGAGTCTATAGAGGTGAATATATTTTCTGTATAATACAGTGTGGGAACGTTGAATAAATGCCATTGTTTCTTTCCGTGCGTTGTTAAGAGGCGGACACATGGTTATTGTTAGGTACTGGCCAACAGGCCAAAATACAGTTTACTTTCGATTTCTTGCAACAGATTGTGCGCCAATTTAATTTTCATTTGTCATCCCTTCTTACAATAATAGTGGGCTGTGTGCGGTGAGTATTTTACTGAATAAACATGAAAGATTAACCCGTTATTATTGCCGTTATCTTGGAGGTAGCTAGCTTGCTAGCTAGCGCTTTTGATATTGTATTGTGTTAAATTTTACAGAACGGGGGATGTGACATTATAATGCTGACAGACAACATGTTTTTTACTAAATGAATTACATGTGTGGATCAGCAGCTAGTCTTGGCTGACAAGGATGACCTTAGCTTACCACGACTGGCTAAATAATGCTAGTGAATGAATTTGTTAGCAAGGTAACTAACTAGCCTAGCACTGATATGCCCTAGAAAATTCTAGTCTGTAGGCCGTGCAGCGATAGATTCTATCAAACAATGGAGCCGCGAAGACATTACGAAGTGGTCTCTCAAACTAATGTTCTGCCATGACTCACCAATCTATAGAAATGTTTTACTGCTCGCGTCGTCAACTGCGTATCATGATTATGTTATTATCCAAAATTGAAAAGCACATTTTATCGACCGCACCCCCCAAATATATATCAGATGTGGTGATAAAAGTGTTCAATTTAGGACTAACGTATCTCACGGTCCCTAGATTGGTAATTTATGGCAGAATATTAACTCGAGAGAGAGGATTTTGTAATTTCTTGGCGGCTTCCTTGTTAGATCGTTGCATGATTAGAGTATATGCAATTTTCTGGGGCATATCAGGGCTACGTTATAACCAATGTTATCAGCTACAGTCAGATAAGTGTGCTACAGTACACTTTGAATTCCAATGTATTTATTGCTAATCTATTTTATTATAATTGAGGTCTCAAGTTCATAAAGACTGTTATGTCAAATTCTGATTTTGCTTTTTATGTATTATAGATAATAAACAAGAATCATCAAGTCAGATGATCACAACCCTTTTCTACCGGCTCAATTCAACAGTGTGGCTTTCGGAGGAGACAGATTTTTATCCCATCTGAAGAGGAACACAAACACAATGGAAGACAGCAATAAAATGGAAGAAAACAACACAATGGACGAAAGCGATACAATGGAAGAAAACGATACAGTGGACGAAAACGATACGACGGAAGAAAACAATACAACGGAAGAAAGCAATAAAGTGGAAGCAAGCAATAAGATAATGCATCAGTGTTCTGTTTGCCCAAAAACCTTCCCCACCGCCTCTAAACTCCAGAGACACCATCTCATCCACACAGACCAGAAGCCATTCGACTGTTTGGTGTGTGGCAAAGCCTTCCGACAATATGTCCACCTAAAGAGACATATAGAGACTCACGTAGGAAAAAATTGGGATCCTCTTGCAGACAGTTTCCAACATGTCAGTTTTACAAATGCAATAGAATCAGCATCTACCAGCCATGATGGACCGTCGCAGAGGAAATCGGGACATGATTTCAAGGCTAATATCCCTTTATCTCTAGCTGTGTCTCCCCACACAGACAAGACAAAGCAGGGGACACCACCAAAGACTTACAATATAGCCCCTGTGATCAAAGAGCAGCGTCAACTTATCCGACCACCTTCCGCTGGAGATGAGGCCTTTGTCGGCCAACAAAGGAACATACCACCAGATAGACAGCTCCCTACAAACCCCACACTGTTAGATAACATGGCTAGTTCTGCTGCCGTGGAGAACTCTGTTTGTAAGACGGACACGACTCAAACATGCACATTCTGTCAGAAGTCTCTCAGCTCATTTCACCAGCTTCAGAGGCACTTATTAGTTCATAGTCAGCTAAGACCCTTTGAGTGCAGTGCGTGCGGGACGACCTTCAAACAAAAAGCCAGTTTGAAAAGGCACTTTCAGATACATGTACGCACTGGTTTTTCTGATATCCTCAGAGGTCAAATGAAGGTAAACCACCAATGTCCAACCTGTTTGAAAACGTTCTGTTCACCATCCAAATTAAAGCGTCATTTTCTTACTCATACTGGTCAGAGGCCGTTCATCTGCGGGGACTGTGGGAAGACATTCAGGCAGATCTCCCACCTGAAAACCCATGCTCATAGGACGTCACACAATATCACAAATCCGTTTGTGTATGATCTACCGAGAGCAAAAGAAACAGGTGCCAAGACTGACAGTATGAGCCAGAGTGGTCACAGTGAGTCAACGTCTTCAGATTTACCATTTTCCAGCATGGATTTTCCTGAGATTACTCCTGCGGGGATGGAGCTACAGAGGGAATTAAGTGGCAGCGCCCTACAGGACCGAGACAAGTTAGAAGAGAGGTCTACGGCTGCTGTCAAGATGGAGCAGCATGGAAACAGTGCTAATCACTACCAGTGTAGCATTTGCTCAAAGACGTTCAACAGTTTAGTTAAACACAGGCAGCATTATATGAACCATAAAGAGTCCAGACCCTTCCAGTGTCCTGTCTGCAGCAGGGCATTCCGTCTGGCCGTGCATCTAAAAAGGCACCAGATCAGTCACAAATATCAAGACTTTCAAAATAGAAGTAAGATGGAGGATGAGCCAGGCAATGCTGTGTCAGAATCTATGAATACTCACCACAATCCTGAGCAACGAATAGCTTCTCCACAACCTATGGATGTGAATGCTCTTGGCCTTAATGTTATCGTGAAACCAGAGAACTGGAAGCCAAATTCCCACGATGATCAAGCCCCTCCACTTCAGGGAGGTGAGTCACCTAACATATCTGACCTGGAGAGTGAATCAGGTCACAGTCACACCGAGAGCCTGCAGGAGAATCAGAGGATCAGGCACAAATCCCATCAGTGTAACGCCTGCCTGAAATCTTTTCCATCTCCGTCCAAACTACAGAGGCATATGTTGACCCATACTGGACAGAGGCCCTTTGGGTGCCACGCATGTGGGAAAAGATTCAGTCAGCTCAGTCACTTGAGAATCCACTCTCGCACCAGAAATTGCAAGCAGAGATTGTCACATTCTACCACACCGCCATCAGGCGAGGCTACGTATGACACAGAGGATCCAGCCAATGTCCCGTTTCAGGAAAAGCTTCCCAAAAAGCACAACTCTCCACCAGAGAAACCGTGGGACCAAGCCAGTGCATGTGGGTGGAGTGAAAGCTATAGTAAAAAGCAGGGGTTTCAGAGCTCATCACCCTCAAGCCCCAAACCTCAGAGACGGCTCTTAACTTCTGTAAAGAAGTCCTACAAATGCAATATGTGTAGACATACGTTTCAGGAGCCGGCTCAATTGGAACTTCATGCTCGCTCCTGTTCCAAGATTGATGGAGATGATAAGGCTAGTCATGATGGTGGTTCATGTTCTTACCAAATGCCATTAGAAACAGCAGCAAATGCATACCCTGAAAACCTCTCAACAGGAAAGGATCACGGGGTCCTGTTAGACGCTCTTAACTCTGTGGGGAATGCAAACAATCCCAAACACGAGTGCGTGTTATGTTTCAAACACTTCCCGTCTGCATCGAAACTGCGAAGACACAACATGGTGCACACTGACCTGAGACCCTTCCGATGCCTGACGTGTCGCAAAACATTCAGACAGGCTGTCCACCTTAAAGTCCATGAGAGAACCCACGCCAAGCGGAGACCCGTCAGACAGTCCTTTCACTCAGGAAAGAACATTAACATGAGAGTGAAAAGGAGGAGGAGACAACAACTTCAGTACCCTAAAGTCCGCAGTCAAGTTCCTCAAACAAGTGGTGCAAATGAATGGAGGCCAATTCAAGAACATTTTGAGGACACCTTTGATAATCAAGGGAAAACGGCTGTTAATGACGGCAGTGACATGAATGAAAGAGCCATACCAGAGAAAATGAACATGCTCAACAACTCCATGATTACGAGCAAAGTGACTCACGGTAAAAGGAAAGCTCACGTGTGCGCTATTTGCCAGAAGGGCTTTGACACTCCATCCAAGCTCTCCAGACATGTCGTCATTCACACTGGGGTGAGGCCATTCAAATGCGGGTCGTGTAGCAAATCCTTCGGACAGCTTTGCCACTTGAAAAACCATGAACGCACCCATGAGAATAGAGCAAGTTGTGAAGTCCAGGGAATCAGAAAAAGAGACACGCCCGGGAAGTACCCTTCAGACTACACTATCCCAGAAGCCCTTGCCTCCGCTCATCTCGCGAACGAGAAGCGTAGAGAGGCTAGTACCCAGTGCAATTTCAATAAGTGCATTGAGTGTCATAGTCAGTTTTTGACTTTCTCGGAGCTCGCCGCACACCTTGAAGTTCACAGGGCGGTCCACAACCAAGAGAGGGCGGGTCCCAGTTCATTGCAACAGGGAGTGGGGGACAACCTGCATTATACACAGATGACATTTCAAACCAACAGAGTCATAGATGACGCATATAGTCATAAGGTGCCTATTCAGAACGAAAGATGCGGGGCTTCTATGCCCGAGGTGCCATTACCGGCAGAAATGTGTAGTTACGGCTGGAGTGAACCTCTCAGCATGTCCTTCCATTGTGACAAATGCATCAGGTGTTTTGAAACGGAGAGAGATCTCCAGCTACACAAGTGTGTCTTGGGAAGTCAAATCGGGGTTACTCACTATGGTCAATATCAGTGTGCTATTTGCTTCAAGAATTGCATGTCTCCATCCAAACTCAAAAGACATTGAGAGTGTTTGAGAGCATCGGTTTTGAGCAGTTACCAGATACTGATCGCTGCCTTTCAATACCCGTTGCATGATGGGGATAAATGTGTGTCCCAACTTGCTAAAAAAAAAATACAAAGATGTGTAGACTGGTAGGATATGCATAAATATGATATTAGAGAGATCTGTCGATTGAGCATACAGTATATGTTGAGTTGATGGTTGTGTATTATGTGGTGGTTATTCAAAAAGAATTCATAGGACATTCTATTGAGGATTTTAAACAATAGCAGCCATGTTTTCAAGCCATGCAGTCAGAAATAAACTACTTCCAACTTGAGACTGCACAGATGCAGTGTCCCTGCCTCGATTAGAGTCTGGTTGGACCTGGAACTCAAACAAGCCTATTGTTTCCTACAAAGACCGTGTGAGTGTTGTGGAAAGACTTTTACACAGTCCTTCCATCTAAAGACGCATCATCAAAGCGCTCATAATTAGTGAAAGGGCATCGTCAACCGTCTTAGAAATGAAAGCCCTCCTTGTGAACAGAATGTTTTGTTTGTTATTCATTTGTATATCTAATGTTATTTCATTTATCTTATCCCAGTTTATAATCCAGTATGCTTATTTTACAATGTATGCCTTACATACTTCATCTTTTAGATTACTATGTTTTTCTTTATTAGATTAGTGTTGTGTGCATGCCTTGTGAGATTTTCTTGTTGTGATGTTTTGATTCCAATGTTTGCTTTGATATCACTGTTAAGTGTTCTATGGTTTCCAATGAAGATGTGTATTATTTCTTTGGGCAGAGTTACTTTAAAGGTGCTATCTGTAATTCAAAAAACAAAGCGGTTCCCTGCCACTTCTTTGGTAAACAGCTGGGGGATGGGGCTGGAGAAATGTAACCACTCTCAATTTCATAGACAGAGCTATGGATGCAAGAACTTACCATCCCTGAGATCAAAATATGGTTATATATTTAATATATAGTTTTAACAATATTTTTAAGCTATACAGTGTTTGTTTACAATTGCATCATTTACAAACAATGGAGTAAAACCAACCTATATGTCGGGTTCTGATTGGGTAAGACGGTTGAACTAAGCTCATGAGGCATTTAGAAGTTATGTTCTTCAAGAATCAATGTCTATATGTAATTCATGTAAAAAAATAAAATAATAATGTATGTACCAATTACAGATTGCCCCTTTAAAAAATGTTGCAATGTTGTGATGTCATCTCCCAGTCTGTGTGACTTGCTTGCTCTGAAATAATAAATGTATTAACATGTCTCTGCTGTCTGTTGCTTTATTTCAAGAGGCATTTGTTCAATAATATTTCTGATCCATATTCATATATCTATAGGTCACACTCTGACTTGATCCATTACTATGGATATTCTCCCTCATACAGGTAGACATTGTAAATGTAAACCATGTAGCAATGTAGTCTATATTAATATGAAAATCAATACGTTCATATTTACCCTATGATAATAATCAACCACCTCTCATCCTATACTGTAGGGTTGAATAGGCTTTTAGGATTTTACTCCTTCATTTTGCCTTTGATTCTGCCTATGCTTACAACTTAGGAACCGATATACATTTATATCACTGATAGGAACCCGTAGTGCTGTACCTTGTTGCCACAGGACATTCTTGTGTGCGCGCAGGAAGTGTGTCGCACATAACGCGTTTTCCTTGTGTACATGCGTAGCGGGAATAACACTGATGTTTTAAAACACGAAGGTTTGTGTCTTCAATCGTGTCATTTTGTCGAAAGCATTGAAATATCACTAAAAGTTAGGTTATGAAATAACTAGTTTGTTGATGCTAGCTACAGATTATTAGCACACTTGACAGCTATTTGATTGTGATTTTGAAGTGGCCAGTTTGCTAGTTATTCTTGCTAGTTTTTAGGAAGCAAGCTAGTTGATACTTTTTCTCTTAAGTAAGCCACTACGCTCGTCGATGTCGACTAGACAAATGAAACATAGATCAAATATACATACTTACGTGTGAGTAGCTGTTATCAAAGCGCCATTGATTTGTATACTGGGAGTGAGTGTATTGGTGGAGTAGTGAGTTGTGAGAACAGCTAATTTCACTCTTAAAAACATAAGAGTAGAACAGTGTATGCGGTGTACCTCATCATAACCAAAGCTATAACGACTTGATACTGTATTGTTTATGTGTTTGTTGACATACAGTAGGATATTTTCTAATCAAGTGTAGCTATAGCTTGAAATCATGTTCTAAAAAGCTAATGCGCTGCTCGTATGGAATGTAGTCCATTGAGCACAACAGAGAGGTCAGAGAAATCTATTGCTATTTGCATGTTAAAATGCGTTTTCCCCATTGTTTACATACTGGTGACCCCGTTGCTTTAAATAGCTAAGCTCCTATGTTCTTATTGCCTCCCCGTATATCCTTTCCAGAAAGGCTTGCTAACGTTAGCTGGTGAAGACAGATATGGAGAAGGCAACCCCTGCGAAGAAAGTGTCTGCGCCCTCTGTATCCCAAATTAATGCAGAGTATGTCACACAGGTAAGTGCCACTATTTTACACAGCAAGCAATGTTAATTAGTCAGTGTCCCTAGCCGTCACTGCTAGGAAACGTGAAGTCTGAGGTTGTGATTGGATCTATGGCTATATCAGTGTGCGTTTATAATAGAGCAAGGGCACTGTTATAATGTGACTGGTGTGGTCCTAATGGCACCTATCTCTCTTTTAAAAGTTGGCTAACAGATATTGGGCCCCCCATGCCAAGAATAAACTACCCTTTGACCCGAAGGTGAGTTTCTGTAATATTGTTTTCTGTTTTACTGTTTTCTCATTACATTACGAATGGGTGTAATGAATGAAAGTGTTGTTGCTTGTAGATTGTCAGCTTGCTCTAACTCAAACTTATTGTGATTGTCACCGATTCAGGTCCTGGAAGATGTTTATGAGAAAGAGATTCTCAAATCCAAGTAAGTGAATTGAGGTCTTGAACTGTTTGTCCTGTGTCATCTTGAGTTGCATGAACTTAAAGGAACATTTCACAGATTGTCACCATGACTCAACAGCAATTATTAGTGGTCTTTGTTGTCTAAATGGCCAGGAAATGTTTTAAAAAGTGACCAAATAAGCAAGAAAATAGCCTTTTATTGGACCTGGAAATAATATGTCTGAATGATTAACTCCTACAACATCCAGAGTGCTTTTTGCCTCCCAGCCAAGCTAAGATGCATGTGCTAGAACGGTGCTTATGGATGTAAACAAACCAGTAGCTAAATCAAAAACAATAGCCTCACTCCTCCCGAAAGCTCCTTGTAGTTTTCAAAAACCATGTGTTCACCCTCAAAAAGCTCACTCTCAGGGTAAAGTCCTCAAACTAGCGATACCTAGCTTTTGATCAACTGAAGGTGCGTGGAAGCTGTTTTCACATGCCCACACGTTCCTCAGGGGATCTGGACAATGATTTTGAGGTCATAAATCGGTGAAGTGTCCATTTAACCAATGTCTAATTTTCTGTGATTTCATTTCCAGGTTCGCGATAAGGAAAATCATGTTGCTGGAGTTCAGGTGGGTGTTTGACCCATCATCTTAAGACACAGTACATCATCATCAACAATTTGTAGTTTCTAACATATCATCATCATCATCATCATGCCCTTGACAAGAAGTTACATTGTGTGTCTGTTTTTATTGATTTGTCGAAGGCATTTGACACAGTGGACCATACCTTGTTGGTGCAAAGGTTGAAATGTTGTGGATTTCCTGGTCATGCTCTTGATTGGTTGGGGTTATGCTCTCCACAGTGCTGTGGGCTGGTCATCATTGACTCTGCGTAGGCTCAAACATTGGTAGACTCTGATTTATAAGGTCATACTGGGTAAAATGCCACTTTATCTTTGCTCCTATTTGATTAGGTCAGAAAATAAATATCAGTTATGGTCTCACTCGCACTTGCTTTTAACGGTCCCAAAAATAAGAAGAGGTCATGGTAGAAATAGTTTTAGCTACTCAGCTCCGTGGTCCTGGAATTCTCTCCAGAACTGTTTACAACTTAAGGATCTGGTCACTTTGGTGGAGTTGAAACACTTGGTCGATGCAAAAATCACAAATGAGTGTAACTGTCATTAGGACAGCTGTTTTTAGTTATGATGTTTGTTTCTGTATGTATCTGTTGTACTGTATGTGTGTCCATAGTTTGTTCAATGTTGTGTCTGTGTATGTAAGTTGTTTTGTCTGAAACTTTCTTCCCCCTGCTGCTGTCCAAACAGGTCTCTCTTGAAAAAGAGAATTTATCTCAATGAGACACATGTATAAATAATGGTTAAAAAACCCAAAAACATCATCAGTATTTTCCAGGTTCTAACATACAGTTGCTTGTGCCTCACAGCCAGTACCTGGAGAACTATCTGTGGGTGAACTATGCTCCGGAGGTGTCCAGTAACGCCTACCTCATGTCCATCTGCTGCATCGTCAACGAGAAGTTCCGGGAGAACGTTCCTGCCTGGGAGGTAAGAGCTGGGATGTTATATATGCCATTAAGCTGACGCTTTTATCCAAAGTTCATCCAGTGATTTTTCAGTATATATGGTCCCAGCGGGAATTGAACCCCCAACCTAAGCGTTGTTAGCGCCATGCTCTACCAACTGAGCCACAGAGGACTCTGTGTTACTACTAGGCCTATGCTAGAGCTCAGGCTGGTTTGCAGAACATAATGTAAACACTTGTTGTTTTTTTAAAATCATTTTTCGACTGGCACTTCAGAATGCACTACAGACCCATTAGTCTGAGAATGTGTACGAGTAGAATTGTGCTATACATTTTCCAAAGAGAGGCTCTTACACCTTCAAGATGAAGGAGCCAGACATTCTTCATCATTAGCAC
Organism: Argentina silus; assembly: GCF_951799395.1. Lineage (NCBI taxonomy): Eukaryota > Metazoa > Chordata > Actinopteri > Argentiniformes > Argentinidae > Argentina > Argentina silus. The sequence goes on from NC_139667.1 coordinate 15,772,608, forward strand.
TGCGGTGTACCGGACAGATTCACCATCACCACCCAGAGCTACCAGCTCGAGCCAGTGTCGATGGGTTTCCTCTGGTAGCAGTGGAATTCCTAGTGTAACCCCTTGGTTTTCTTTTTTTTTTTTTTTTCACCAGGTGTTTAAGAAGGCGTCCAGCCACTTCCCCTTCTTCTTTCAGTGCGTGATGCAGGCCGTGCTGACGGGGGACGAGGCTGGTCTGTCTCTGAAGGAGCAGACTGTCCTCCTGGTCTTCCTGGACCACTGCTTCAACAGCCTGGTGGGTTCAGGACCGTCGTCACCAAGCACTGACTGTCTCTGTGGTCTGTCTGTCTGGTCTGTCTGTCTGCCTGCCTGCCTGCCTCCCTCCCTCCCACCAAAATGGAAACTTGACATTGAATTCACACGTTAACACGTATAGCCTTTTAACAGATTTAACTCATTCAGAGTGACGCATAACACGTTAACTGAAGGTCAGTAGCTTTGATAAGGGGGCTGAAAAGAGCCACATCATAGGTACCTCCAACCTTCAGGCAGTCAGTGCACTTATTGGCGTGGTGCTCGAGTGAGAGGTTTTTTGAAGCGTGTTGTTTGGTGGAATGTCCACTGGATGGCAGTATAGCGCTTCAAAACATTGTGTGATCATACGCTTGATCCTAACGCATCAGTATTCTGAAGTCCCGCTCAGCGCCATGGGGAGCCACTGCGGAAGTCTCACTCTGTTTTTATGGCCCTGTTTCTCTGGATGTTTGCAGTGCAACAGAGCCATTTGCGTACATTTTTAGATGTTAGTGTTAATGTTCGGGTGGCGAGGCAATGGTCTGTCATATACGATATATTTGCTAAATCTCATCTCTCTTTTTCATAACTCTTCCCCCCTCCCTCTCCCTCCCTCTCTCTCTCTCTCTCTCTCTCTCCCTCCCTCTCTCTCTCTCTCTCTCCCCCCTCTTCTCTCTCTCAGGAGGTGGACTTGATTAGAGAGCAGGTGCAGCAGCTCATCTCTCTGCCCATGTGGATGTGTCTCATACCAGTAAGAGCTTTCTTCTCTCTACCCTACTCCTGTCTCTCCATAGGGCGGTCCTATACTATGACATCACACAATGTTATTCGAATGATGGAATTTTTCTCTCAGAAATGGGAAAACGCCGGAAAAAAAAAAAGATTCCCGTAGGTTTGCTTTCACTTCATTGCCCGTCCTGACGTGAAGGTCGACTGATCGATCCGTCTGTCCCATGTTTGCAGTCAAGACTGCAGCACGAGCTGAAGAAAGTTCCCAAGCTCCAGAAGTTCTGGAACCTGATCAAGAAGAATTACGACAAGATGGAGGCCGAAGACTCCGAGCGGTAAGTCGAGACCGTCCCCTTCCCTTTCCCTCCGAGGCTCCTCTGCCCTACGGAGACTCGGACGTCAGAGTGACGTCAATCTCTGATCGCCGTCTCCTGTCTTTTTTTTCTCTCTCTCAGAGCCAAGAAAGAGAGGACCTTCCTCTCGGAGCTCATTAACAAGTTCCTGGGAGTCCTGACGTCCATCTCCCCCACAGGTAAACGTCCTGATTCGTTGACGACGCTGCCTTTCATTCCGCACGCAAGCAGGGGCCTCATAGGGAAACCTGGATGTGTCTGTGTGTGGATGTGTGTGTCTTCAGGCCTAAAAAAAAAAAGAATGACTGTCATTACCACTGTAATACTGAGAGCCCTACTTTTTTACTCAAGTTCAAGCGCCTAGCCGCCGTGTATGAGAGCCGTGAATGGTCTCCAGGCCTCCGTGGCAGAGCGGGCCAACCCGTAGACGACACGCGCAGGCTGATCTGATGGCCTCTTTCTGTCTGCGTTGAGCGTCCTCCCTGGCATTTAGACGGTCCCCCCCCCAGCCCCAGCCCCAGCCCCCCCCCCCCCCCCCCCCGGTGCCACCCTGTCCTCCATGTCGGCTCAGAGCTCGTTACCTGTGGGAGACGCACCTCTTCGCCCCCATCCGTCAGCGGCTCAAGTTCATCCCTCCTTTTCCTCCCTGACCTGACCCACCTATGAAAGAGCAACTCGTCCAGCTGCCCCCCCCCCCCCACCCACCCCCACCCCCACCACCACCACCCCCCTGCCCATGGCGACAGTTGCCCTGCCCTAATCTAAGCAGACACGGCGGCCCCCCACCTGCTCGCTCAGAATAGCTCTCCACATGGGAGGGATCTTTGTGTGTGTGTCTGTGTGTGTGTGTCTGTGTCTGTGTGTGTGTGTGTGTGTTTGTGTGTGTGCGTGTGCGTGTGCGTGGACGGTACGTGAGACATGTAGCAGCGTGGTGAAGGGGGGTCCCGCTGGGCCCTAGACTCTAATCTACCCTGTCAGGCCCCAATTACACACACACACACACACACCCCCCTAATGAGGACTGAACTCCCAGCATGCTGCGGTGCCTGGGAGAGACGTGGCTTCCTGGCCGCGCTCACACACACAGCATGGGCTTATGGTGTTGTCCACAGTCGTTTGCTGTTCTCATGTCTCTGCTGAAAAACACTCCATTCCCCTAATCCCCCTCTGTGTGTGTGTCTGTCTGTCTGTCTGTCTGTCTGTCTCTGTGTGTCTGTATGTCTGTCTGTCTGTGTGTGTGTGTCTGTCTGTCTGTCTGTGTGTGTCTGTCTATCTGTCTCTGTATGTCTGTGTGTCTGTCTGTCTGTCTGTCTGTCTGTGTGTGTGTGTGTGTGTAATGTTATGTATGGTATTACCTGAGCTGAAGTAACTCCCACCCTGTACTGTGTGTTTGTCCAGGCCCCGTCCCCATGGAGAAGGTGCACTACTGCGAGAGGTTCGTTGAGCTCATGATTGACCTGGAGGTAAGAAACAACCGTGTGATTTACCTCAAAACACTCTTTGTTCCCCTTCCTATGAACACACCCCCGTGACACGGGCTTTCTGACCTTCTCTCCCATCGCATCCATTCAAGGAAATGTACAGTGTGTGTGTGTGTGTGTGTGTGTGTGTGTGTGTACAAGAGCTTAGTAGATGCTGACGTAGAAGATGCTGACAATCGCAACCATCCATTTATGTCCATCCTGACCTTTTAGTGTATTTCTCTAGCAGAGCCCCTCTGCGCCGTGTGTGTGTTTGGTCCCTCTGCGCCGTGTGTGTGTTTGGTCCCTCTGCACCGTGTGTGTTTGGTCCCCGAGAGTCCTGAATGAATGGCCTTTGATCACGGATAGAGGGAAACGATTTCCTATTCCCAGCCTATGGAGTTTAATAGTAGGTTGGAAGGTGTTAAAAGAGGATGTTTTCTTGTCCCGGGGGGGGCGGCCAGCTCCGGTTTTATGACCCCAGGAAGAACGCCGTCACGTCGTCAAGACGGTTCCCTGCCCTACCCCCTACCCCGGGCCCGCACGGCGCTCCGGTTACCTCGGAGGAAGCGGGGATGAATTGACCCCCCCCCCCCCCCCCCACGGTCAGATCACAGGCTATCCTCTCTTTTCCTGGCAGCGGCGAAGAGAGGCGGCACTGCTATCGTTTTCCACAAGCCTCGGCCTGAAACCCGATACTTCCCCCGTGACGATGCCCTGGGACAATTTAGGAATGGAAAAGATCCAACCCTACCCCGCCCCCGCCCCCTACCCCCCAACCCACCCCACCCCCCGTTTAGTGTCTGTTAGGGCGAGCTGTCAGGGGACGCTGTCGTGATCAAAGATGGCGGTCAGAGATAAAAGGTTTGTCAGGAGAGAGGAGAGGAGAGGAGGCGGCGGTGGCGGTATCATTTGGTCCGGCTGCCCTCGTTGTAGACGGGAATTCAAAGGAGTTTTCTTCAGCCATGTTTGTGTCACATCGGTGTTCTTTTCTGGTGGATTTTTTTTTTTTTTTTTTTTTTAGTGGGTTCATATTTCATATCAGTGGGTTCATATTTCATATCATATTTCATTTGATAATGAATCGTTGCTTCAATGGGTGCCACTCGTTTGCTGTCGTTGACTCATAGCCTAAGCTTCTCTCTCTCTCTCTCTCTCTCTCTCTCTCTCTCTCTCTCTCTCTCTCTCTCTCTCTACACAAACTCCCTTTCCTCTCAAGTTAGGTGCTCCGTAAGAACTGCATATCCATAACAAAAAATGTCACCGATCCCGCGATGTTTTCATCTACTCCTCTTTCTCTACTCCTCTTCCACGATGTGGGAAAAGTCCAAACACAAAACCATCTCTACTAAAATAGCCCTCAGATCAATAAGGCTGTGTGTGTGTCTAATCTCAGCCTTCCTGCTGGGAAGACCGGTTGCTAGGTCAATGGATACCTGTGCTAAGAAGTGCGGTGGCTAGGTCAATGGATGGTGTGAGCCCCCGAGAGCCAGTCGATCCGTACCGGAACGAGTCCCGTCTCCGTACTTGCCTCCGTGGAGGGTGATCGCTGATCTTCTACGGTCTGATGGGTGAAAGTGAGAGGATTGAAGCAGAGCCTTCACGTCCTCCACCTGTCCCTGCATACACAGATCAGCGGTCAGCCTTCCTCCAGACATGGTGGAAGGACGGGAGGAATGTTTTCTAAAATGTTGTTGTGTGTGTGTGTCCGTGTCCGTCCGCCTCCAGGCCCTGCTGCCCACCCGCCGCTGGTTCAACACGGTGCTGGACGACTCTCACCTGGTGGTCAGCTGTCACCTGTCCAGCCTGATGCAGAGAGAGAAGGAGGGACACCTCTTCTGCCAGGTCAGATCTCTCACACACACACACACACACACACACACACACACTCACAAAGGAGAGGGCCACCTCCTTTGCCAGATCAGACCCCATACCACCCATCTCAATAGTGTGTGTGTGTGTGTGTGTGTGTGTGTGTGTGTGTGTGTGTGTGTGTGTGTGTGTGTGTGTGTGTGTGTGTGTGTGTGTGTGTGTGTGTGTTCATCTTCCTCCCTCTAGTTACTGGACATGCTGAAGTTTTACACAGGCTTTGAGATCAACGACCAGACAGGCAACGCCCTGACACAGAAGGAGATGACTACGCTGCACTACGACAGAATCACCTCTCTCCA
>NC_139667.1:15782185-15789685 GCF_951799395.1 Argentina silus
GAGCAACTTAACCAGATGCCTCTTTATCCAACGGAGAAGATTATCTGGGATGAGAACATCGTCCCGACGGAATACTATTCAGGAGAAGGTGCGTGCGTGCGCGCGCATGTGTGTCTGTCTTCAACGTATCCCCCCCCCCCACTCTATCACCCCCCCCCCCCCCCCCCCGCTGTATTATCCAACACCTCATGGGCACTGATCTGGCTCTGAGCTGCCACCCTCTTAATATGGAATCCTCTTTGGCAGAGCAGGGGCACCTTCACCCTCTAAGATGCCCTACGGTTCAACGCTCTGAAACCCGTAAGCTCATTACCGATACTTACATTACAGTGGTGATCTAACTCTTAGATAGACATGGGAACGGTTTAAAGAAATAGGCCCGATATCCCAAATTCGCCTCTTTTTTTTTTTACCTCAGACAATTAGGAGTGTTATTTATCACAGGCCTACGTTGTCATTCAGCGGGGCAGGTTGCCCGTACAGGTCGAGTACCGGTTGAGAAACGCCCAACACAAGCCGACGGATTAGTCGTTTTTTTTTTTGCGGTCGTTTCTGACACGCAAGCCTTTGTTTCGTGGATGTTTTTGTCGTCGTTGTTGAGCAGCCGTCCCGTTGCTTCCTTTGGTTTGCTGAAGCGCTACGGCCCCCCATGAACCAAGCCCACCCAGATAGTTCATGTCCAGCTTGTTTGTGTGTGTGTGTGTGTGTGTGTCTGTCTCAGGTTGCCCATCCAGACTGTTCTTGTCCAGACTGTTCATCCCTTGTGTGTGTGTCTCAGGTTGCCCATCCAGACTGTTCTTGTCCAGACTGTTCATACCTAGCTTGTGTGTGTGTGTGTGTGTGTGTCTGTCTCAGGTTGCCTGGCCCTCCCTAAGCTGAACCTCCAGTTCCTCACCCTTCACGACTACCTGCTGAGGAACTTCAACCTGTTCCGTCTGGAGTCCACCTACGAGATCAGACAGGACATCGAGGACGTGGTGGCGCGCATGAAACCCTGGTGAGCTGCTCACGCATCAGACCTACGAACACCGTAACACACCACACACACACACTACACACACTGCACTACACCACAGGGCCCACCAGTACTGGAGCGCCCTGTCTCCCATATGTGGTCTTCTCCAGTGTTTTTTTTTTTTTTTTTTACAGCATCTCTGTTGGATGCACAACTAGGCTAGCTCAGCTCGGTTCGGTTTGGGTTATTGGATGTGCTCTTTTGAGAAAGGGTCTTCTGACCTGTCCTCCTCTCCCGCCCCCCCGCCCCCCTTATCCTCACAGGCAGTCAGAGTACGGGGGCTGTGTGTTCGGAGGCTGGGCCAGGATGGCTCAGACCATCATGTCCTTCTCCATCGTCGAGGTGGCCAAACCCAACATCGGGGAGAACTGGCCCGCCCGCGTGCGGGCCGACATCACCGTCAACCTCAACGTACGAGACCACATCAAACACGAGTGGGAAGGTACGGTGCCTACACGCGACCCTTCACCCCCCCCCCCCCCCCCCCCCCCCATCTCTCTCTCTCTCTCTCTATTTTCCTCTCTCTAGCATCCCTCGCTTTTTCCCCCACACACACACTCTCTGCTGCCACGTCTCTGCTTCTCTCTCCCTCTCTCTCTCCCTCCCCTCCTCTCCCCCCTCTCTCTCCTCTCCAGCATCACCCTGTATTAAGCCTTTATGTCCTCCATCCAATCCTGCGTTGCCTTGACCCCTGACCCCCCCCCCCCCCAGCCTTGTGTGTGTGTGTGTGTGTGTGTGTGTGTGTGTGTGTAGACATGTTGAGCTGTTCCTCCACTTAGCCTCTGTGTTTTATCTCCCTCGTCTTCCTCTTCTGCCCACCGGAGGGGGAGGGGGAGGGGGGTGGGGTGGGGGGGGGGGGTTGACTGTAGATAACGTAAACGGTATGTCTCCAAACATCCCTGTGCATTGATTCACTGTGGACACACACACACAGCAGAGCCAAACGCCGGCCGACTGCCGAAAGCTGCAAGTCGCCGCTAGCGAGCTAAGCTACGTTAAAAGCGACAAAGATTAAAACATCGAAAAATACTGGGAATGCTAAAGGACTCATTGTAGCCTGTTAAAAAGAAGAAATAAAAGGAAATGTGTGGAAATTGTCCTCGGGCGCTGGGGATGGCACCGGGGATGGAGTGGCTTGAGGTGACAGGAGGATTCTCCTTGTTAAGACTCTCTCACACACAGCGTGGCTCAATGTCATGCCAATGTGAGGATATCCTAGAGTAGTGGTGCTTACAACCTGAATCTCTTATCCCCCCCCCCCCCGCCTTTCTCACACACACCTCTCCTAACAATTCTGCAATCCCCTTCTTTTTTGTCTTTCAGTTGAGGAGCAAGGGGTGTGATTTGACTCACCTCTCCTCATCCCCCTCCTCCCCTCCCCTCACCCCCCCCCCCCCCCCCAATTGTATAATTAGAGCTTCATGTTTTAAAGATCAGCTGCTGACAGGGCGGTTTTTCCTCCCCCCCCACCTCTCTCTCTCCCCCCCCCACCTCTCTCTCTCTCTCCAGGGCTTCGGAAGCACGACGTTTGCTTGCTGGTCACGGTGCGGCCCAACCTGCCTTACGGCACGCGCTTCGACCGGCGCCAGTCCTTCGTGGAGCAGACGGGCCTGGTGTACGTGAGGGGCTGCGAGGTGCAGGGCATGCTGGACGACAAGGGCCGCGTCATCGAGGAGGGTACGCACACGCACACGCGCACGCACACACACACACACACACACACACACATAGACACATACAAACACATACACACACAGGTGCATACACACAGACCCCCCCGCCCCGCCCTCCCCGCTCTGACCTCTAACCCCCACCCCCTCGTCTGGTGGAGTCAGGGGTTGTCGTGGTGACCCTCAAGGAGAGACCTGACCAGTTCTCATTACCATTCCATTAACCTGAGGGCAGAGCTGAGGGCTCATTCTCACTGGGTATCCATCACATTGTCTTTGCCAGTCCTCAGTTTTCACATTGTTTCAGACAGATAGAAAAACACTTTAGATTATGGCGATGACCCCATTTATCCACATTATGATGATGCTTTGATGCTTTCAACCACTTGCACCACTCTCTCCTCCTCCTCTTCCTCCTCCCCCTCCTCCTTATCCTCCATTCCAAAGTGTGCAAGTTAACCTGCAGCCATCTTTTCCTCCTTAAGTGTTTGGTTTCCCCTGTCTGTGTCTTGTCTACTCAAGATCCATGTCCCCTTCTCCCTCCTGATCTCCCTCGATCAAAATATGCCGAGATCATCTCGCCCTCTTTTCCTCCTCTCCTCCTCTCCTCCTCCTCTCCTCTCCTCCTCCTCTCCTCTCCTGCTGCTGCTGCCTTTAATCTTTCAGACGGCCACAGGCCTGGCTGAGGCTGGGTGATGTCACCTGGATCGCCGGGTACTTTGTGTCGCGTAGACATGAGCTAGAAGGCACGCTAAAATACTGCTGACCCCCCCCCCCCCCACACACACACACACACACACACACACACATCCATCCTCTCTTAACTCACCAACTGCCAAAGAACTCCGGAACATCCACCACCTAGAGTGTTTTTATGTGGTATTTACCTAGCAGCGATACTTTGATTGGCTACAAAACAACGCATTTTCGGCGAATCAAGTCACTTCATTCACCCTCGGCGCTAAATGAGTGAAAGGAGAATTTAGCTGCGTTTCATACCGAGGCGTCAGGACGGAGGCGCAAGTGCAAAGGCCATTGAACCCCCGAATCCGCTAAGTAGCTGCTGTCCCCTCACAGACATCTGCTGTCCTGCCTACTCACACACACACCTACGCCCAGCTGTCCTCAGCTCATATCCCACAGTGTTTATTAGTGTCTCCATAGCTATCACCGCGCTAGTTTTAGTAGAGAGGGGTTTGAAATATGTATACACACACACACACACACACACACACACACACACACTCTCTCTCTCTCTCTCTCTCTCTCTCTCTCTCCAGAGGCCAACAGGATAGAGTTTCAATAGCAGAGCTGCTCTCGTCCGCGGCAACATTGCAGGAATCCTATTTAGATGTTTGTGAGAGCCGGCTTGCCCGCATCCTAGACGCCCTGTGGGAATCAGGCTAAAGCCCCCCCTAGCACTGAGCGGTCTGTGTCAGGGACAGCAGAATGTAATGCCTGTCCCTGCTGAGGTGGGAGATACACTGGCCAGGCCAGGATTTGAGAGCTAAGCCCTTTTTTAGAGAGGAGGGAAGATGCCCCTGGTATTCATGACATGGAACGCAAGGATGCTCTCCAAAAGTGTTAGTCTTTTTTGGGGGGGGATTTGGCTGATGGTAGTACTACTTCTCTGATTTCAGTGACTCTGGCCCAGTCCGGTCCGGTCCGGTCTGGTCTGGTCTGTCCGTGCGCGTGTCCGTGTGTGTGCTCGTGTGTGTGTCCGCGTGTGTCCTTGAACTGTGCACATTGCCATATTGAAGCACCGTACCTCATTAGCTGTCTATTCAAGACACTGGCTGGCTAGCAGCACGGTATCTGGAGAATTACGCAACTCCCTTCTCTATTTTTCATTGCGTTTGAGCACACAGCATTCGTGTGCTTCGTATTGAGAACGCCGGCAAGCATGAATCCATCACACACACCCCGTTGCAATATCAACATTACATCCCTCTCCTCTCCTTTACTTTAGGCCCTGACCCCAAGCCCAAGCTGCGGGGAGACACCAGGACCTTCCGTGTGTGGCTGGACCCCAACCAGTACCAGCAGGATATGACCAGCAGCATCCAGGCCGGCACCGAGGACCCCTACGAGAGCTTCAACATCATCATGAGACGCAAACCCAAGGAGAACAACTTCAAGGTTAGCAGGCTTCTCCATCCATCACCCGTAACCCAGACTTCTCCTGGCTTGACCTTGCACTGCTCTGCCCCCCCTCCTCCTCTCCAGACATCCATCTCTGGAAGTGTGCCTGGGCCATGTTATGTACAGATTATAGGCTCAGGTTGCACTCGAGAAGGAGGCTGCTAACTGGCAGGGAGGTCTGAGGTGAAGGAGAAGGACATCCCTGTCTTACAGCTGACGGACAGGGCTTTTCTGAGACACCTTTCACAGACCGGTTACCTTGTTAACCCATTTTTATATGGCTAGAAATGAATAGTTTATTGTTTTTCGTTTTCCAGCTCTTTCTCAATCGTTTTTAATTGCTTGTGTACATGTTCGGTGGGCTGCATCATGGTCAACTCATTTAAAGATTTTACATAAAAAAATGTTTTTTGAAAAGGTTTGTGTCCACACGTGCTCATTACTGTCAGTTCAATATCAGATCAATGACATGCATTTGAATATGAAAGGCAAAACCAGTTGAATATCTCTTCCAGAACGTTCTCTCCTCCTTTGATTCACAATTGAAGTAAGCAGGAAAATGTTTTTCCTCCCTTGGATTTGATACACACGTCATCAGACAGTTGGTAGCTCATTAAATGTAACGTCACACACACACACACACACACACACTCTCTCCCACTGCCCCTTCAGCTGTACTGATCCACCAAGACTACTGCAATGATTCTCTCTTGTTTTGTTTTATTTAGTGTTTTTCCGTGTTTTTGTCTGATGTCCTCCCTTTTGTTCCCGAAAATGGTGACAGAATACATTTGTATGCTTTGATTTCATGCATTTGGGAAGTAATTTATGCACATTATCCAACTGATATCTGACAAGAAAACAATCAACTCTTTTTTTTTAAGACTTCATATGATATCTGACCAGTTTGCTCATATGATATCTGACCAGCTTGTCCATCTCCCTGTTTCCCACAGGCGGTCCTGGAGACCATCAGAAACCTCATGAACACCGAGTGTGTCGTCCCAGACTGGCTCCATGACATCATCCTGGGATACGGCGACCCAGGTAGCGCCCACTACTCCAAGATGCCCAATCAGATCTCCACCCTGGACTTCAACGACACCTTCCTGTCCATCGACCACCTGCGGTCCTGTTTCCCTGGTTACACCATCAAGGTCACAGAGGAGAACACCGATCTCCAGATACCCCCCTTCAGGTCAGGGTCATAGGTCAAATACGAATGTTGAGAAGCGCATGTAGAGGTCACTAATGATGGAGATGGGGGAAATGACTACTGTTAGACTTTCGTACTAACTTTCTGAAGGTAATGGAGTCATTTTGTAGATGAGTCATCTCCTATAGATGAGTCACAGGGATAGGGATTCATAGCATGCTCCTTCCTTTACATTAATCCTCCCTCGAGTCGAGAACTCAGGACATCAATCTAAACTCCATTGCCTCCTTCTCCCTATTGAATGAATCATACGGTATAGGTGAATAAACACGTTTTAGCATAACTTCCACACACTGTGTCCTCTAACCTTGAGCCTGTCTCTTCTGTTCCAGAATCAAGTTCCCCGTTCAGAACAGGACAGACAAAGGGAAGAAGAGGAAGGCAAACGACCAAGAGGAGGAGAAAAAGGAGGAAGACCGGACACTGGTGGTGGAACCCCACGTCACCCCCAACCGGGGGCCGTACCCCTACAACCAGCCCAAACGGTGAGGGAAGTCGGAGGTCAAGTGAAGGGGTCCAGCCTTGGCCAGTGACGGGTCCACGTCCCTGTGCAGTGTTTGGTCAAATTCAGCCGGGTGCCTAGGTCAACGGCCTTCACCCTCTGTACCAGCAGTCAGATCTCATCTGGCTCCACTATGTCCGCAGGCCCAAATACACAGTCACCCACCTTGTGTTCCGTCTCAGCCCAGCTCAGGGCAGGCCCAGCGTGTCTCCTGCCTGTTTTCAACCCCTCCTATCATGCCTCTCTGCCCTAAATTTAGCTTCCCCCCACAGGCTTGAGTAGCGTGTGCCTGGCGGGCACTCAGCAAACCCTAGCCCCGCAGCAGATAAACAGACGCGCTCTCTTAACACGCAAGGGCTTAAAATGTTTCGATTTCTGTCAGGGAAGATTTGATTCCATTTCGTATTTATGGTGGTTTGAGTATTTTTGGGTTCGTGTGTTCGTGTGAGCCCCTGGAATGTCTACGGTCCGCTGTGTAATGCGTGTTGCCGCTGCTCAGATGGGGTTTTAGCGAGGTAAATGTTATCGCCTGACATTTTAACAACCCGTACCACATTTGCATCAAAATAGGTCGTGTCAAATTGGGTTGCTGATTTTATATTTAAATGCTAATCACGACGGAACATTAAATGAATTGCCCCCTTCTCATGAAATGAGCATTCATCTGATGGTAACTAATAACCATCTTCTCTTCTTGCTTTGATATTGAAGTCTAATGAATGAACAACACTTCTGGGTGCCTTGAATCGAGCCTTTCATGATGACAGTTAAAAAAATGTATAAATAAAAAACACCACAGCAAAGTTTGTCTAAGAAAGCTTGTTTTCCACACTCAATCACATGAATGTTTCTCTTGTGTTTTTTTTTTTTTTTAACAGAAACTCCATCCAGTTTACCCCGACCCAGATCGAGGCCATCCGGGCCGGGATGCAGCCTGGACTCACCATGGTAAGGA
>NC_139667.1:15794685-15810366 GCF_951799395.1 Argentina silus
GTGAGACGGCCGGACACTTCTACCTCTACCAGGTGAGGAGAGGGGGGACTGGGAGGGAGGGAGGGAGGGTGGGTGAGGGTGTTTTGATTGAGGCATAAGGACGTTTCGAGACGCTTCCGAACAAGGGGGGAAAATCCTATCATTCATCCTCGTTACCAGAGTAGGATCCGTTCCCAGCAGTATCATCTCGTTAAGGCACGTTAGCAGACCCTTTTTTTCTTTCTTTAAGCTGATCACATCCCAGCGTGATACTGCAGTGTCAGTATCTTGTTTTCATTCTCATCCCGCCGAGACAGCAAATACCCAAACGGTATACCCCTCTCTCTTCGTATTTCTGTCACCTAATTACCGCATTCAGGCTCCGGGTAAGAAGAAAATGCCACAGCGGACGATAATGCGTTGCGCTGCATCAGCAGAAAACAAGTCGAGAATAGACACAATAAAGATTCTTTTTGAAAATACAGGAACCCACGAAGGCAACTGTCATTTTGTCCTCCTGAGAGGTTATACAATAAGTCTAGATCTGGTCCTGAGAGGTTATACAATAATCTAGATCTGGTCCTGAGAGGTTATACAATAGTCTAGATCTGGTCCTGAGAGGTTATACAATAGTCTAGATCTGGTCCTGAGAGGTTATACAGTAGTCTAGATCTGGTCCTGAGAGGTTATACAATAATCTAGATCTGGTCCTGAGAGGTTATACAATAAGTCTAGATCTGGTCCTGAGAGGTTATACAGTAGTCTAGATCTGGTCCTGAGAGGTTATACAGTAGTCTAGATCTGGTCCTGAGAGGTTATACAGTAGTCTAGATCTGGTCCTGAGAGGTTATACAAGAAGTCTAGATCTGGTCCTGAGAGGTTATACAATAGTCTAGATCTGGTCCTGAGAGGTTATACAATAATCTAGATCTGGTCCTGAGAGGTTATACAGTAGTCTAGATCTGGTCCTGAGAGGTTTGTATCATCCCCAGATGTTAAATAAAGGAGTGTGTATGTCTCTGAGGCATGGTGTCAGTAAAAGGAACCCGGTGGTCGTACACTGGAGGCCGGACCAGAGACCACATAGCCTAGCTACTGTGTCACCGCTAGTCTTTATAGAGGCCAGGGGTCTGTGTCAGGCCCCTCACTGTCACCTCACTCTGTGCACCCCACACACACACACACACACACATACATACACACACAAACCGGAGGCTGGTGAAGGTAGAAATCGTAAGATGGGCTCATTGTAATGCAACCACGTGATACTGTTCCTCATTCCATTCCATGCATTAAAATGAGCCCATCCTCCCTGAGACACACACACACACACACCTACTTGCTCCAGTCAATCAGGGAACAGTGACACTCTCCCGGTCTCCTGTGATGAGTTGAGGACATTTGTACTGTTACCTGATGGGTCCTGTCTGCGGTTTCACCCCAGTGGTCCCGAGGGCCTTGTGTGAGGTGAAACCTGGTGCTGTATTAACAGCAGTAATGAGCTGTAGATGATGGTGGTGGTGGTGGTGGTGGTGGTGGCGGCGGTGGTGATTGATTCAACCAGAGATAGATAATGGTTCCTCGTCGTCATTTTCACGCTCCATTAAGGCAGATTGCGATGGTGGAGTCACATTTGTAACACGGAGGAGTTTGATGTGATTTTTTTATTGATTTATTTTAAGGTTGTGACTTGTAACTGCGTGTGTTTGTTTGTATTCATGTATATAACTTTATGTCCCTTTGTATACGGTTATGGTTATGGTTAAAGCAATTGTGTTAATGGGATGCAGGAGTGTTTTTATGAATGCGGGTGAGGTTCAGGTGTGTGTTGAATACCAAAAAAGGTCCCAGACCATAACATCCGAGGGGGGGGTCTGTCTGGTCTCTCTCTCTCTCTCTCTCTCCCCCCCCCCCTGCTGCAGGTGATGTCTCGCTGGGAAGAGTACATGAGCAAGGTCAGGCCGAAGCACGGCCGCCCGGTGGAGGCCGAGGCTGTGGCCACGCACTTCCCCTTCCACAAGTACTTCTCCAACGCCCCCCAGCCCGTGTTCAGGGGGCGCACCTACGACGAGGACATGGACATCGCCGAGGGCTGCTACCGCCACATCAAGAAGATCTTCACCCAGCTGGAGGTAAACAGGTCACAAGCATAAACACACACACACAGACACACACACACACAGGCATACACACTCACACACACTCTGAAACATACACATCAAGATGTCGTAACCCAGTTGGAGATAAACAACATACACACACACACACACACACATATTCCAGCAGTGTCAGCAGTGTGTGTCCCTCACAGGTCATTAGCTGTGTGGCCAGGTGGGAGCAGCACTCACTCCAGCCCATGTGATTGAGCCCACCCACACACACACACACACACACACACACACACACCTCTTTCTGAAGTCGTTCCAAGAACCACTGTAGCCAGATAAGCATCACTCTTAATGTGACTCCCATCAGTTGTAGGACCTAATCATGTGATGTGGTTAAATGGCTGTGCTGTTGCTTATTTTCTGAGACGGTCACAGTGGCTGAACAGTTAATCTTAGCCCATCCAGAATGACAGAGAATAGACAGGCTTTTCTTTTCCATGCTCCCTTCTTTCTCTCTCTCTCTCTCTGTCTCTCTCTCTGTCTCTCTATCTCTCTGTCTCTGTCTCTATCTCTCTGTCTCTGTCTCTCTCTATCTCTCTGTCTCTCTGTCTCTCGCTGTCTCCCTCTCTGTTTGCGAGTCTGTGTGAGACAAGGGTTGGAATTACATGATGATTGCCGACATGTCTGCCTCCTCCCCCCAACCCCACCCCCACCCCCTCCTCCTCCCCCTCCTGACCCCATTGGCAGTGACACAGGACCCGCTGTCTCCCTAGATGCAGATGGAAGATTAGAAGGCCTGGCACATACTCTGCATTCACGTACCCACATACACACACACGCACGCACGCACACACACACACACGCACACACTATCTGTCCCTCCTTCCCAGGCCCGTCCATCCATTCTTTATATAGAGATAACAATAACATTACAGATTTATGGGACCTATGCGAAGGCCTCGTAGAAGCAATAAAGAAGTTATAGGCTGGAGGTAATGTTCATCCAACACGTATGTTGGTCGTGATTTATCGTGTGTGTGTGTGTCTGTATCGCTGCCTCAGAGTCAACACGGCCACCGTCCTGCAGCCCCCCCACCTCGCCCAGGTGGTGACCTCATCCCTATCAGGATACAGCTCTCCCTGTGTCAGGGGAAAAAAGGCTGTCTGTCTGTCTCTCTCTCTGCCTGCCTGCCTGCCTGCCTGTCTGTCTGCCTGCCTGTGGATGGAGCAAGGCAGAGGGGCTGGGTGAGGGAGGGAGGGAGGGAGAGGGGCTGGGAGAGAGAATGTCTGTCTGCCTACAAGGCTGTCGTCGTCGTCGTTGTTGTTGTTGCAGCAAGGCTGTTTGTGTTTGAGTGGAGATTCCATAAATGCAGAGGATGCTTGTTGTTGACAGGACAGGCAGGGGAAGAGGGGAGACCCAGTGTGAGCTCAGTCTGCCTCCTCTGCTGCGCTTCTTTTAACTCACCTTTACTGTTGTTTACCTTGTTTCTTTCTTTTTTTTTAAACTTTTTTATATATATATATATACCCTTCTTCCCCCATCCACTGATCCACCCCATCCGTTGTGGTGGAGGAGCCATGGCACAGGGGGGTTAAAAATAGACCTCATCAATGTTGCATGTTTTTGATCGGTTTAATATTAATGTTAAAATAGTAACGGCATCAAATATTCATGTCGCAGTGCCCTCTGAGGCTCTCTGAGCCAGCCCCCCCTCTGAGGCCTACAACGGCAATGTGGCATCCTGAAAATAGCACGCCGGCGTACCCACCCTGCTCCACTATCTCCCCCCTGCCCCCCCCTCCCCTCCCCTCAGCAGCAAAGCTTTTATAGCAGCTATGATATACAGGCCCTCCGATGTCACCCGGGTTGCGGCTATCTCTCTAAAGAACGCCTCCAACCTCACTCTCCCATCCTGGGGGGGGGGGCCCTGGAAGAGAATCTGTATCGGAGTGTTCACTGCTGCTCACTAAGTTGCCATTAAACCGTAACCCACACCCTTTCAAATCCCCCCCCCCCCGCCCCCTCAACCAGCCCTGGAGGGAAAGAGACAGCTTGTTGTCTGAGATAGCTGAAGAGGTCAGGAGATGAAGAGGTTAATTACTGTTGGATGCAGGTTGCACATCTAAACTTGGGGATCTGAAAGAATCCTAAAAGGGGGTAGGATAGGGTTGCCTACCATTACGGTGTTGTCTTTCAGTACTGTTGGTCGTGGTTGGTTTGGGTGGGGGGGGGTTGTGGTTTGTCTCCGAGGAATTGCCTGGAATCAATTGTTCCAGTAAGGAAGCTGGGGTTGTGCATGTTTGCTGCTATTTCGGTATGACCTCCAAGAGACGGCTGTGAAGGAAAAGGTTCTGTTGAAAAAAACATGTCATAAACCTGTTTCGGCTGTTAGTTTGGACAGTGATGTGTTATTGGTTATGCAGAGTATTGAGGTTAACCTTAATCCCACGAGGGATTTGATCGACCTGTTATTATTCCTCCTCACCTTTAATCCGCAGACAATTATGTCTTCCCTCATCATTTCGCCGAATGACAAAAATAATCATCCACCTCTCTGGTTTTTTGAAAGAGACGCAATGTCTTTTCCCAAGCCCGTTACTGCTGTGTACGTGCTGCTCTTTGACCTGGTTGCAACAATCTGGCCATGTTTGAAAGGGTGGAAGCACACACAGCTCACAGTCGCTAACCCTAAACCTAGATAGAAAACCAAAGCGTTTAGCGAGCTACCCGCCACAGCGCTGTAGCCAATGTTGTCCTGTCCTGTCGAGCATGTCCGTCTAGCGTCTGGTGACCCTCTGACCCCCCCCCCTTGTTCTCCTCTGCGTCTCTCCTGTCAGGAGTTCCGGGCGTTCGAGCTTCTGCGGAGTGGGTTGGACCGCTCCAAGTACCTGCTGGTGAAGGAAGCCAAGATCATAGCCATGACCTGTACCCACGCCGCCCTCAAACGCCACGACCTGGTGGAGCTCGGCTTCAAGGTGAGGTGTCCTGGGGTTCTGACTCTCACCACGCACTTCACACACACCTCACACCTCACACACACACACACACACACACACACGCTCCCAGACCTGGGCTGAAATACCTTATTGTCCTCGTCGTTTCTTTGAACATTTATGTTTATCTGTCCTTCTCTGTTTTGTTCTTCTCAGTATGACAACATCCTGATGGAGGAAGCTGCTCAGATTCTGGAGATCGAGACCTTCATCCCTCTCCTGCTACAGGTACACTCCAATGGAACACGTCTTAAACCTCACCTGAACACCACCGTCAAGCCTAAAAGCTCACCTGAGTAGGAGTACTTCTCTCGGTCCTAACCCCTTCTGAGTCCTAACGTCGGTCCTAAACCTCCCACGTCAGTGCTTACAGTACAGTTAGTCGTGGAGTAGCAGTAAAACCGACCTGAGTACTATAGAGTATATACTACCCTACCTGAGTACTACTGAGTATGTACTACCCTACCTGACAACTACTGAGTATATACTACCCTACCTGAGTACTACTGAGTATATACTACCCTACCTGAGTACTACTGAGTGTATACTACCCTACCTGACTACTACTGAGTATATACTACCCTACCTGAGTACTACTGAGTGTATACTACCCTACCTGACAACTACTGAGTATATACTACCCTACCTGAGTACTACTGAGTATTATACTACCCTACCTGAGTACTACTGAGTATTATACTACCCTACCTGAGTACTACTGAGTATATACTACCCTACCTGACTACTACTGAGTATATACTACCCTACCTGACTACTACAGAGTATATACTACCCTACCTGACTACTACTGAGTATTATACTACCCTACCTGACTACTACAGAGTATATTAGATTAGATTAGATTAGATTCAACTTTATTGTCATTGTGCAGAGTACAAGTACAGAGACAACGAAATGCAGTTAGCGTCTAACCAGAAGTGCAAAATAGCAGAAAGTGCAATGAACAGTATTTACAGGTAGTGCAATATATGATCAGTAGTAGTGCAGTATAATATGCAGTGCAGTATAGCAGTATATGAGTACAGTAGCATTATAGCAGAATAAATAGTTACAGTATGAACAGTGTAGCAGCATATGAGCTGTATGGGTAATGCAGTCTAGCAGTATATATGTATTAACAGTAGCATGAGGTAGATAGCAGAATAAATATAAATATGAATATGGAATGCCGTATAAACAGTATAAACAGGTATGTACAGTATGTGCAGTAGTATTAAAGAAAATATAAGGATATGTGCATTATGTGCAGTATGAACAGTATGGACAGGTATGTACAGTAGAGCAGTGGTATGAGTAAGAGCAGGGGAGGGGAGGGGAGTAATAGTGCAATAGTGCAATTGTCCGGGGGGGGGGGGGGGGGGGGGGTTGCAGGGGTAGTAGGTTGTCAGGTCGGTGCAGTGTTCGAGTTCAGTAGGGTGACAGCCGCAGGGAAGAAGCTGCCTCTGAACCTACTGGTTCGGGTGCGGAGAGACCTGTAGCGCCTCCCGGAGGGGAGTGGGGTGAAAAGTCTATGGTTGGGGTGAGAGATGTCCTTGACGATGCTGCGTGCCTTACGCAAGCATCGCTTGCCCTGGACAGCCTCGATGGAGGGGAGTGAGGAACCGGTGATGCGTTGGGCAGTTTTCACCACCCTCTGCAGTGCTTTCCGGTCCGATGCCGAGCAGTTGCCATACCATACTGTGACACAGTAGGTAAGGATACTCTCGATGGTGCAGTGGTAGAAATTCACCAGGATCTGAGGAGACAGATGGACCTTCTTTAGTCTCCTCAGGAAGAAGAGACGCTGGTGAGCCTTCTTTATCAGGGTGGAGGTGTTGAGGGTCCAGGAGAGGTCCTCAGAGATGTGGACACCCAGAAACTTGAAGCTGGTGACTCGCTCCACCTCAGTCTCGTTGATGAGGATGGGGGTGTGTGCGCCAGCTTTAGACTTCCTGAAGTCCACAATGAGTTCTTTGGTCTTCTTGGTGTTGAGAGCCAGGTTATTGTCGTTGCACCACACTGTTAGGTGCTGTACCTCCTCCCTGTAGGCCGACTCATCGTTGTTGCTGATGAGACCGATCACCGTTGTGTCGTCTGCAAACTTAACAATGGTGTTTGAGCCATGTACAGGTGTGCAGTCGTAGGTGAAGAGGGAGTAAAGGAGGGGGCTCAGCACACAGCCTTGTGGAACGCCGGTGTTCAGGATGAGGGTTGAGGAGGTGTGGTTGTGAAGCCTAACAGACTGCGGCCTGTTGGTCAGGAAGTCTAGAATCCAGTTGCAGAGGGAGGGGTTGATGCCCAGTTGCCTGAGTTTGGAGATCAGTTTGGAGGGGATGATGGTGTTGAATGCTGAGCTGAAGTCAATAAACAGCATTCTCACATAAGAGTTAGTCTTGTCGAGGTGGGACAGGGCGGAGTGAAGTGCCGTCGAAATGGCATCCTCTGTACTCCTGTTCTGCCGGTAGGCGAATTGAAAGGGGTCCAGTGTGGGTGGTAGGCAGGTCTTGAGTTGGGCTAAGACCAGCCTCTCGAAGCACTTCATGATGATGGGCGTGAGTGCCACTGGTCGGAAGTCATTTAAGCTCGTTGCAGTGGAGTGTTTTGGCACCGGCACGATGGAGGTGGTTTTGAAGCACGCGGGGACAGCTGCTTGGGCTAAGGACAGGTTGAATATGTCAGTCCAAACCTTAGTCAGCTGCACAGCGCAGGCCCTGAGGACGCGTCCGGGAATCCCATCAGGACCAGCAGCCTTGCGTGCGTTAGTCCTGCTCAGTGCCGCACACACGTCGGTGGGAGATAGAGTGAGGGGCTGGTGATCCGCAGGGAGCACAGCCTTGATGGCCACCTCCTTGTTGTCCCTGTCAAAGCGGCCGTAGAAGTGGTTCAGCTCATCAGGGAGGGAGGCGTCAACGGAGAGGGGTGAGGTGTTAGTTGTTTTGTAGTCTGTGATGGCCTGGATGCCCTGCCACATGCGTCGGGGGTCAGAGTTGTTTCTGAAGTGATCCTCTATCCTCAGCTTGTGGTTGTGCTTGGCCTTTTTGATGCCCCTCTGCAGATTAGCCCTGGATGAGCTATAGGCCCGAGCATCCCCTGATCTGAAGGCAATGTCGCGTGCCTTCAGCAGGAGTCGGACCTCACTGTTCATCCATGGCTTCTGATTAGGGAAAGTGGTGATCCGCTTGAGTGTGGTGACACTGCTGATGTTGGAATTGATGTAGTCCAAAACAGATGAGGCATATGAATCAATGTCCGTGTGGGAGTCATGGGTGGCCTGAGTGGCAAACACACCCCAGTCAGTGTTTCCAAAACGCTGCTGGAGCGCTGAGTCAGCTCCCTCTGGCCAGACCTTGACTGTCCTCACTGTAGGTTTCACTCGTTTGATGAGTGCTGAGTACTTGGGCAGTAGGAACAATGAGAGGTGGTCTGATTGACCTAGGTGGGGGAGGGGAACGGCTTTGTACGCCTCAGCCATGCTGGTGTATACTTGGTCCAATGTCCTGTCTCCTCTGGTGGGGCATGAGACATTTCGGTGGAATTTGGGCAGTACAGTCTTTAGGTTGGAGTGATTGAAGTCACCCGCGACAATGAAGGCTGCCTCGGGATGCAGAGTCTGTTGTTTGCTAATGGCAGCATGCAGTTCTTTCATAGCAATCTTAGCATTAGCATCCGGGGGGATATAGGCTGCCGTGATAACAGTAGACGTGAACTCTCTGGGCAGATAGAAAGGTCTACACTTAACCATGAGAAACTCCAGGTTAGCTGAGCAGTGACTCTCGGTGATGGTAGTGTCCGTGCACCACGTCTTGTTAACATAAATGCACAAACCTCCACCTCTGGTCTTACCGGAGTCGCCTGCTGTTCTGTCTGCTCGGAGAACGCAGCGCCCTGCTAGCTCGATAGCGTTGTCGGGAACCTCGCTGTTGAGCCAGGTTTCAGTGAAAACCATGATGTTACAGTCCATAATCCATTTGTGGGTGGTGATCCGCAGCCGCAGTTCATCCATCTTGTTTGCCAGGGAACGAACATTAGCAAGGAAAAGGCTAGGTAGTGAGAGTCGGTGTGGAGTTAGCTTTAGCCTAGCTCTCAGCCCACCTCGGCTCCCTCGCCTGTGTTTTCTTTTCCGAGCCGGTCTGGGGCCTCTTCCGGTCGGTGTAGCGGAGTTAGCTGGACCCGCTGTTTTGCTAATCTCGGGTATATCGGGTATATCGTCGATAAAGATGACTGGAGTGCCGGAACCGATGTCCAGAAGTTCTTGTCGGCTGTACGATATGTACGCTAAACTGTTTTTAGCGAGAATACTTAAGATAAACAAGCAAATAACTACTAGTTCGCAAACTCTGGAGAGACACTGAGCGTCGCGATGCATGCGCGCCGCCATCTTGAAAATATACTACCCTACCTGAATACTACCGAGTATATGCTACCCTGCCTGACTACTACTGAGGATATACTACCCTACCTGAGTACTACTGAGTATATACTACCCTACCTGAGTACTACTGAGTGTATATACTACCCTACCTGACTACTACTGAGTATATACTACCCTACCTGACTACTGCTGAGCATATACTACCCTATCTACCTGAGTACTACAGAGTATATACTACCCTACCTGACTACTGCTGAGCATATACTACCCTATCTACCTGAGTACTACAGAGCATATACTACCCTACCTGACTACTGCTGAGCATATACTACCCTATCTACCTGAGTACTACAGAGCATATACTACCCTACCTGACTACTGCTGAGCATATACTACCCTATCTACCTGAGTGTGGCTCTCAGCCGTGATAGATGGGTTCCATAAAGGCTAATGAGGCTGTCATGTCTGGCCCTAATAGGCTCAGATAGCACTCACGTCTGTTTAGATACCAGACCATTAAGCACGTCAGCATAGCCAACAACCTGCAGTCCTCCTCCCCCCGCCCCACACACACACACACACACACACTCTCTATCTCTCTCTCTCTCAAACACAACCAGGGCGTCTGCCTGCCCGCCTCCCCAGCTGTCAGAACCATGCGTCGAGCAGCACACCATCATGAGACGCCTCTCCTTCGCCCCTCCTGTTGCGTCTCTGCCCGCAATTGAATCCCGGTTGACTTATGAGCGTTGGTAATATCAGGTTTGTGGAGGGTCAAGCTCCAATTAAACCCTCTCTCTAATCGGCTGCTCCAGAGCTTACTCCTCAGCACCGAGATACACTACCCCAGCGTGACCCTATCAAAACCCTTCCATGGATTTAGAAGCACAGGATTGGTTGGCATAGGATCAGCATTAGCCAATCACCTTAAACCATAGAACTTTATGTTATAAATATAACAAACTTTATGGGTGGGGGTGGGGGTGTGCAAAGCACGCACTTAAGGGGAAAGGGTGGAGAATTGGGACGCGGAGAGACTTGAGGAGCCATGGAGATACTCTCTGTAGAGAGTTCACCACTCGGTTAAGAGGCCTGGAAAAAAAAAGAGAGAGAGAGAGGGGGGGGGGGGGAGAGAGGGGGAGAGTTAAATTAGGTGGCAGCATGAAAATTGGATGTTGTGTGAAGCGTTGTCGGTGACGGGTCGTTTGAACTGCGAGGCAGAACATTTCAAACATGTGGGCTTGTGAAGGGGGGGGGGGGGGGGGTGGAGGGTGAAGAGGGAAGGAGGGGGGTCTATAGAGAGAGAGAGAGAGAAGGCAGAAGGTATAGCTATTCTCCAGGGGGGGTTGGTTCACTGAGAAGCCCCCTCCCCACACACACACACACACACACACACACACACACACACAAACTGTAACATGTTGTCAGAACAAGGGCCCCCCCCATGGCCAGCTGTGTGTGAGCTGTCCCAGTGGCGGGGCTGTACACACACTCCCTGTGGAGGACTAGTGCCACAGATGAACCACCCTCTCAAGGCTCATGCCAGTCACAGTCACACAAGGATGAAAAGAAAGTGTTTGACTTACTCTAGTTTCAGTTGTTTCTAACTCGGAGATAACAACGGGCTGGTTTGTGAGCGGTCACTGTAAGGCGGTGGTGTGTATTTTAGAATCATCATATGAAGCCCTCTTCCTCACTCTCTCCTCTCCCCCAACCCCCCCCCCCCCCCCCCCCCCCCCCCCATAGAACCCAGAGGACGGCTACAGCAGGCTGAAGCGGTGGATCATGATCGGAGACCACCACCAGCTGCCCCCCGTCATCAAGAACATGGCCTTCCAGAAGTACTCCAACATGGAGCAGTCCCTCTTCACCCGCTTCGTACGCCTCGGGGTGCCCACCGTCGACCTGGACGCCCAGGGACGAGCCCGCGCCAGGTGGGGCAACCGCTGGCATCATCCAAACATGAGGGGGGGCACTTATCAAATGGGGGGGGGGGGGGGGCACTTATCAAATGTTGAAAGTCAGCAAACAACAACAAAATAAAGTGAGAATAGAATAATAGAATAACACAGACGTTTGGAAAGATTATATAGAGTGTGATTCTGATCACCCCGATGGAGCCAGGCGGAGGAGGAGTTGGACATACACGTCTTATTGCGGCAGCCATTTTTACAGCATATACACTGTATGTCTGTCCATTATACAGTCAGCGCTCCTAGCCAGAGCCACTTCAACAGGGACAGACCTTTTACTCGACTGAGTAGACTCTACTCTAGGGGCTAGCGGCTAATACTGCGTATTCAGTTCTAATTGGCTCCTTCGGCATGGACTCGTACTTACGAGGCATCGAGTGTTGTGCTAATGCTAGTTCTGTGCTGTTGGTTGCACTTGGTGTGTAAGCCTGTGCCCTGTATGCTAACGTCTATGCTAAGCTAACATCTCTCTCTCTCTCTCTCTCTCTCTCTCTCTCTCTCCCCCTCTCCCCTCCCCAGCCTGTGTAACCTGTACAACTGGCGTTATAAGCAGCTGGGTAACCTGCCCCATGTCCAGCTCCTGCCCCAGTTCCAGGCACCCAACCCTGGCCTGCCCTTGGACTTCCAGCTGGTCAACGTGGAAGATTTCAACGGGGTGGGCGAGTCTGAGCCTAACCCTTACTTCTACCAGGTCAGTAACTCTCTCACACACACACACACACACACACACACACACACACAATTTACTACAGCCCAGAATCACTCTTGTTCTGTAATGTACAGCTCTAACAAAAAGAGCTGTAACACATGCATAGATGCAAAACCTCACATGCACAAAGGTATGCATAGACACACACACATATACACACACACACACTTAATTCGCCACGGCACAGAAACATCACTCTCAGTGTAGCGTATTGTGCTGGGATTCATTAATTTTTAACCATAATGGATTCCCTACAAGTCCATATGATATATTCATTACCTGGTGCACCCCCCCAACCCTGGAGCTGAGCTGCTTAGGACAGGCCAATGTCCTCCAGACAAGCAGCCAGATTGTTTTTCATTATGAAGTTGGAGAGTGGAGTGTGTCTGTGTGTGTGAGGGTTTATCTGTTGAGAAGTGTGTGTGTGTGTGGGGGGGGGAGTTATCTGTTGAAAAGTGTGTGTGTCTGTGTGTGTGTGTATATGTATGTGGGTTTATCTGTTGAGAAGTCTGTCTGTGTGGGTTTATCTGTTGAGAAGTGCATGCGTGTGTGTGTGTGTGTGCGTGCGTGTGTGTGTGTGTGCGCGGGGCTTGCACCCTCTGAGGCTGTTCATTGTTCTTAAATGGGCACCATGTGCCTGACATGTCATGTGTCTCTCATCAGATCACATGAACCTCTCTCCATTTGCCTGGGGCCATTTTCAGACATCTCAAGGGAATAGCTCAAATTCCCACCCCCCTTTGCGCGCACACACACACACACACACACACACACACACACACACACACACACGGATCAGAGAGCGTGAACTAGTCACTGGAGAGGCAATAGTGTCCAGTGTTTGGTGAATGCCTGTCACAGCTGTACAAACACAGCCCCCTTCCATTTTGCGCCCCAACACCACACACACACACACACACACTCTCTGACACACACACACACACACACACACACATACACCACATGCACGCACTCCACCCAGCTCTAAAGCCCATTGGGCAGCAGCAACAGGAGGCAGAGCCAACAGCTATCTATCCCCAGCCTCTTTGACTTGGCTCATTTGCTAAAGCACATTTACATTAGCACTCCAGCCCCTCCAGCACACTGTTGGCAGCCCCCCCCCCCCCCCCCCCTCTCCACCCCCACCCCACCCCCGCTGGTTTCAAATGGACCACTCAGGGGAAATGGTTTCCCTTATTATCCTCACTCCCGTGCCTTTGGCCCTGCGTTGTTTGAGGCCAGGCTGCACGTCCTTCAGTCAACAACACGAGTCTCTCAGTCTCTCTTCAGGATTCAGGACGTCTCTCTTTTACGGGAGTCTGGCGGCTTTCAGTCACCGGTAATAAGCCTTAAAGGTTCTCGCAACGGACGGATTATTAGTTCCTTTGGAGAAAAGTGGAGGGAAAGTGTGTGTGGGTGGGTGGGTGGGTGTGTGTGGGTGGGTGGGCGTGTGGTGCTACACACACTCTCTCTCCCTCCCTCGCTCTCAGCCACATGCCAGGCCTGGGCCCTCACTCACACAGACTGAGGCGAGGGGCTGAGGCAGCCGTGTTACCGTGGTTACGGCCGGTGTGTGTGTGTGTGTGTGTGTGTGTCCATCTCTCTAAGCAGGTTTAATCAGTGACTGCCCTGTAATCGCTCTGACCTTAAAAGTCTCCATGACAAACTCTCCACCACCAACACCACCTCCTCTCGGGCACTGAATTAACACCACCCCCCCTCGCCTCGCAGACACACCTAACCTTAACAACCCTGACTACCTAGCACACTATCTATGGCTAACGTTGGCTGAAGGTTGCTTAAATGTTTCCCCCCAACCGTTTATCCCCCGCACTCCGGGTACATGATGATGATGATGATGTTTATTATTCTTCACCTCAGGCATGGTAAAGTTAAGGGAAGCACAGGAACAAAGGTTGCCTAGGGTTTGGATATGACTCCATGACTGGCTCTCTCTCTAAGCGAGTCCCAGGCTCCATGAATTATTCCACTGGGCCAAAGATGAGAGGCTTTACTACCAGGGCGTAATTGAAACTGGCTGAATAATGCATCCTGTTGCCCTTTTTTAATGTCATTTTGGAGGGTAGATTCTTCTCTGTTGTAGACCTGGTGCCTCCAGGGTGAGTACAGAGGAGGGAGGAGGGACTGGGGTGTGTGTGTGTGTGTGTGTGTGTGGGGCTGTGTGTGTGGCTGTGTGTGTGTGTGTCTGTGTCTGTCTCTGTCTGTCTCTGTGTGTGTGTGTGTGTGTGTTTCTGTGTGTGTGTGTGTGTGTGTGTGTGTGTGTGTGTGTGTGTGTGTGTGTATGTTTGTCTGTGCGCACACACACGTGCACACGGTTTCGTAAGAGCTTGTTGAAATATAGCAATTTAGTCTTCGGTTAAAGTTGCTCAAAAACATCTTGAATCAATTATTTTCAAGATGTAAAACAGATGATCTCGCACTGCAGCGGAACGATTTAAACGACCTGAAAAACAGCCGATTCTCACACACTCCCTAACACGAAGACTGGCATTCCAGAACGTTCCCCACGGCCACGGCCACGACCACGACCTTAACCACGGAGGAAGGGAACAAAAGGGCCGAAAAATCAGGCCGATTCAGTCCAGTTGTACGTGGAAAAGGCTCGTCCCTCCTGAACGGTTCAGAGGACAGAGCAGGAGTGATGCTATTGTGGAGCTTTCGAGTACAAAGAGGAATTAATTCCAACCCAAATCAACTGGCTACTCACGTATGAATAATGGAGGGGGGGGGGGGGAGGGAGGGGGGAGGACTGTCTATGCTCTGGGACGTCAAACACTTCGTTAGAGAGAGAGAGATAGGGAGGAGGGGAGGGGAGAGAGAGAGGCAGACAGGAAACGCAGGCGCTGCAGCTGATGTTGGACAGATATGACCTGTATTTGGAACAATGGAGGGGGAGTGATGCTTCTCTCTGTCAGGATCCTCCTCTCCGCCTGGCAGACAGAACAGAGGTGATGAGAGGGCAGGTGACTGCGCATTGAGGGTGCACGTGTGTGTGTGTGTGCGTGTGTCTGTCTGTGCACGCCTATTCTGCGTGAGAAGACATTTCCATGGAATCCTCCCGAATGGATGCTCTTCTCCTGGCCTGGATCCGTATGGTTCAGCACCAGGCCAATGAGCTTGAGACACAGACACAGACACAGACACACACACAGACACACACACCCCAGGCACTGAACTAGATCTCCCATGTATTATTGTTATTATGTGCGTGCGTAAGTGTGGGGTGGATGGGTGTGCGCGAGCTCATTTATGTGTGTGTGTGTGTGTATATATGCATCTCTGTAAGCAGGTGTAATCAGTGACTGCCTGTAACCGCTCTGACCTTAAAAGTCTCCATGACAAACTCTCCAACACCACCACCACCACCACCACCAACACCACCACCACCTCTCAGGCACTGAATTAACATCCCCTCGCACATGACCCACCTCTCCACAATCCCCCCCCCCCCCCCCCAAACCTCACTGACCAGTCCCCCCCCCTCTCTCTCTCTCTCTCTCTGTAGAACCTGGCGGAGGCAGAAGA
>NC_139667.1:15810566-15850566 GCF_951799395.1 Argentina silus
CCTACAGGTACATGCTTCATCATAAAGAAGGTAGGGGGGGGGGATGGAAGAGAGAGAGAGAGATTGTGAGAGCAGAGAGAGAAGAGAATCCAGGGTTGACTGTTTCAATTGGGTGGCCATCTGCTGAGATGCATTGTGTCATTGTTTTCACAGTAGTGAGGAGGACAGAGAGATGGAAGAGAACAAGTCTCCTTAGATTGTGTGTGTGGTATGTGTGTGTGTGCGCGTATGTGTGCGTATGTGTGCGCGTGTCCGTAAATGCAGATCTCAGTCCGAGTGCCCAGGGACATGGGCCTGCCATGATGTCACGACCTCTGAAATTCACTCCCTGGAAGATGATTTCACATAAATAACGAAACACAATGCAAAAAGTGAAGCCCCGGGGATCTCATCTATCTGCCTCTGTCTCCGTCTGTCTGCTAAAAATAACACACTTGCCTTGTTGCTTTGGAAAATAAGGCAAAGCATTTTTGGCTAAAATTGTGTGGCATGTTTTTCCCTTCAGTTTCCATTGGGCTATGGGCTATGCCGTTGGGTGGAGTGTGTGTGTGTGTGTGTGCGTGCCTGTGTGCGTGCCCGTGTTCACACGTGCGTGCGTGAGTGTGTGTGTGTGGCCCATCGACTCCTGTTCCGGGGGGGGTAATTTAAGGCCACATGGTAGGTCGGGGGTCCTCAGAGACCACTGTCCGTTGTATCAGAGCAGACAGCACCGGGCTCCCCCCACCATTGTAGAACCCACATATTGTCGCTTCTGGTGTTGCACCTGTTCTATGTAGCAACAGAGAGACACAAATAAATATTGGGCCACTTCCTCGTTCCCACCCCACCACACCCTCCGTCCCCGTCCCCTCTTCCCTTCCTCTCTCACCCATAAGGGGACTTGGAGCATGGTTGGCTTTTGGTGTTGTGGGACTCCCCAGTCAATGAATAGTGCATTAGACCAATGGGAGCAGGTCAGGGTGATTTATTTAGAGCTGTTGCTGTTGTCCCTGGCAGTGTGGGGTTCGCCGGTGTCCTATTGATCATGTCAGGAGGATGGAAGAGCCCATTTACCCCCTGTACTTTTCCCCAGTTCCCACTGGATTCAGCCCCATATAGACATGTATGGATTTAATCCTACTCTACTGTATGGTTTACTGATGAACCTCTGTTATAGATGTATACCCCCCTCTCCCACACACACACACACACACACACACACACACTCTCACATAGGCCCATACATTACAAAAGCTAGTTATCAGAGCTCAGTAACCAGATTCCATGGTAGCTCACAAGCTACCTGTACACTAACCTACTGTACAGTAACCTACCTGTACACTAACCTACTGTACAGTAACCTACCTGTACACTAACCTACTGTACACTAACCTACCTGTACACTAACCTACTGTACACTAACCTACTGTACTGTACTCCCCCCAAACGCAGTAACACTGTTACATAACATCTACAGAAGAGTGAAATAACTTGCAACAAAGCTGTTTCCCTCAGCGGTAGAAAAAGAAAGAAAGAAAAAAACATCTTTAGAATATGCTTTGAAGAAAGACAGGATTTACCGGGGAATAAAGCAACCTGCCTGGCAAGTGATTACTCTGCGTAAAATGCGTAAAAAAATAAAAAAAAAACATCCGGCAGCAGATTCCTGGGCTCCGTGCGGCTCTGCGTTCCCTAAAGTAGCTGTGGAGTGTGTCGTCTCCGTGTCTCTGGGTGTTGTGGCCCTGAGTCGGCTCGGCCCCAGGTAAGCAGCTAGCGGGACGTAAATGCCCTCTAATCCGTTTTACCCCCTCTGGCTTCCCATGTGGCCCGCCACGATAACAGCTTCAACAACAACAACAAAGCTTCAAATGCCACCAAAGCAACCCCCCCCCCCCCAAAAAAAAAAATCCCCTCGCCTCGCAATTTAGGAGGGAGCTCACACGCTCTTAAACATTTTAACTAAATCCCCCCCCTCCACACAAAAAGGGGAAGTGTGTGTGTATAGAGGTACAGTATTTGAGTGTGTGTGTATGTGTGTGTAGAGGTACAGTATTTGAGTGTGTGTGTATGTGTGTGTGTAGAGGTACAGTGTGTGTAGAGGTACAGTATTTGAGTGTGTGTGTTAAATAATGGATGTTTCTCTCATCAGGTGACGACGGTGGACAGGTTCCAGGGTCAACAGAACGACTACATCATCCTCTCCCTGGTCCGCACCAAGGCCGTGGGCCACCTGAGGTAACACACACACACACACACACACGGAAAAACTAAACTAAAACACACCCAACACACACTCACTTTACCTCTCCAGAGACGCCTTCCCACTCAAAGGGACTCCTCTTTTTTTCCCCTCATAATTAACTGGAGACTTGGCTGAATAGTTTCGGTCTTTAAGTCTTTACAGACATCGTTTCCCAGACAAGGGGTGGACAAAGGCAGAGTTCAGCTGAAGCATTGTGAGATGATGATTGGGGTGAAAATGTGGCACAAAGGGCTGCTTCACGATCAAAGGCAAGCCATTAATCAGACTAGTACTCTGCCCTGTTGGTAACCACTCCACTGTGGCAGGTTGAGCTCTTTCTTTCTGTCTTTCTTTCTCTCTCCCTCTCTTCCTCTCTCTCTCTCTCCCTCTCTCTCTCTACTCCACACTTTGTGACAACCCCAGTGTGCTCTCTCTCCCCCTCTCCCCTTTATCCCTCCCTCTCTCCCTCTCCCTCTCTGTGTAAATTGATGTGTAGTAAGAAGCCATTTTACTCCCAGCCTGCTGTGAGATTCTGACGACCTCCCCTCCTTTTAATAGGCTGTGATGTATAGCACAGTGAGCGCCGATGGCCTAACGCTTTTCCGGAGATCAGGGGAGGCTGGGTGGAGGTCGAAATCGGAAAAGGACGGGACTCATTGTAATACCACGGAACGGAACGAGGAACGGCGTCAAACTGTGGCTCAGTCGGTAGAGCACGGCGCTAACAACGCTTAGGTTGTGGGTTTGATTCCCGCTGGCACCATACATACTGAAATGTATGCACTACACTGCAATGTTAGTCGCTTTGGATAAAAGCGTCAGCTAAATGGCGTATATTATTATTCTTCTTATATATTATTGCGATGAGCCCCGTCCTCCGATTTCTACCTCCACCCAGCCTCCACGGCCGTAGACAGACTCACTCTCCCCGCCTACAAACGGAGCGTGGGCCGGGTGAATAAGTCATCCCTGCTGTAACCGTCACGGCCGGGCGGAGCAGCTTTATCACGGCACGGCCAAGAGCCAGGCGAGGAGAAAAATAAATAAATAAATTTAAAAACCACTTTAAAAAACTCCCTTTTTGTTTTTCGGGGAGATAAAGGGAATTGATGGCGCGGCGGCGTGGCGGGGGAGGAGGAGTCACCGTTTGTCTTGTCGTTAGGGTTGTTGTTGTTGTTGTTGTCAGCGACCCCGGCCAACCCCTCGTCCCGGCTGTCATTCATGTCATGGCGGCGTACGCCAGGAGATGACCCCCGACCCCGTCTCATTCACACGTGGAGACGTTTATTGTTTTAAAAACAACCCCCCCCTCCCCCTCCCCTCCCCCCTATTATGAGGATGATATATGGAGGGGGAGGGAGAGCTATTCGCGAGAGGATAAGAAGGACCTGTAGAAGAAGAAGAAGAAGAAGAACCATTTTTAACCTCCACTTTTTCTGCAAGATGTGAGCGTTCCTCCCTGGGTTTCACCTTCATTCAGTCATGAAACCTCGGGTCGATATTTCGCTCTGACGTTCGCAACAGGTCATAAATAATTCAACGTCAGCACACACTTCTTCTCCTGTGTTCGGCGTGAGACCCAACTTCTTTATTCCAGCTTCGGATAAAAGGCTGTTATGGGGAAGAGCCTCTTCCCTTGAGTTTTTGGGAAGGTTTTAGAGGTTTAGAAGCACCTCCCAGGCATAGAAACCTTTGATAGCATAGCTTTCCTCAACGGTGAACGGTCATTCATGTCTCGATGCGTTTCCCTACTTGGCTTTGAATGGCCTGGCGTGGAAAGCAGTGATTCATGGGAGATTCCCCTGGCGTCTCTTCAGCTCTGTCCCACACTGAGGCCACTCGACCGTACTGCAGAGCTCTGCCTCCTCCCCTCCTCCCCTCCAACTCTTCTCTCCTCCCCCCATCTCTTCTCTCCTCCCCTCCCATGGCAACCTGCTGCCGTGACAACCACGGGGGACGCAGCTGACCATATGACAGGCTGACCCTCGGTTTGACAGGAGGAGTCCTCCCGCTGAGACACACACACACACACACACACACATATATGGACACACATACACCCCCACACATGGACTCACATCCAGACAGACACATGGACACTCACACATGGATGGACACACACCCACATGGATGGACACACATACCCACCCACACATATACCCACCCACCCACATGGATGGACACACACAAACACCAACACACACGGATGGACACACCCACACATACACCCACCCACACACACAGATGGACACACACACGCACACACACACACACACACATTCATCGGGTGACACAGACACACTCACACAGAGACACACACGCTTACTTTGGATCCCTCCACACAGCCCTGTGTGTCAGAGAACAACCCAAAACACAGAGCAATGTCACCAGGCTATGAAGGCATATTATTGGCCCCTCTCAGGTCAGACTCAGTGCTGATTGGTTGGGTACTCAAGTGGTTTGTTTCTATGGTAATGTTGTCCTTTGGGTGGCTTTTCCATAGACCATTCTTCTCTTGGCTCAAAACTTTTTTACACACACACATACGCACACATTTTCTATAAACACGCACACTGAGAAAATGAATCTTCCTAATCTCGTGGTGTGCACATGTCTATCCCTCATTCCACGTTTTGGCTGCGTATGAATACACACGTTTGTGTGCATCGTATTTTACAAAGCTTTCTCCGCTGAGCCGAATATGTTTTTTGAATCTCCACTGAGCCTCTTAGAGACGGCTCCTTTCCCCCATGGCGTCTGAACGCACCGTAGGCTGCTGTAGGGTACCGCGCTTACAGCAACAGTTGAGCTGGGATTGTGTCGTCGATGTTTTCGGCCCTGTACGGGTCTGCAGTCGTCAGCAAGGCTAATTGTTGCGCCGTTTTCATTCAGAGCCAAGGAGGACAAATATGTTGCCCGTCCGTACATCCAACACCTGCACGCTTGTGTCTGTTTGAGATCTGAAGGAATACGCTTGGGTCTTTAAAAAAAAAAAAAAACGCTTAGAACCGCTAAACCTAAAACGAGCGTTGTTGTTATCCATTTCTGAGCGTTTTCTGTCGTCTCCTGCTCACAGCTCGGGTGGTATGATGGTATAGGAGTGTGAACCGCCAGCGCCTACGGTGGAATCATCTTTTCACACGTGTAATAAGCTCAAACTCAGAGTCAGGGGGGTTAAATTTAGAATTCAGTTCCGCGGTAATCAGCGGTGTCTTATCAGGCTGAAGTAGATGAGGCGTATAGGGCCTGCCTTAATGTCCCTGTCCTCCGAGGCCTGCCTGGCGTTCCGAAAACGATATTTTATTACACACACACACACACTGTACTGGCCGGGTATTACAGGAAACGCCTAAGGATTCCTGACTCCAGGAAAAAAATACTCCTTTCTCTAATCCTTTAATTCTAGTGAAAAGAAAGAAAAGTAACCAATCTCTCCTCTCCTACCCTCCCTCTCTCTCTCTCCTCCTCCTCCGCTGTCCCCCCCCTCTTTTTATATGTATTCTTCACCTTTGCTGCTTATCTCTCTCTCTCCCACTCTCTCCTCTTTTCTTTTTTTTCCCTTCCAATTTTTCCTCTAAACCCACTCTCCCCCCCTCCCCCTCCCTCTCCTCTTTTCTCTCACTCTCCATCTCCCACTGTCCCCCCCCTCCTCTCTCATCTCTCCCTCCCTCGCTCTCTCCCTCCCCCTCTCCACTCTTTCGTCTTCCTCTCCCTGACAATCTTTATTCTCCCACTTTCATCCCTTCACCCCCCCCCCCCCCCCTCTCTCTCTCTCTCTAGAGATGTGAGGCGTCTGGTGGTGGCCATGTCCAGAGCCAGGCTGGGTCTCTACATCTTTGCTCGGGTGTCTCTGTTCCAGAACTGCTTTGAGTTGACCCCTGCCTTCAGCCAGCTGACCGCCAGACCCCTACAGCTGCACATCAGGCCTAATGAGTACTACACACAGGAACAGCCAGTGAGTATACCCACCCGCCCACACACACATACCTACACACACGTGGGCACATTCACACACAGCCCTGTACCAATTAAAAGAAATAGCATTCAAGCTTGCACACACTGTCGGACATGTGCACGCACACACACACTTTTTCCACACTTCCACACAAGCATGTAGTATCGCAGTGCCCTTTCCAGCCCCTGTATGTCCATCCTCTCATCCCCTCTGCTGCAGCCCTTCCATCTAATCCTGCCTCTAAATTCTGAATGGGACCCCCCTTCCCCCCTGCTCCCTGGGTCCTAGGTCTTACTGTGGCTCTGCCCATAGGCCCTGTCTGTTAACACCCTTCTGGAGAGGGCTGAGGCTGTCTGTTGGCCTGCTGGCTGGGGAAACACAGGCTATATTTAACCCCTAAAGGTCACAGGGCAAAGCCACACTTCCAAATCCCGCCAGGCTAATGCGAGACGGCCACTGTCTGGTGTGTGTGTGTGTGTGTGTGTGTGTGTGTGTGTGTGTGTGTGTGCGCGTGCGTGCCTGTGTGTGCTGGCGTGTGTGTCTGTGTATGATGCTGTGTGTGTACAGTATGTGTATATGTGCCTAATGTCTGGTTTGTGTGTGTGTGTGTGTGTGCGCAAAAGGGATGTGGGTTGTCTGAAAGCCCACAAGAGGTCCCCTGGGGTTGGGGGTGCACACATGTGTCCTCTGCCGAAGCCTAACCTATCAGGAGGCAGCTAGCTAGTCCCTGCTGCACAGGCTCCAGATGCCCCACATTCTGCTCCCAAAAAAAAACAGATCTGAGGTCAGCCTTTAATCTCTCTGTCCTCACCCTTATCATCCTGGGCCAGATAACTAGGCCTGATCCGGGACCTGCTGTAAAGGGAGTTAAGAGTGCCCACACAATGCTCCTATAAGCACATTTGTCTATTTCCAGAGGCTGGTGATGCTATCAGACAGTGAAACAAGACGAGGCTCATGTTTTCCTGTGGCAGGACAGTGGGTGGGTGGGCGGGCGCCACTTACATGGTTCCTTTTTGACGGTTTTACCGCTGTAAAATCACAGCTGTCTTATTTTACAACACAGTCGCCATCTAACGCAACACACACACACAGCCCAGCCCAGCAGACCGCTGTCATTCCAGCATATCACTTTAGTTGAGGAGGCATCATTGCAGCTGAGTGAATTCTACTCTCCTTCCTCCCCATGCATTGTCCTCCATCTGTTCTTCCCCCCCCCCCCCCCCCCCCCCCCCTCTCTCTCTCTCTCTTGCTCTCTTTCTCGCTCACTCTCTCTGTGCCTTCCTCTCTCTCTCTCTCCCCCTTCTCTGTTTCTCTCTCTCTCTCTCTCTCTGTGTGTGTGTGTCTGCACATTGATAGTGTGCAGGGAAAATGGAATAACCTGAACACTCTTTCTCTCTCTCTCTTTCCTCAGGGAGAAGGTCGCTCGGCCCAGCCTGATCAGGTGATCAAGAACATGCCAGAGATGGCCAACCTGGTGTACAACATGTACATGCACATGATCCGGAACACACAACAGTACAGACAGGTACACACGACGACACTACACCACACTACACACACACACACAGGTAACCACACTGCTACACTACACAATAACTATCACGGTTCACAGGTGTACACACGCACGCACACACACTCACAGTCTTGAGCACCCAGCAGTACAGACAGGTAACCACACTACTACACAAACTATTACGGTTCTCACACACACAAACGCGGTCCAGAACACGCGCAGCAGTACAGAGAGGTAACCACAGTACACTACCGTACTATACACACAATAACTACTACAACACACACAGTCCAGCGCACCCAGCAGGTACAGACACACACACACACACACAATCCAGAGCGCGTAGCAGTACAGAGAGGTAACTACACTTCTATTGTATACAGCACCTAGCTGTATAGACGGATGACTACCTCACCCATAGACACCAATACAGTCACAGGTAGCTGCTCCAATGTCATCAGTCTGTTTACACACACCTGAGGTTCCCTGGTCTCAATAGTACAGTACACACACGTACACACACCTGCTCCCAAACACCCCTGAAGCAAACTCTTCTTGTGAGCCATCCAGCTTTGTAGTTAGTCAAAGCTCTCACTCACTCTCTCTCTCATTTTGGACAGACTGTGATTTTTTAGTATTTAAACTTTAATGCAGTGCTGGAAATAGGTCAGATGTAAGAGAATTGTTTTAATTCTGCATGCAGAGACATAACAGGCCACAAGCCTAAAATTTAGATGAGGAAATTAAAATGAGTTTTAATTTTTTTCTCTCACTCTCTCTCATCTGTCTGTCTCTCTCCTGTCCTCCATTTACCTGTCTTAAATGGCAAATCAATCACTCCCCCCCCCCCCCCCCTCCCTTACCTTCTCTTCCTCTCTCTTCCTCTGTACAGCAACAGCAGAAGCTCCTGCCTCCCCCAAAGCAGACCCAGGAGGAGGCTGTGGTCGAGGCAGAGTCATCCAGCACAGACATCACCAGCCATGGGGAGAGCATGATGGAGGAGGGACAGAAGGAGAAGGAGGAGGAGAGCCCCATGGAGCAGGGGGAATCAGGAGAGGCCAGCGCAGAGAAGCCCCCTCAGGAAACACCAAGCTCAGATAAGCAGGAGCCAGAGGAGCACCCTAGGATGCCTGAGCACCCAGGCCGGGACAGCGACAGCGACGGGGAGGAGAGTGGAGAGGAGGAGTAGGCCCCCCAACCCCCCCGCCCCCCCCCAGAGGACAACAGGAGTACTTGTTATCCAGGTCCTCACAAGATGGACCCAAACGTGGACTGTCCCTGGACATGAAGCAAAATCAGTTAGATGTGTCTTAAAGATTTACATTTGTTTTCTACTGAAGCCATTAAGATGACACACAAACATGAGGATCATGTGATTCAGAGATCTGTTTTGTAACCAATACTTTTTTTTTATTAAAAGAACGCTCAATGAAAATGTGGTCTGGAGTTTTTTGTTTTTTTAATGTCTGTATGCATGAATGAACATACACACACACACACACACACACACACGCGTGCGTGCACGTCTAGCCAGCCGTCCTATTTAATCCTTGTTAACTTCTCCCTTTCATGATACTTACTTAAATCCATACACTCCCACACTGCCACTCCCCCAGCCTGCAACTGGGATCCACCATTCCGATTGGCTCGCCCAGTAGCAGCTGGACATGCTGCCGCTAAGCCCGATTTATAGGTCAGTCCCCCTGCACGTGAAGCCAACGTGGGGGAGAAAGCCAGACACCATTACAGACACACCATCACTCCTACCTCCTCTCCCATCACAACAGTCCATATCAGTCCCATTTGTTTGACAACACCCAGCCAGTGGAGTGCGGTGGATGCTGGTTTTAAAGCCTGACCTGAGTCACGTTTAAAGGTTCATTGGTACTCTGGTAGCGTGGAGGGGCCTCAGCCTGCAGGTGAAACACACAGACCGGGAATTCAGACATTATCATGCACCAGAGGTTAGCTCGTGAGTTGTTACGTCATAGGTCAGGCAGGCAGGAGCGCACACACGCACACACACACACACACACCCACCCACCCACACACACACACACACATACACCCATCCGGAGCCTGAGAGTAGAAGCCCCTCCAAAGCTGCTCAGGCTGCCGTCGTGACGATTCAACACAGACCTGCTCTGAACTCCTGTTAGAGGAGGACCAGGATGGGGACCTGGGAAATGGACTTACTGCACACTACAGTACTATCTAAAGTCACCTATCCTTTTAGAGCAATGTTCAAAAGACCATAGAACACCATTGATGGATATTGTCTATATACATTCTGGAGAACACTGATTACTGCTTTGTTTAGAGACTTTGTTTTTACATGACAAATGTCCAGTAAAAGGAGTGAAATGAGAGGCTAAAGACAAGACTATCCAGATTCTCCTCTCCTCTGTAATCATTTGGTGTCTCCAATCAACTGTATAACCTGTGACAATCATGCTTTTACTGAGCCATTGGTTTATGAATGCACACATTGTGTCACATCCCCTCTGAAAACCCCGTTGCAAATTACACAATATCTGTTTTCTACCCTCTGGCCTCCCTGGCATTCGGCTTCCCATAGTACCTTGTTGCAGTAAATGAGCGTTAACTGGTGGGAAGAGGCTACTCATACAGACTGACGGGTGCTGGCAGCGAGCTCCAAGCAGGAGCTGAGACAGAGAGAGAAAGTGTGTGTGAGAGACAGAGAGAAAGGGATTTCCACTGGGACGAAGGAGAAGTGACTCTCACAAGCAACAACTTTTAAACTTCTGAAGGTGAACATGTCTTTTATACTCACTCGACAGGTATTCCTCCATATGGATCTTCACTGTGCCTAGCTTGCTACTTTCTAACCACTGCCACTCAACAGGTATTCCTACAGGGTTTACATATGGGTCTTTATTGTACCTTAGCATGCTACTTTATAAGTACTGCCACTGATTGATGTGACACGCAAACTAACTGCATGATGTATATCTGTACTGTACAACTGTATCTCAAGGGGAGGCTGGTGGAGGTAGAAATTGGAAGATGGGCTCATTGTAATGCATCGAATAGAATGACAAATGGTATCAAACATGCGTGATATACAGCCTTCCCCTGTTGTATGTCATGTAGAAGAATTTCTTATCTTTTCTTATCTTCTTATCTTGTATCGTTAA
Organism: Argentina silus; assembly: GCF_951799395.1. Taxonomy (NCBI): domain Eukaryota; kingdom Metazoa; phylum Chordata; class Actinopteri; order Argentiniformes; family Argentinidae; genus Argentina; species Argentina silus. Next base: position 15,821,417 of record NC_139667.1, read on the forward strand.
AGTTGTCTAAAGAAGGTATATTGTAAATCCCACAAGATACAGACAGTTCACTTTTACGGGAATAGGTGCTGTACAGAATGATATGATGTGTGGTTTATCCACTCTTTTTAGTTGTGTACTTCAGATGTCTTATCGTATACTACTTATTTTCATATTCCTTCAAAGTATGGGGGCATTGTTTTACTGCTGAACATTATCAGAACTTGAAACAGAACAAGTATTCAGAGAAATGCCATGGTTTGTCAAAAGCTGAGTGTTGCTGAATGCTTCTTCTGTCTCTAGTTTGATTCACTGAAAGGCGTAACCCTCGAAGCACGAGATATCCTCGAGATAACCCACCACAGCCCTGGCTGATGACAATGCTGTCACAACAGGAAATGACATAGGCCTACTAGAGGCAAAATAGGGAACTGTGGAGGGAAGTGTTGCCTGCCTCGTAAAGTTGTAACAGGCTTGCTAATCGATCCACTATTGGCTTTTACACTCTCATAGAAAACATCAGTGTTAGGCCTACTGGCTGTACTTCAAGAACTGGGCTCCAGGCAGATACTCTGTTATGGCCACACAGATTGAGTTCCTCTGATATAAAGTTTCAGAGGTATTCTAACACATATTTACATTTAAGATAGGCCTAGCCTACATAGATGCTCTATTGAAAATATAGAAGCCTCCCCATCTTTTGTCCCAGGATGAGGCTGTTGCAAAATATTCAAATATATATCTTTCTGAAGCACCAACTAACATCTCATAATATAATAATATAATATACAAGTATGTCAGATTTAAAGATATAGGGCTCTATTTTTAGCCGGACGCAAATCCACACCTAGCCTATTGGCAATTTGGTGAAATTATCACAGCGCTGTAGCGATGTCTCGTCTGCACTTAGGTCGGTAGCGGTAAAAGAGGAGTGTTCACGACAATGAGCAGGTCAAGTAGCATCAATTGCACAGAAAGAACTTGAAAGAAAATAGCACCCATATTTCAGACACACCCCCTAGCGCCACTGCCAACGTCCCCAGCCAGCCCCTTGCCAACTCCCGCGTTTGCGCAAAGACTATTTTTTACGCCGTTAAAATAGTCCCTAGTGTAAATGCCAGGCATAATTCAGCATAAATCACTACCGAACAATACTTTTTGTAAACACTGATGGCAAAATTAATAGATATATCCGTAGTCCCTTTGCATCCCATTACTATAAGCTACCGTGGCAGCATTTCAGGTCTACTGACGCGAACATCGTGTATTAGTGTGTGTTGACATAGCTTGTTAGTGTGAGTTGACTGTATTTATCCCCGCGGGTGGGCAGGATGGTGATAGCGGGGGTGCGGATGGGTTTATCATGCTTTGTCAAGGCCAGTGCTAAATCCTGACCAGTACATCCAGATCATCACCAACGCTGCACGTTCCAATCTGATAATCTCCCATCGCAGAGGGAGTCCAAATGCTCAGACCGTAGCGATCCATACTGTACACACAGAGACGATGCTCCATATAGGAAGTCAGTCTCCACACTCTCTGACCATTCATCTATTCCATCTGATGTCTGCTTAAAATGTTTATGGAAGATGGGCTTTATGCAAATTAAATTACTTTAAAACCCTCCCAATAACCAAAGCTTTGTTGACAAAGAAGTTGTGTCTTGTCCATCCATGCGTGTCCTCTGCTGACTAAGAACTAAAGTAGTGAAATGCTGTCCATCCATCTCTCTTCTCCCTCTTCCCCCGCTCCTTCCTATTTCCCCTCTATCAGACGAGGATGGCCACTTGCGGTTCGTGTTTCTGGAGCATCATCTGGCTGTTGTTGTTGTTGGCCCTAGGCTGGCCCATCAGCATCACCCTGGGGGCCCTGTACGGCATGATCGTCCCCCTGACCACCTGCTGTGGCCTGGACCGCCTCTCTGACCTGCTCCTGGAGGGGGCCAACCTGGGTCGGACCTGCGCCCAGAACATGAAACACGGCAAGTCCCTGTGCTGAGACTGGCCTGGGTCGGGTCGGGCCTGGGGCTGACGTCAAAGAGGAGGGGGAGAGTTACTGTTTGTAACAAGGAGCTGTCTTGTTTGTTTTTACGTAGAGTTGTCTAAGTGGACGAGACTTTGTTTTCTTGGTTTGAATTATTTTGGGGGTTTCAAACTGTAAAAATTGCCGGTATTATACAACACTTATTTCCTACGTTTCCCATTTCTAACTCTGAAGTGAGCCGTAAACTAGGAAACTTGTACTTATCAAACTTTTAACAATAGGATTCCATTGTCTGTTATTGGATTCTACTCGCCATGCCAACATGTAATTAACCGTGGATTTCATTTTTTTTGTTTGTGACTTGAATTCAAATATGCTTTGTATTCATGGCCTGTTTTTGCTGTTGAATTCATGGAAACACAATGCACAGGGCAGATAAGAATGTTAAAAAAATCTCAACTTTAACAATGGGGCCGTTATGACTTGTAAAATAAAACCGGATTAGAACATTTAATACGATTAAACTGCTTTAGCTTTGCCGGATGTGTGTGTTTATTTGATTGAATTGTTATTTGGCAACCGACAGTAAATGCCATTCCTGGCTGTAGTTTTTAGATATGAATTGTATCGAAACTTCCTGCATTGTCAGTGCTCCCTAACTTGCAGTAGGTGAAGGATTTGGGTTGCGTTCAAGTTCAGAAGCTCTCTACTTGTGCAAAAAAGCTCTGCAAAAACCTTGAACTGAGACCTTTTGGGTGGATTATAATATAAAGCAAGGAAAAAGGAAAACACTTACACATAAAAATGAGAATACATCCTCTCGTGTATATGCTCAGACTATACCTCCCACTATTGTATAACACAGTTTGACTACACACGAGAAGAAAATGCGGCAGCCATATGCAGATATTAGATATTCATGTATTCAAGTGTTGTGCCAACTTTTTTGAGTTTCCGTGCCTGTAATGAAGTTGTGTGTGCTATGATGAAATTCTGATGAGAGCAGATTGAAATTCTGATGAAAGATCTCACACGTGTTGATGCTCAGTGAATGTCAAAACACTCTTGAAGGCTTTCTATCTCTCTCTATCTCTCTCTCTCTCTCCTTCTTTCTCTCTGAGTGGGATGGCAGAGTATGGCTCAATCAGCGATCATAAAACTTTCACTTGACCTTAACAGTAGGTCTATTCAATAATCTACCATGCAGAACTTGAGAGAGAATGATACTTAATTCAGTAACTTTGGGGCTAGTTTAAACCTTTGTGCTTCAGCCTACCTACTCTATGACAGGTTGCCATTTTGAATAGCTTTTTGTTCCATATTTGAATGTTCAGTTACAGTGAACCTTGAGTCACCTTTCATTTGAATACAACTTTTTTCTTTTTGATCATATGACTTTCCCGTCTCGATGTATGTGATGATGTGAAGGAACGCTGTATGTGAAGGAACTGGTGTCAGTGTCGAGTGCAGATCAGGCTCAGTGAAAGCATCACCATGCATCATCATCCTGACGTTGGCCCCCAACATCACAAACACTCCAGACGTGTGTGTTTGGGTATCACCATGGAGCCAGTGACAGGCCCACCTGAAAGTCCACCCTTTCATCTCATCATTCTCCTGTGGAAGAGTGGGATGTGAGAGGCAAGACATGAAAAAGAATTCTGGTTCAAAGGAACAAGCAAAGGAACACAGGAGGCTGGTCACACAGGAGAGAGTGATGGAATATTCCAACTTCTCAAGCACGACTACTGAAAGTGAACTCTTGGAAAACTTTTCAACTCATCATGGAAATGTTTCTCGTCCAGAGTGAAAAAGAGAACATTTAAGGCTAAATAATTGAGATACCTTGCAGAGATGTGAAAGAAGCAGTGTTTTATGCAGACATCATATTTACGATTGGTACATTTAGCTATTTTGTTGTCCTGGGGACTTTATCTTCTCTTTTTGATTGACACAGTCCCTTGTCATCTACTTCAAAAATAACTCAGGTTACGATGCTAGTAAATCCCTATGAGGACTTATCCAAAACTCTCTCCAAAACACTCTTAAACTATTCAAATTTGATTCATGAATATTTCATTTTCATTCCAAAGCACTATTTAACCTAATTTTACTGACTGATATACACAGTGACAATTATAATTCTCTCACACTTGAATGATAGGTTCTAATCCTTGAAAGATTCCGTCGAAAAAAGATGGCCGCATCCAAAAATCATAGTGCAATATTTATATGAGTGCCATATGAAACCTAGTTAGATAGTTGTTTTTTTGTCAGCCCAACTCGGCTCCCAAACGGCCTTGGGCAGGAACAACTTGCCAAAAGTTGCCTGATTTTAATTTCAGGTTTTTTTCCCTTTTTCCTCCCAGAAGTCTTGGCAGAGGATGCAGCCCTAGCTTGGCTGGGGGAGGCAAGGCTGGGGGAGGCAAGGCGTGGAAGCCAAGCTGACAGTACCATGCTGAGAGGATGCACGTGAGAGTGAAGAGGGGAGAGAGGGAGATGGGGAGAGAGAGGAGAGGCAGGTCTAGTGAATATTTTATTTGGGTTTGAGATTGGGAATGGAAAAAGGCCGCTTCGCCTCCCTGTGAGGGAATCTGGCAGGCTCAGAGAAATATGTCGGACTCAGGATCCAATTAACCCCATACTGCTTTGTAATTTCACCCCTCACACACATACAGTCCACATACATGCACACGCAGCACATACACACGCACGCGCACACACACACACACACACACACGCTCCTGTATTGCTAGCTAAGGGAATGTCAAAGTTCGACCTTTCAAAGGGGAGTAGAGAGTGTATGGTGAGAGTGAGGGAGCCATGGGAACAGAGAGTGTGTAATAATCGGTGGCTGTATTGCACACAGCAATTCTAAGTGGGGTCTGCTTGTGTTGCTTGCTTGCTTGTATGTATGTATATATGTAGGTAGGTAGGTATGTAGGTAGGTAGGTATGTACAGTATATAGGTAGGTAGACATTGTGTGTGTGTGTGTGTGTGTGTGTGTGTGTGTGTGTGTGTGTGTGTGTGTGTGTGTGTGTGTTGGTAAAGGCTGGTAAAGGCTGGTACTCCGAGCTTCACCCTTAGGTTAATTCATATATAGCGATTACATGTTAATGACAATCCCACTGAAAAAATAATATACTATCCCTTTTTAGATTACTGTGGTGTTAGTATCTACATGTATTTTTATGTTAATTTCAGAGTGGTTCTCATCATGTAAAGTGCATCTCATTTCATATTGTAATGCAATGTTGTTGTTGTAGGTAGGTAGATAGGTATGTAGGTGGGTGGGTTTGTAGGTAGGTAGGTATGTAGGTAGGTATGCAGATAGGTAGGTATGTACGTAGGTAGGTAGGTAGGTAGGTAGGTAGGTATGTAGGTTGGGAGGTAGGTTGGGAGGTAGATAGGTAGATAGGTAGGTAGGTAGGTAGGTAGGTAGGTATGTAGGTTGGGAGGTAGATAGGTAGATAGGTAGGTAGGTAGGTAGGTAGGTAAGTAGGTATGTATGTATGTAGGTAGGTAGGCAGGTAGGTATGTATGTAGGTAGATAGGTATGTAGGTAGGTAGGCAGGTAGGTATGTATGTAGGTAGATAGGTATGTAGGTAGGTAGGTATGTAGGTATGTATCTATGTTGGTATCTATGTTGGTATAGTAAATCAGATGTAAACCTGTGTTATGTCGTATTCATGTGGGTGAATATGTGTGTTGCTTAAGTATGTATGTTGAGTGTGTCTACGTTCTGTTGTGTGCATGAATAGGAAAGAGAAAGAGAGACATTCTCTTGAAGCTTCAGCGTGTGTGTGTGTGTGTGTGTGTGTGTGTGTGTGTGTGTGTGTGTGTGTGTGTGTGTGTGTGTTGTTCCAACCCAAAGGGTTTTTTTGACTTGGCATTTACACAGCTCTGGCCAGGCAGGATGTGTTTTCTGTTGCAATGTGTGTTCCTCTCCCATATCCTCTCCTGTCAGTGCTTTTCACCAAGGGGCTAAATCTGCCCCTACTGCTGCTGAGGCTGAGGGCATCTGACTCACATATGTAATGTACATATGCGCACTGTACATGTACTGTACACACACCAATGAATGTTAGCTATGGGTTAAATTCCGGACAGCACGGGTTTACAAAACACGAAGCATGTCAGGCTGTGAGTGTGTTAACACACATAACACACGTTATGGAAATGACTTCAGAATGATCCCACGATACACTCAGTCTGTTCCGTATTGCATTTTCCTTGGCCTGCTTTTGACTTGCTCTTTGAATACAGATGCTATGGATGGATGCTATGGATGGATGCTGGGTTCTTTAATCATGAATGAAGAGGATTTGCTTTTTGTTTTTGTGGACTGAACTTTCGGTGCTGATATTGTCTCATCTCTCTCTGTCTGTCCAATGACCGATACATGAGTGAGAGTCACTGAATCCAGTTTTGTCTTGAGGCAATGTTTTTGACAAGTCATACACTTCTGACATTTATGCAAATGCTGTTGAGTTATTCATTCCAGTTCTCTGCTTATTCCTGCTATCGTAATGCATTACTCAAAACTATTTCCTCATGAGCTTGGTACATGTTCAGAAATGGGTGATTCAGATTGACCAGAAAGACCACGTAGGAAGTGATACATGTCGCTGGAAAAGGCTGGTAAAGGCTGGAAAAGGTTGGTAAAGGTTGGTAAATGTGGGTAAAGGCTGGTAAAGGTTGGTAAAGGCTGGTAAAGGTTGGTAAATGCTGGTAAAGGCTGGTAAAGGTTGGTAAAGGTTGGTAAATGCTGGTAAAGGCTGGTAAAGGCTGGTAAAGGTTGGTAAATGCTGGTAAAGGTTGGTAAAGGTTGGTAAATGCTGGTAAAGGTTGGTAAAGGTTGGTAAATGCTGGTAAAGGCTGGTAAAGGTTGGTAAATGCTGGTAAAGACTGGTAAAGGTTGGTAAATGTGGGTAAAGGCTGGTAAAGGCTGGTAAAGGTTGGTACTCCTATAGCCTGGTCAAGCTATAGCTTCACCCTTAGGTTAATTCATATATAGCGATTACATGTTAATGACAATCCCACTGAAAAAATAATATACTATCCCTTTTTAGATTACTGTGGTGTTAGTATCTACATGTACTTTTATGTTAATTTCAGAGTGGTTCTCATCATGTAAAGTGCATCTCATTTCATATTGTTATGCAATGTTGTTTTATATAATGAACTTGAACTTGAACTGTTTTTCCGTTCATAGTTAATGGGCCAAATACTCTTTGCTGCACAATTTCTCTGTACAGCAATATGTTTCATGTCCTCTTTCTGCTGTGACCTCACAATGGCCCCCGTGGCTTGCCATGGGCGTTGTGATGGAAAGTACAACATGCTTTCATAGCATTATGTATTGAACCGGTTTTGATTAACGGTTGAAATCCTCCAGACAAAACACAGTAAAACGACATCGCGCAAAGCCAAGCATAATACAAATGGCATCCCTCAGGGTTTCCAATGAAGGTTTCGCATTGGTTTCTGTTCATTATCTAGAATTCCTATTGAAAATCAATCAGATGACTTTTGCTCGACGGTTTTGGCCCTATAATCCGGATTCAATCCTAAATGATGTCCCCTCCCGCCCCAGGGGGTGCGTGATTAAGGAGATGATGTGGAGAATATGATAGTGTCATGGGTGTTTAACCTCAGGGCGATTATTAAGATGTGAACATTACAGATTGGGGGATATTGAGGCAGCTTCCTAGCTTCTCTTCCTGTCCTCCTGTCACTGCAGTGAGTCTTTCACACCTTTGGGCGCTCAAAGTATACAATCCTCCCAACTCACCGCTCCGAGGCTTAGGCTTAGTCTTCTCTGTGCTTTTTGGACTACAATGACAATCCCCCTAGACAGAGCATATAGGTACATCGTGTTCATAACATAATTTTTTTCGACAGTATTTGAATACTGGGGCACAATTACGCTGAAAGCAGGCATAGCCTAAGCCTAACGTTCATTATGTAAGACTAAAACAAAGAGTGGGAGTCAGGGTTATGGCTAGGGGTCGGGTGGCATGAATATGATTCATGGCTCGTTTTGCCCTTTTGTGTCTTCCTCCTTGTGGTTGACCTGTCTGTTGCTCTCAGCCAATGTTATTTTAAACCTTTTGCAAATTGCTCTGTCTCTCTTTGTTCCTGGACATAAGTAGCCTAGCCTAATGTCATGTCTTCTTCTCATTGAGAATTGTTGGTGTTATTTCTTATTGTTCTGATATTGGACACAACAGACATGTTGAGATTATTTAATATGTATTTATTTATTGAGATCATTTTATCATTGTATTGGTCTATAACGCCCTACAGATATAAATAACATGACTGAAATAATCAAGTGATTAAATACAAAATGATGCCTCTGAATGAGTTATATGTTTGCATATATCATAGCTATCAATAAAATAAAATGCTCTTTTGAAAAATGAATTACTCAATCAGATTAGACAATTCATTATGGTTATGGAAAGTTATTGATTTATGCAAATCGAATAACAGAAATGCATGAGTTTCTAGATTGAAATATCTCCTCATTAGGCATGACAGGCTTAACATTTTCTGAAATGATGTTAAGACTGAATATATCACTTGTTCTCAGAAACAGTCATTAGTCAGACATATGAAGAAAATCGGGTTAGGAGAACGTCACAATAATTTTTCGCTGCAATGGGTGGCCTCCCTGCTGAGATAGACGCTAAAATGGTCGGGTTTGGAATTTCTATTCCGACTAGTGACAAGCAGCTGGTGTCGCCAGCTGTGGACACAAGTGGTCTCCCCATTTGTTATTGCACCGGGCGCTCCATCTCACTGGCTATTGTCTTAGGAGGCCTTGCCATGATACGTTCCTTCCCAAACAAGATGGAAGAAATGGAAGTTATAAATGTACATTCAAAATTATGGGTTTACAAAAGGTGGTGAATTCCATCAAACTTCGAATCAAGCCATTTGAATTTAGAATAGGCCTACTGTAATAATAATACTAATAATACTACTACTACTACTACTACTACTAATAATAATAATAATGCATGCGTAATATAGCTCACTGGCCACACGATCCCTTTCACTGGCCAACAACCGACTATCGGGGAGAAGATGCAGGAGGCATCTCCAACTTCCGAGTTGTCTTATTATTATAGTTGTCTTATACTTCCGAGTTGTCTTATATTATTTTAGTTTGTCCTCCAAACTGGTATTTGACATCTGCTGGGAATGGACTGGTGGTATAGCCTATTGTCCTGTTGACCCGCATTGTCTCTCTGCCCTTTTCTCCTCCCTACATGGGCCGCGGGCACGGATGCGTCGCGCGGGACTCCCCTCTCTCTCATCATTCCATTAATGGCCTCGCGGTTCTCAATGGCGCTAGGGGCTACCAAATAAGGAGAATGTGGCGTGGCGCACTTCACCGCCCCACCCCGGGGGCTCGCGGCCGCACAGACACTTGTCAGAGTATAAATTGGCGCGTCCTCAGTGTTTTCTACCCCCTGGTTAACTCTCAAGGTCCGGCGCACGGTGCTGATCTGGTGAGTAGTGTCCTAGCCTGTAGTTTACAAACTTCAGCGAAGTCAAAGAACATCAAATGGAATAACCCCGAGGAAGAGGACTGAAGTGTGCTGCTGACACCACTGACAGGATTCTCACTGGAATGCTCTCACCCGCAACTAACCGACTGGCTTCCCCTAACTGGAACCGCGTAAAAGACTGGCTACACATATTACATATGATTATTCATTCGACACTAATTCAAAGTTGTTAGACTTTCATAACTTTTTAACTTTTAACGTTTTTGGAAAGTTCAGTTACTTTTTTATGGTGGAGCTTGCACAGATTGCGGATTACAGATGACAAATGGTGTGCCAACTAACACATTATGATTAGGCCTACAATATACGTACCATCAGGCCTATTATAGCAAGTTATAGCAAGGCAAAGTGAGCATGAAGCATACTAACTAAGCATTATAACACCAAACATTCAACTGGTTCTTATATTTTAAATTACTTCCAATCTAACCCACAACCTAATACCTAATTTAAATCCATCCGTCTTAAAGAAGGATGGAATTGAATGAAGTATTACGTTTTTAGTCAGATTAAAATAAATGCATTTCAAAGTATTTTGGTCAGGAAGAACCAACCTTTTGTCATGGGTTTGAGTTGAATTAGCCTTGCCTTTATGGTAAGTTTTCTCCATGAACAGTCTGAATCTACTTTTTGCCTAAAGTGTTTGTGTCGGTGTTCTACATGTGTGTGACAACATCAGAGCTGACACCATGTGCGACGACGAGGAGACTACTGCTCTGGTGTGTGATAACGGCTCCGGTCTCGTGAAGGCTGGATTCGCCGGAGATGACGCACCGCGCGCTGTCTTCCCATCCATCGTTGGTCGCCCACGTCACCAGGTAGAGTAAACGCTACCTAGGCTTCGGAGACTGTTTCAAAACAAAGACCGAGATAAATCGAGGTGGATTGTTGATCCGTGTCTGTCATATCACAACATCCCCTAGGCAATAGCCTCATTTTTCGATCGTATGTTAATGTGCTTGCCATGCGCAAAGGCCATATTGAGGCATATGATGCCGCTGGTACAATATTGATTTTAAATGAGCTGTCCTTGTGCTTTCCCAGGGCGTCATGGTGGGTATGGGTCAGAAGGATTCCTACGTTGGTGACGAGGCTCAGAGCAAGAGGGGCATCCTGACCCTGAAGTACCCCATCGAGCACGGCATCATCACCAACTGGGACGATATGGAGAAGATCTGGCACCACACCTTCTATAACGAGCTGCGTGTGGCCCCCGAGGAGCACCCCACCCTGCTCACTGAAGCCCCCCTGAACCCCAAGGCCAACAGAGAGAAGATGACCCAGATAATGTTCGAGACCTTCAACGTCCCCGCCATGTACGTGGCCATCCAGGCCGTGCTGTCCCTCTACGCTTCTGGCCGTACCACAGGTAGGAAACATGAGAAGAAAGAATATTAAGAGAGAGAGATGAGAGAGTTGAGAGAGAACCTGAGTATAACTGAGACGTCTTGCATTAATAATATATTTCATCTCTCGTAGGTATTGTGCTGGACTCTGGTGATGGTGTAACCCACAACGTCCCCATTTATGAGGGCTACGCTCTGCCCCACGCGATCATGCGTCTGGATCTGGCCGGTCGTGATCTCACAGACTACCTCATGAAGATCCTGACTGAGCGTGGCTACTCATTCGTCACCACCGGTACGCACGGGAAATTAACAAGATAATGCATGGAGTTGTTGTAAACGATTATTAGGGCCTACATGATTAGGACATGTGGCAAAAGTTATCTATTTATTTTTATTCAACAACAAAAAAAACAATAACAGCCACATAACATTCAAAACCCAACAGCTGAGCGTGAGATTGTGCGGGACATCAAGGAGAAGCTCTGTTACGTGGCTCTGGACTTTGAGAATGAGATGGCCACCGCCGCCTCCTCTTCCTCCCTGGAGAAGAGCTACGAGCTGCCCGACGGACAGGTCATCACGATCGGCAACGAGCGTTTCCGCTGCCCTGAGACCCTCTTCCAGCCATCATTCATCGGTGCGTAAAAAAAAAAAAAAAAAAAAAAACATAATCTCCTCCCCAGCATTGACATTACGCAATCCGCGCTGTTGTCTTAGGTTATTTTAGGTCGAGATAATCTAAAATGCTTGTAGATTCATTTGACTTCGTTAAACTGAGTCGGAAAACTGTGCGCAGGCCAGTCAGGCGTCTTTACCACACGCCTGTTGACAGCCACGCGCCTCTACAGTATGTGAGCGCGCAGCTGCTAGGGAGCTGTCCAGTTCAGCACCTGTTCAACGAGCGAGCTGTCAACGCGCACGGCCACCTGTTTTAACAGTTGACGGTTATATCTCTTTGTAGTTCTCTGTGGAGGGTGATGCAGATTGAAAAAATAACTCCACGGTCCCTTGTTCATAGGTATGGAATCTGCTGGCATTCACGAAACTACCTACAACAGCATCATGAAGTGCGACATTGATATCCGTAAAGACCTGTACGCCAACAACGTCCTGTCCGGAGGCACCACAATGTACCCTGGTATCGCTGACCGTATGCAGAAGGAGATCACCGCTCTGGCCCCCAGCACCATGAAGATCAAGGTAAACTTTGATTCATTTCGCTATATTTTTCATGGTTATCACGCTTTTTTTATGGATATGTGCATTAGGTCTAGAAGGCAACTAACTAATGATGATGTCACTTTGTTTCTAGATCATCGCTCCCCCTGAGAGGAAATACTCTGTCTGGATCGGCGGCTCCATCCTGGCCTCTCTGTCCACCTTCCAACAGATGTGGATCAGCAAGCAGGAGTATGACGAGGCAGGTCCCTCCATCGTCCACCGGAAGTGTTTCTAAACGCCATCCCACCGCGACCTCCTCCTCTCCACTATTACCTCCGTCTGTGCAAGCTCAATTTACGACCCCGGCACAGACCCAGGGCCAAGGCAGCCTTTCATGTATTGTCGTCATTGAACAGTTTGTTTACACTCAAGTGCAATTTATATGTGGATATGTATAGGTTTATAAATAAACAAGACCCGGGACAAAATACACTTCTGTGCGTCTCATTGTAGGCCTACTCTCTGCGTCATACACTCCAGTCATTTCTATATCGGGGCACGTTTTTAGAGGTCAGTGATAAATCACACTAGGGTTTCTTAGTCACTATACAGCTCATAGCTTGTTCTATATACGCATGTCAATGACAAAGGTGTCAGGAATACTTGTGTAGACCGAATGGGGGAACAAGCGGTAAACATGACGGTAATGAAATCAGTGTGCACGGTGTGTGTTCCGGTAGGCTACAGGGAGAGCATGCCTGTTACATCACGTGATTATTCAGAGGAAGGAAGGTTATACAAGATTTGAATTGAGGTTATAAAAGATTATTGAGAGGAGATAAGCCATCTTATGATAAATAAACCGCGGTCTTTCATTCAGTGATAACATCCTCACGTGATCTCTAATCCACGCACCTGAGAACAGGTAGCCTAGTAAGTACTTTGGCAGTGACTACATATTTGGCCCACAGCCTAGCAGCTGTTACAAAGTCAACGATCAAAATGCCAGTCGAGCCTCATCTGATCAGCCAATATTAGCCAAATAAAATCATAAATACAAAACACTAGACTATTCTTCTAAGCCATGACATGTAGGCCTAGGGTAAATCCTAATAAGGTTTGGACTTTTTATTAATTAATACATTCTTCGGAACAAATCTAATGAATGTTTGATTTAATCGATTATTATGATATGATATTATGCTGTGTTTAAAATGATCTGATTAATCATTAGCAAATTGTATATAGCCTATAGTCTTTTAAAAAAGTGTCTTAATCACTATATAGTCCAATATCAAGTCATGCGCACACGCCCCCTACCCTGTAGTTGAGTCGATCATATATAAGGGCGAAACACAGGGCGGAGCCAGATATTTTGTTTCTATTTTTAAACCCTCCACACAGGCAGCCTCGTAAAGCGATTAGCAACTCGGATGGTACTTTCTCTTACTCACTGGGTATCCTCCGCATTGGCTTCGCCCGCGGAGGAGAGAACATAGCTTTAGTCGGCCTAGCCTTTGAGATCCGGGATCCCACCGGCACTCAAGGACATCTGTTTGATGGCAGGCACATTGTCCCAATTACAGTGACATTTAAAGCAACAAGTACCTGACTTAAAAATCGCCCCGGAAAAAAAGAGTCAGAGGACGCCATAGCCTACCCCCTTGACCCGTGGACTTAGGACACGGCGCATTCACGAATCACAAGCCGTCTACTCCCATGACTTAATTTCGCCCTCAGCGTACGACCCGGCACAATCATTTTATGTGCTTCAAAACGATAGAAACACCCCCGCGGTGCATTGAGCTTATCACCAATCATTTTATCACAGATTAATCTTGTGTCGACTCGGCCCCGGGTTCCATTCGCCGAATATTGAAAATGAGAAATCCTGGTATTTTGGCCGCGCTCCACCAACCTGTCTGCGCGTGACGCAGGAGGAGCCTACTTAAAGGCGGATTAACGCTGGCAAGACATAAAATCCAACCTCCCTCCACACAGGCGCAGCGCGCGACCCATCAACCTGATCTGAAGATCGAAAATAGGAGGGCTTATAGTAATCAGCCCTTCAGTCTCCCAAGACAAGGAAAAGTGTGGCAGCGTCGCGCGAGCGCTCTGCAGACACAGTACACTCACTCTCACACAACACAACAACACTGCACGGCGCGCGCAAGAGAGAGAGAGAGAGAAAGAGAGCGAGAGGGGGGACAGCTGCAGCTCGTGATCAATGCATTTGCCAGATAAAATCGGACCCTCTGGAGAGTGACAACGAGAAAAAAAAATTACGGGGAAATTATCAAGGTTTCGCAGGAATTCGTGTAGAGTGCCCGTGTGCCCTCGTCTTCTCCGGATGAACAGAAATGGGGGAATGGACCATACTAGAGAGGCTCCTGGAGGCTGCTGTCCAGCAGCACTCTACTATGATAGGAAGGTAAGAGAACAAGTCAACTGTAATTGCAATAACTAAAGAAATGCACGTTTTAATGGCAGCTGTTGGGGCTAGAACGGTGTTTGTATCGTGTACTAAGAGAGAAGCAGAGACCGGGCAATATCGTCTGCTTAGGCTACTTGAGTAGGCTATTGGCGAAATAAACGCAAGAAAACATGTGAAAACATAGATACATGTCGAGGAATCAATAATTCACAAAAAGAAAATATCTGTTGCAATCGTACACTGACACAAATAATGCACAAAGCATCCCAAACCCGTGCTGAAAGCCAGCATAGCGTGATCAAAGACAGCGCTCGGGTTCAGCACTGGACAGCTCTCAAACACGCGCTCGGCTATAAGACTGTGCCAATCTCAAGCAACGCTGCATACATTTACAATAAATTAACGTCAATAACAGACCATATATTCATACACTGCTTGTTTGTTTGTTTGTTTGTTTGTTTGTTTGTTTTTTAGGATCCTATTAACTGTGGTGGTGATCTTCCGGATTCTAATCGTAGCAATAGTTGGAGAGACCGTCTATGATGACGAGCAGACCATGTTTGTTTGCAACACCCTCCAGCCAGGCTGCAACCAAGCCTGCTACGACAAGGCATTCCCAATCTCACACATTAGATATTGGGTTTTTCAGATCATTATGGTCTGTACCCCGAGTCTTTGTTTCATTACCTACTCGGTGCATCAATCGGCCAAGCAAAAGGAGCGACGATACTCCACCGTCTTTCTGTCGCTGGATAGGGATGATTCAATGAAACGAGACGACAGCAAAAAGATTAAAAACACAATTGTGAATGGAGTACTTCAGAACACAGAGAACTCCACCAAGGAAGCCGAACCCGACTGTTTGGAAGTCAAAGAGATCCCCAATTCAGCCATGAGAACTACTAAGTCCAAAATGAGGCGACAAGAGGGCATCTCAAGATTTTACATCATTCAAGTGGTTTTCAGAAACGCGCTGGAAATAGGCTTTTTAGTGGGTCAATATTTCTTGTACGGATTCAACGTCCCGTCGGTGTACGAATGTGATCGATACCCCTGCATAAAAGATGTCGAGTGCTACGTTTCCAGACCAACGGAGAAGACCGTGTTTCTAGTCTTCATGTTTGCGGTCAGTGGGTTTTGTGTGGTGCTGAATCTGGCAGAACTCAATCATTTGGGGTGGAGGAAAATCAAAACGGCCGTGCGAGGTGTGCAGGCGAGGCGGAAGTCCATTTATGAAATCAGAAATAAGGACTTGCCCCGAATGAGTGTGCCTAATTTCGGTCGCACTCAATCCAGTGACTCTGCTTATGTGTAGCACATGGAGAGAGTTGCAAGTGGGACAATAATGTGCATTGTGTAAAGATTCAACCATGATGGACGGGATGGACAGCTCCTCACGTCTGATCCGTTTCATGACTTAAAAGAGTGGGCAGATTTTTGATTTGTTTGTCTTTTAAGAACTTCAATGGCAAGCGTGGATTACACGTTTGTTTACTTATTTATTATACTGCACTGATGCAACTTTTTAGTAACGTTTATACTCTGTAAAGCGCTAAACAGAGATCATGTTGAAGTGTTCACGTATTTACTCTTTGTGGGCTGTTCTACTGTACTTGAAGAGAGTAAATGCAAATTGCACTAAGAGGTGAACACCGGGAGCCAAACCTAACTCGATATGTGCTATTGACGGTGTTTTTAAACATTTTCCACCGATTTTTAACACCAACCTATTTAAGCGACACCATACACACCGGTTGACTATGTTCGAGGATAAACCTCTATCCTCCAGATTTATATATGCATATATATATATAAATCAATTTTGACTATGGAACGACCTAGTTGAAATACATTAGCATCATTCATGTTTTTGTTGCCTGTGTTGCACCACTGACCTTAACGTATGTAATCATTCCATTGCTATATAGCTGACTTGCAAAACAGTATCTGGTGGATTTGCTGCAAACGCTAACGTCTGTGACTTCCTTAATTTATAACACACCAAAGCGCCCACTGCTTTCATTTGTGAAAAGTGTTTTCTTGCTTTCGTGTAATCAAGTGCCATACTTGTACATAAACATAATATATGTATACATATAAATATATAAATATATAATATTCATCATGAAAGCTAATTCCCTGCTTGGATTATGCTAAATGCCGCCCAATTTTCTTTGCTTTAACTGTATTTGTTGTGATTTAAATGAAAAAGGATATATGACATTTTCTCTATTTCTCTTTTTATTTTGCAAATGACTGGAAAATAAATAATGTGCTAGTCTTTTTTATATACATGAAGGAAAATGTCTCTCCACAATCAGAATTGATCTAAACTCAAAACAGCACAAATTGACATTTTTGACAAACAAAGAATGGGCAATAAATATCTGCTCTGGTGCTACAGTTTTTCATAGAATGGTTTTCAATGTAACCAAAACGAACCAGAAAAAAAATAACATCTTTTTCTGTCCAAAATAAAAGTGGGATTCATGTACACCAGAAACGTGTGAGGTGCAATACTTTCTCTCTGTAAGCTTCAGTGGAATGTCATGTTACAGCAGGGGCTCTGTCAGACCTTTTGCTTGGTGCAGTGAAAATGGAAGCCACACCCACCCTGGTCCTCCCCTGAAGGAGAGAGGTCCCCCAGAGGGGAGCCACCTTTTGATTTAAATCTCATCAGTGTCTCTTAAGATGTGGGTGTAATTCATTTACAAGGGGATGCTTCCATGACAGACATCAATACAGTATGTTTCTTAACAGAGTGGTCGAAGGGGGGGTCCTTTAGCTGTATGTGAACTGCATTCTAACACAATGACTGTCCCAGGCCCCAGCTGACCTGGCCTGTATCCTACATCTGCATAGTTTCACTGTGATTGTGACCTTGAGAAGAAGAAGCAGTACTGGACAGACACACTGTACACACACCTGGGTGTCGTCTATGTCTTGTAGAACTTGGCCATTTGCCTTTTCTGTCTTCCCTCGGGCCCTTCTTCCCTCGTTAGGAGGAAGAGTGCAAGGGTGCGGCTGCGGCTCAAGGGAAACTCGTGTGCTCTTCCTGAAGGTCACCAAGAAGAAGGGAAGGGTGAAAAAAGAGAAAGTGCTGAACTGTATGCCCTCACTCCAGGGAAAAAGAGAGAGAGAGAGAGAGAGAGAAAGAGAGAGAGAGAGGTTTGGGGCTGACCAGGGCGGGTGGTCCGGGGGTGGGCAGGATGCTAGATGCTGGCTCTGCCAGGATGACTAGGCAAAGCCCGGAGAAATCGAAGAGCAGCGCACGGACACATCCATCTCAAACTCAGCAGGGACGTGAAATTTCTCCGTAAACCGAGAACTTCAAGAAAAAAAGAAGGAAGAAGTGCAGTTTGTCTGCTTGCCCTGATGCAATGCAGTGCTTGTCTTTTTTTCTCCCTCCCTCTCCATTGCTCTCCCTCCCTCTCCATCTCTCGTTTTCTCTTCCCTCCCTCCCTCCCTCCATATCTTTCTTTCTATCTCAACTGTTTTCTGTTTACAAATATCAAGGGTGCTCTTTCACTGAGAACAGGTAAGCAGCTAAATGAGATATTGTAATTCAGTAAAGGATCCTACTGTACAAACAAAGGATTTATTGTTTGGACTGTACATTGCTGCACCTGTACTGTGCATTGGTGATGTACCACGGGGCCCCTTACTCTGATGCTGTACTACGAGTGGTTTCCCTTCAGTACTCATCCTGGTATTTTCACTACGGCTACTTCTAAATGCCAAAATTATTGGGTTATGTATGAATGCAATTATGCATGCTGTTCTGCATTTCTCATCATGTGAGCGTTTGAGGGCTTGGTTTAATATGACATGGTACCTGTGCTGCTGTGGCCTTTGTGCTCACAAGAGCAGGGCTCAGAGGAAGAGAGGGAGGGAGGGAGAGAGGGAGGGAGAGAGAGAGAGAGAGAGAGAGAGAGAGAGCGAGGTATGTCTAATGTAACCAACTCCCCTCCTGGCTCAGGTTGTGTGTGTCCTAAACAAGAAAGCTGATAAAGAAAGAGAGATCACATTCATTCAAGGACCCCAACATTTATCTTGTAGTTCAGCCCACCTTGACAACAGCAGATAAATCTGGGTAGGAGTTCCGGAGCTATTTCAAGAATACAAGACAATTGTTTAGGAACACCACCAATTTCAACTGATTGCAGGTGCTTAAAACACAGGCAGGGAGTTTTTACAGGATCATTTTAGCCCTTAATCTCTCTCATTTCTCTCAGAGTGTCGGACTACACAAACACACCTGGATTAGTGGAATCTTTTCCCTGGGAATAATAAAATAGTGTGTGAGAGAGATAGGGCAGTCTTCTCATAAAAGAAAAGCTTATTTTACGAGCAATGACGGCAGCAATGCAATTTCATCTTCCTCATTTTACATCTTATTAAGGGCCTGGCAGTGAAAACACACTGGGTACTGTAAGAAATCAACACCAAGCCTTCAACCTGTTTCCTTTTTTTCCTTCTACATGAGCTGGTTTAGTATAGCAGAATGAATTTTATGTTAAAAGAAGAGCTATGTATTAAATCCACATTCTCATTGAGATGAGAATATACTGTATTTATCAAGGGTTTTGCTGTCATTTTTTTCCACTTCTGTTTTCTTACTTTCCTTCAGTCTCACAGGGAGAGATGATCTTTACGACAGCCGTGTAAAAAACTCAGAGCTACTTCTTTTCAAATGGTGAATCTTTTTTTTTCTCTCTCTCTCTCTCTCTCTCTCTCCCTCCTTGCTGTCTTGAAATATGAAGTCAAGTGCTACAGTACACCCTAAGACGATTTCCTCAAGGCCACTGGCTCAGTCCTGATATTCAACAACAGCTCACTCCAATATTCGGACACTGTATCATCAAGAACACAACAGAGAATTTCCCTGTGTGAAACGCAGCAGAGCCAAATACACAAACACTGCTTCCCACTGTGAATGCTGTGTGCAATCGCGTCCTTTTCAAAATGACAAGACATTTGAACAGAAGACAGGGACACCCGGGGACACGCTCCAACACCACACATACAGTAATTAGAATTGAATGAATTAGTAATCACTGCTAGTTAATTAATTGATACATTCATGAACACAGCAACATGAACTGTACTCAATTGGCACCGTTTATTATGCCTACAGTTAGAAGAGGTTCTTCCTTCCTCGCCCCAGTTGAATCCATTGACAGTTCAGTTCCAGGTCATAGTCCATTTACAAGCCCGTGCCCCAGGGAAACGGTGGTTTCCAGAGTGTAATACCAGTGGTGCATTATCTCTGGTCTCTGAGTCAGTGGGATACATACAAGAAGACGCATGTGAGATGCTTCATACACTGAGCCAGAACTGTTACATAAAATATCACGTACACAGGACAATAACATGTATGTCATGTAAACTCACTAACACGCACGCACACACGCACACACGCAGTAGTGTGTAAATATGTTGTCTTATGATGCAGGTAATATTGTAACCTGATAGTTACGTGCTCCAAATGTCACAAGACAGACAAAAGATGAGGTTAGTTTCCTGGGTTGACATCGGAAGGACAATGGGAAGTAGTGAGTAATATGGCTGGGCGGTAACTGCTTTATTTACGGTTCTCCATGGCAGGGACCTTACATCACACTGTCTCTCCTGGATGAAGACGTGGGAGGTTGAGGTTTGAACACTAAAAAGTAGTCTACGAAGTAATACTGATAGGGAAAAGCTTGTGAGGTCATTCGACCAGCTCAGACTTCATGTTTGTGGCAGTCACCAAGCATTATATTTCACCTACATATCTTACGTATATATCTTTACTTACATGTTTTACTCCAAATAGACCGACAAAATAGACCGACAATGAGAAAGCTTTGTTATGTCTGGTTTTCAAGCCAAAACATGTGAGATCACAACAGCACTCTGACCTGAGAGCGAACTCCACTCTCCTACACTCTCCTCTTCCCTGAGAACCATGTCCACCCATTTTCCCTTCTTTTAGCAATCTGAAAGGAGAAGAGTTGCTTCAGGGTAGCAAGGCTTTAATTCTGCCTTTTGCACAGATTACTGCTTGAAAGGGGAAAGCAAACAGAAGAATAACTCTGAAAGTGGGTCTTTTGATCCACAGAGCCAGAAGCTATGAAATTAGCCTGGTTACCATAGCACATATGCTCACAGCGCATGGCATAAGGAGATATGACTGTCAGTGGGACTTTGAAGGTTGTGACAGACTGTGATGTAAAGTTGATTCACTTACTTTCAAAATGTACTTATTGTCATTTTGGATAAAAGCATCTGCTAAACAACTCAAATGTAAATGTAATGTAATGTCACATTCACTGAATATAAAAAATAAATAAAATAATGTTTGTTTCAATGGACACTAAGGCCGAGTTTCACTCACGGGCTGCCTCGGGGGGGGGGGGGGGGGGGGTTCTCCTAGTTTCTCTGCTGTAGTTAGCTAGTTAACTCTGTCTCCCTGTTCAGCCCTGGTCCCTGGAGGTAGTGAGGTGGGGTGAGGTGGGGTGAGGTTCATGTAAGGAGAACAGTCTCACACCACACGGCCTGCTGCTGTGATCTAAGTGCAGGGAGCCTGTCCTCAGACAACTTCCCCCTCTAATGAAAGCCTCAAAGCGTGGAGGAGCCGAGGGGACCTGTCACATGTAACAGACAGGCCCCTGTACACAGGGATTTGGTGGCTGAGCCATGGTCAACAATCAGGGCTGAGAACGATGGAAGGTGAGGCCCAGATTAAGCCCTGATTCATTTTTTAATATCACCCCTGGATTATGACATTTTTGTGGATTATGATTAGATTTGTCACCCTGTATGCAGGTCATGGTGGAACAGGTTGCACCATCACGAGGCCACGCAAACCAAAACCTGATGCAATCATCCTCCGTTATCACAAAATGACAGATATTCCTTTTCATATCAGTTCGTATGTGTTTGAGTGAAGAAGAATTCAAGAAGTCAAGAAGAATTCTCATGTCTACTCCACTACTTTCTAGTGTTACTCAATAGTGAGGACACAGCATCGTATGCAAAACCAGCCTATGCTACGTTATTATAGCATAGTGCACCAACTTTGCAAGGGAGAGCAGTTTGTCATTTATGGACAGTTCTCACTGCAGAAAAGCAAACCGGCTCATTAATGATTTCCTTTTGTGTTTAATTTTCCACCTGACACCCTATCCTGCCTCCTCCACCCCTCTCCTCTCCCCTCCCCTCCTCTCCCCTCCTCTCCCCTCCCCTCCTCTCCCCTCCTCTCCTCTCCACCCCTCTCCTCTCCTCTCCTCTCCTCTCCTCTCCTCTCCTCTCCTCTCCTCTCCCCTCCCCTGTGGCAGGTAAAGCAGATGCCCATGGCTGCATAGCCCATCGACCCTGATAAATGTTTGAGTTCCGCACCATTTGGCAGCCAATAAAAATCAGTGGCAGGGCGAGGCTTAATCAGTCACAGAGGTGGGACCAGAGAGAGAGAGAGAGAGCTACCACTCTCACTAAGACTGAACACAGGGTACTGACCACTGCAGCTGAGAGGGAATATGCTGCATGTTGTCTGGACTTATATTTGTACGGAGCGAGGTTAGAAGGTTAGAAGACACATGAACTACCGGAAGGAACTGAGAGTTTCCATATTGAGCAGCCATATTGCATGAGGCTGACAGAGACACATGGAGAAACCCTATTACTACAGTATGTAGGGATTCATCTGCTCGACTTCTTCTTAGCTCGACTCGTTTGGTCTAGTGGACTTTGATTTACTGGTCTCTGTTTGAACCATATACATATAACTCTCTTCTAATTCTCTATTCTCTCTGTATTCCTCTCCCTCCCTCCCTCCCTCCCGCTCTCTGATGTGTCACTCCTTTGGTGTGAATCACGTGTCGTTGTGTAAAGCCCAATAACACTGGGATGAAATTACACTTTACACAACAGGCTTTCAAGGCCATTCATTGCCAACAACATGTTGAACAATCTCATTGAGAAAGTGTGAGAGAGATTGGGAATGTGTGAGACTGCAAATACAGATCAGATCCAGAATTTTTTGTGGCAGTCTCAGAATTGTTATTCTGACTCATTTAATCAGTTTTTGTTCCATCACAGGAGGAAACATTTATTAATATCAAAACACATGTTCTCATCATTGTGTCATACCGTTCCATCTTGAAAGAATGCCTACATTCTACATTTCATCTACATTTAAAGAGGCAATCTGGGATTCAAACAACAACTAAGTGGTCTCCCCCTACCACGTTTTTTGGTAAACGGTTGAGGGATGGGGCTGAAGAAACTAATAGACGGAGTTATGGATGCATGGACTGACCATACATTAGGTTGAAATAAACGTTTTAACCATGATTTGAAGCTACAATTACAATTACATTGTTTACAAACAATGGAGTAAAACAATTATATTTTGGGTTGTTATGAGGTAAGACATTTGAACTAAACTCCCGAGGCATTTATAAGTTCTATTTTTCAAGAATCAAGGGCTGTAATATCATTAATTTAAAATGCCAGATTGCCCTTTTAAGACGTGTATTTTCATGTTATAATCTAATAGTTTATTCTAGATAGAACAGATCAGAGATTTCCATCAAAGCATCAAATCTAACAAACCTTAAGTACCTTTAGCAGCTAATTGCTGTCCATTTCCTTATCATTTGACATGGAACCCTCAGATCTCTCTGCACCACGGCCAGTTGATGCACGTGGTAGCACTAATCCACAGTGGGTGCTACAGTGTCCCCAGACAATAGCGCACGCACACACACACACACACACACACACACACACACACACACACACACACACACACACACACACGCACACAGACACAGTCACACACACACACACACACACACACACACACACCACCATACCTAGTCTGCCAGAAGAAGCCTTGTGCGGTAAGCCTCTTGAAATGTGTATGGAATTCCAGTTGATCAGAGAGGACTCAAATGAATCCGCCTAAGCGTGGTCGTGTTTTCAGACTCAGATTATGACAGTGTAAATGTGTGAGCAAGGCAAGCTTAGTTAGCACACATACACACAACACTAGGTAGGGAAGGAGTGTTGATTGCGTTCATGTCGTTGTCCTCCCCACTGACGCCTTCTCTGTCATTTGAGCCGTGAAACTAACTCTTCACTTGAATCCAATGTCAAGGATCTATTTTCCGCAGGAAAACGGAATCAAAAACACAATCGTTCAGGAGGCTGGTGGAGGTAGAAATCGGAGGTAGAAATCGGAGAAATCGGAAATACTGAGCAAATAAGAGGAAGTAGTTAACCTCGGATATGAACTGCACATCCAGTAATGTCAGCTTGATTACAGCAAGCTTTAATGAGAGGGCTGATTCTGTTAATCTGACATTAGCTCTTACAGTAAATCTACTCATCAGCTCTTCAGACCTGTCATGCATGTGACGGGGTAAAGATGAGCTTGTGACAGAGGGTTCAATTACTGGGTCATTAGCAGTCAACTCCGGAGTGGGTAGCGAGACAGAGTGCATTGTGGGATAGGCTCATGGGACAAGAAGTGTGTGCATGTGCACGTGTGTACATGTTTGTGTGCGTGTGCGTGCGTGTGTGTGTGTGAGGGGGACAGGGGGGTGCCCAGGTGGATGCTGCTGATGCAGTAGAATTCTTAAAGAAATGACTTAATGCTATTCTGGGATCAATAGGGTGCTCTCACTAACAGATGGGCCATACCTGCTGAATGGCCACTTCTCCACCACATCACTTGATTTATAGTCTCACGTTCGCATATCGCTGCACGTAATATGGCGGTCCAAAAATGTTCATCAATCAGAACGTGGCCTATTTATAGCACGCACCGGGGTGATCCCCAGGACTGTACTTGCACCAATAACAACATTTAGCAGCCTTTTCCGACTAAAATTGTCACACATTTGCATAGAAAATAATGGCTGTTGTCATAATGATCGTTTCAACACCTTGGCTGTCCTTGTTATATGTCCACCATTGTTACTGCAGTGACACATGCAGGGCATGTAGAGAGAGCTTGGCGCTGTGATTCTCCAATGAGGGTTTGGAGATTCTGGGACTTGCTCCACATCCCAACCTTAAGAGGCCCAACTGGAGGCAAGCACAGACATACACACACATACACACACACACACACACACACACACACACACACACACACACACAAACACACACACTGGCCTTAAGAGGCCCAACTGGAGGCAAGCACAGACATACACACACATACACACACATACACACACACACAAACAAACACACACACTGGCCTTAAGAGGCCCAACTGGAGGCAAGCACAGACATACACACACATACACACACATACATACACACACACACACACAAACACACACACTGGCCTTAAGAGGCCCAACTGGAGACAAGCTGGTCTTCCTCCAAACAGGGCTTTGTGGTCACATGACCGCCGAGAACAGCTGCAGAGCTCCCCTAGCCAAATCAGAATGGGGGATGTCCTCTGTAGAGCAGTGGTGGTGTGTGTGTGTGTGTTAGACACTGTGTGTGTGTGTGTGTGTGCGCATGTCTGCTTTTAGGTGCAAACCATGATTTGCAGGGATGTGTGTAACCCAAATAAAAAAAATAAAACTTTGCTCGAAATAACAGCTGTGAGATTAATTGTGTCAATGTTTCGAGTTTCTCTCACTGACATACATACACATTAACAAAAATACGCACACACACACACACACACACACACACACACACACACACACACACACACACACACACACACACACACACACACACACACACACACACACACACACACACACACACACACACACACACACACACACACACACACACACACACACACACCAACCTAATATCTGTTCTAAAACACATCTCATCTGAAAGGATCCATTCCCTCTGTCACTTCTCTATGAAGTATCCACATATTACTGGACACACAACAGAGGCACTCCTTGAATATTCAGGCTAAATTTGATTGCGTCATATGTGCAGGCATGATATGTTGCCTGTAGGATAGAAAGGAGCTCCTTATGGTCATAAGTCCTGTTTTATGACCCGCCAGGTCATTACTGGGAGTGGACTGGGCATCTTTCATTAATGTGGAAGTGACATACAGTACGCCATAAGTACATAATTAATCTCTTAGAGGGCCATGAACAGGGGGAAGCAAATCACCAACGGCAGTGGTCTCTGGGAAATTGAAAAGGACATTTTACCCAGAACTGGGACCTCCATGAACCCAGGACGGCTGCCCGGCCAATCCCAGCCCTGCGTCTGTCGTCTAATCTACAGCTCTCTGTTTCAGTCTCCCAGCAATCTGTTTCAGTCTCCCCTGTCCCCTCCCAGCCACACAGGGCAGCGGCAGGAGAACACGACCTCTCTGCTGTCACACCGGCCATATGCTCGCCTCAGTGGAGGCCGGCGGAGGTAGAAATCGGAGGACGGGCTCGCTGTTCCGCACGGAATGGAACGAGGAATGAATATCCAACAACACCATGAGGCCATCCTCCGATGTCTCCCTCCACCAGCCTCCACTGTACCAACCCTATGCTCAACCCACAACCCAATCCCCCCCCCCCCCCTCTCTCTCCCAACCTGGAATTAACGAGCGTGCTACGGTATATATGGCTCCTTTCATGGATGCCATCCCCATTCCCACCTCCACTCAATATCGCCGACGCAGCCATGGCCCATGGGACTGTAGAAGAGCTCCCATCATCTCCTTTGCCTGCCATCAGATTCCAGTTAGACGCGTGATTCATGTGCCAAATAGAAGCGTCGCTGATCCCTATCCCCCGAGCATAGACGTATAGCTCCACATGAAATGGATGTGGGGGTGGGGGGTGGGGGCGGGGGGTGGGGGTGGAGTCACAGAGGCTATCAATTGTGCCAGTGGTGGATATATATGCAAGCAGCAGCGCTAAGGTCGGGGTGGTGTGTGTGTGTGTGTGTGTGTGTGTGTGGGGTGGGGGGGGGGGGGGGGGGGGGTGCAGGAGTACACAGGGTTCTCATTCAGAGTTATCCATCAAAGCGGCTGTGGTTTGTGATTGCCTGAGCGCGTCAGAAGGTTTTAATTATGTTGTCCTTTATTCAAACGATTAATTCTGGCCCACAGTGCACTGGGGGATCCCCCCCGGGGGACGTCACACATCTGGCCAAGCCCGCCCACTTATCATCCCTCCCTCCTTCTCACTGGGTTCTCTCTCTCTCTCTCTCTCTCTCTCTCTCTCTCAGTTTCTATCGCTCTCTCTCTCAATCTCGTGCCATTATCATCCCTCACTGGGTTGCTGAAGCCCCTCTCTTTTTTTCTCTCTCTCTCTCTCTGCTCCTATCTCTTTTCTGCTCTCTCCCCCTCTTTTTCATCTATCTTCCTCTCTCTCTCTCTCTCTCTGTCTCTCTCTCCCCTCCTCCCTGATGACCTATACTCACATAGTTTCAGTAATGTGGTTCCGGTCTGTTCACTTGCTCATCATCAACACCATAAAACCTAAATGTATGCAAACATATGTAAATGAATTCACTGTATGTAACACGAAGCGTTTAAAACCAAATATAGATTCTCGGCCGTCTCCGTAAGTGTCATGTTTTACTTACATGGCAATTATGCTGGAATTATATTTTTGGATTGAAGTATGTTACTGTATGATATGATAACTGTAAAATGCATATATACGTACCTACAGTATTGTATAGTATTGGGTTTGCCTAATAAACGATTAAATCCTTTATTAATTTCTACTGATAATGCATATCCTAGTCATAGGATAATGGGGAGCATAATGGGGAATACTATCACACACAAACAAACGCACAAGCACACACATCTCATTTCACAAAATGTTCCCCACGTCTTCCAACCATGCTGCTCTCCTCTCATCCCTGAAATAGAGTGTGAAATTCTTGCTCAAACATTCATAACTGTAGACATTACATCACCTATACTCTGTCCAGGGGTTCATAAATAAAACAACGAGAGGGAGACAAAGGAAAGATAGGAGGCGAAGGAGTGAGCTAGAGAGAGGGAATAAAAAGGGGGAGAGAGGGTAGAGACAGGCGAGAGAGAGAGAGAGAGAAAGAGAGTGTATGCAAGAGTGCACACGAAAGAGAGATATAGAGAGAAAGAGAGAGAGAGAGAGAGAGAGAGAGAGAGAGAGAGTAGCCATGGGGGGCGATTTCATGTGACTGTGTGTCTCTAGACATCTCTCCCAGCCAGACGTGACTTCACCAACCAGACACTCTGTTAGAAATGACCTCACTCGAACCAATGAGGAATTACAGTTACAGAATACCGTTGACTACATGGCTGAGCCTACACAATGACATCACTGTAACCGATGAACACTTACACCGGAACACCATCCAACACGACGCAGAGCCTACAAAATGCAACACCATTTCCGAATGAAATTGTGTGCCTGTACACAATAGTATGCCTTCCCAAACGCATGTCCTGGTTTCACGCATGTAAGACATTTTTGGACGATACAGTTCGTCAACAACTTAACTTTGAATTGCGTGGCGGTGAAGGCAATATGAGGCATTCACTTTAAGTGGTTAAAGGTAAGGGTAAGTTGTCATGGGAAGGTATGAGCAAACATTAGGATTAGCAACAAAAATGAGCGCATTACACTGTACGAACCAACGGTCTGCCCCACCAGGCTCCTTATACGGCATTCCGCTTTCCGTATTCACCTGCCAGTGTAGTAGCTATATGCGTCAACCAGGACACACAATTGGGAACACGTACTATCGTGTACACGATTTCAGTAGGAGGCCAGTCTGACAAAATGGCCTCATTCATTGTGCTTCTGCTAACCTGCAGCAGCTCTACAAGCTGTTTGGAGCTAAATCATGCAGTGTTACCCAGGACTGCAGGGAGAAAGTAGAAACTTAAATCCCCAAAATGTTTTTGGCTGATCTTCCACTGCATTATTAAAGGCACAAGAGAGATGACCTACTGTATTGAAGCTTTGCCGGAAGATTCAGGTTTTTAGACGTACAGGTTATCTGCTTGAATTTCAATGACTGACTTAACTTGTCTAGACTCTTGGACTTTTTACCTCTCACATCACCCTAAAATGCCAGCATTCATCTCACAGGCTCTCATGTATTGCTGACACTGTGCTCTGCTGCCAGGGATGTTGCCCCCACACCTCCCCACCTCTGGGTCCTCCTGTCAGGGAAGGTGACCCCACACCCACCCACCCACCTCTGTGCTCTGTTAGCAGGGAAGCTGCCGCTACACCCCCCACCTCTGAGTCCTCCTGCCTGGGAAGGTGACCCCACACCCACCCACCTCTGGTTCTTCCTGCCAGGGAAGTTACCACTCACTGTCAGTCTTCTGTCTGTCACTACACGGTGAGTTAGCCCAGGGGACTGACTTCTCCAATCAGCCAACCTGTCCCTCTCTAAAGCCCCATCCGGAAGTCCCACTTGAAGTCTTTCTCAAGTGTAAAGAGACAAAGTGGATAGAACAAGTGGAGAGAGTGAACTTGAGGCAAAGTTGGATTCTGAAGGTTATGTTGAGAGACTGGCAGATGAGGGGCCTCTCCAGGGGGTTGGAGGAGCTCAGACAGGTAGGGTGGAAGGTCTCCATCCAGGAGTCCCAGGAATCACTCACACTCCGGCTGGCTGTGCCCCATCACAAGTGATGCATAGATGTCGTCCATCAAACACTCACGGG
>NC_139667.1:15855566-15860566 GCF_951799395.1 Argentina silus
AATACAGTAGATCTCCTCTATATGGTAGCAATGGAGCTTAACTGGGTGAAATCAAACGGAACACTGTCATATTGTTCCTCACAAGCTGATTATCTGCGTCCCAAGCTCCAGCATTAGGCAATGCTACACAGTGATGTGTAGTAGCAGAGGCACATAGCATTGTTATTCATACATGTATCATAAAAGAACCGTTAGACTGTGGAACAAAACGTTAATGAGAGAGAGAGGAGTGTTGAGTTATTCTTTGCCAACTGAAACCCAATGGAGGGAGATGGATTCTGCCTGCATTGTCTTAGAGAGTGAACCTCTTGTGTGAATCTGGCATCTCTATCTCTCTCTCCCTCCCTCCATGGTGTGTATGGCTGCTCCCTCTTAAGGCTGGCGGAGGGCAGCAGGGATGGTGGAGAGGGGGGTGAAACATGTTGGCACGGGAGTGGTAGGGACAGACCTTCCTCTGCTGCGCACACACACACACACACACACACACAGGATGCCCTCCCCGGCTCTCCTACCCTCCTCTCTTCTCCTCTCCCCCCCCCCTCCTCTCTCTTCTGCCCCTGGACCAGTAGCTCAGTAAAAAAACATTGACATGTCTGCTACCACTGTCTCTGTCTCCCCTCCTTCTCAGGGTGACTCCTCTGACTCTTCCTCTCCTTGAGTGAGGGCTACATTGTATTGCAGATGCCCCTCCCTCCCTCCCTCCCTCCCTCCCTGTACCCTGCCTATACCCTCCCTGTACCCCACCTGTACCCTCCCTCCCTCCCTCCCTCCCAGAACCCTCCCTGTAGCCTACCTGTACTCCACCTGTACCCTACCTATACCCTCCCTGTACCCCACCTGTACCCTCCCTCCCTCCCTCCCAGAACCCTCCCTGTACCCTACCTGTACCCTCCCTGTACCCTACCTGTACCCTCCCTATACCCTCCCTGTACCCTCCCTGTACCCTACCTGTACCCTACCTATACCCTCCCTGTACCATCACTGCTATCCTATTCTGTCATCCTCTGCTAACACCAGGAAGGCAAACACACTGGCTGCATTCCAACCTCCATACTAGCTAGCATCTAGCATTTCCATCGCCGACAACATTGTTTCATCCTTAGTGTTACGCTATAGTGTCATGTGACCGAGGCTGGGTTTTGAACATGGGTCCTCCCGCGTGGAAGACATGGCACAAACTCACTAAGCTTAAGCCGGTCTCAGCCAGGGTATTTCCTGAGTATCGTCCATCTCGACCACCAGCTTTACACGAGACAGACATCGACATTATCATCTGATAATGGCATTTAACCCAATAGATCAATCCATGCATTTATTGAACATGGCATTTGCGGAGGGGTAGAGTGCTGTAATCAATATGTTGACATGGCCCTGCTTTAACTCAATGATACAGTATTTCCGTATCTATTTGACAGTATTTCCGTATTTATCTGTGAGTAGAGAATGCAGTAGTCAGAGGAGGAGTTGGCTAAAGCAAATACAGACCTGAGACCTGGTTACAATAAAACAAACCCAACTCTTGGAAATCTGCTGTGTCATTGTCTGTATACCTGCCCTGGGGTTCTGGCCTTTCTCTCTCTCTCTCTCTCTCTCTCTCTCTCTCTCTCTCTCTCTCTCTCTCTCTCTCTCTCTCTCTCTCTCACTGTGCACGATCCATCTTGATTCAGGCTGATAACAGCAGCATCCATCCACTGTCTGCTCTGCTCTGCTCTGCGGCTGGCTGGGTCTGGGGCCTGGTGATTGTACTATGACTCTGTTTTGACTAGCCTCCCCTGTTTGTTTTTGTTTTTTTTCCTGCTCTAAAATCATGGCCCATTTATTCAAACCCAATTATTATTAAAGCCTGGCTGAGCGGTGTGATGGATGGATGGCACATTGTTACAGCCTGAGTATTGCTGACACACAAAATACTCCCAAGCGCTTTCACACGGTGCCAGTCAGACACGAGGCTCCACAAATAATCCATGTTCATCAACACTGACAGCTTTATTCATTAGGATGACAATGTTGGCGATAATAAAGGGATGAACATTACTGCCTTAGTAATTGGGGAGTGAGTGGGAAAGGAGAAGAGTGTGTGTGTGTGTGTGGGGGGGGAGGGGGGGGGGGGGAGTGTGTGTGTCTGTGTTTATATACAGTATTTGCGCGTTACGACTGGGTTGTCATACGACCGTGAGGCACACACACACACACACACACACACACACACACACACCTGTTCTGGAGATGACCAGCCCACAGCGAGGTGAGCCTGTCGGTGAGTCAGGTGGAAACAGACTGGAAAGCGTTCATCCAGCAGCTCTGGTCTCTCCACACACCAGCGTTCAAATCAAACCATTTCAGACCATGCTCCAGCACCCCTACTGTAGCTAGCATTCTACACACAGCTGGCTGGCTGGCTAAACGCACACACACACACACACACACAATAATATATATATAAAATATTCAAACCCACTCAGGTTAGTCTACATGAGCAGAAACAGACACTGTTCCAGACATAGCCTCAGCTAAACATTCGCTGTGAGCCTGACCATATTTCAGCTGTTCAGAATTTTAAAAGACCACACCGGCCAGTTTTGCTTTCTGGCTTTTCTTGAAGAAATGACTCAAAGAACGGAAGCACCAAGTGGTGACATTAGTCATTCCCAGAGCTATTTGGGAAATTACATTCACGTCAAATAGTCTCGAGTCTTTGGAGTCAACATTTTGAGAGGCTGATGAATCGACTCCCGCTGGACTCCAAATTCCACTTCTAATTTATGTCTGAGACAACAAAAACACCAATGATGAATCACTCGTAGAGAATGCCAATCCTATCCCAATGCAATGCTAGCCCAGTCAAATCCTTTTCAAACACATATGAACACATCCTGAAATTGCAGTCATTTCAGGACAGTTCGCTATTTTGGAATCGAGAAAGAAAATCCTGGACTCGTACACCACTAACATAAGCATGCTATTTTTTTTTTTACCACATTTAAGTCCTGTGAGGGGTTGATATGAGGTTACAGTGTGATGAACATATGGTCATTACCACTAGAACAAATGAAATACTGCCACCATGCTGCTGCTCTACCCCTCTTCAACCTTCCCCCTTTTTCTGGGTTAAATCAAAGCGGGTCCCTGCATGTCAATGCAGCCATTCCCAGCATCACCATCACCATCCAGAGGAGTGAGTGAGTGAGTGAGTGAGTGAGTGAGTGAGTGAGTGAGTGAATGAGAGTGAGTGAGAGAGTGAGTGAGTGAGTGAGTGAGTGAGAGAGAGAGAGAGAGAGAGAGAGAGAGAGAGAGAGAGAGAGTGGGGTAGATAGGCTCTTGTGTCACACACACAGGCAGCCAGCTGCAGCCTGAATGGACCTCATTGAGGAGGGAAAGGGAGAGCTTCAGTGAACGCCGCCCGCCTGTCTCGCAGCCTGCTGCTGCTTACAGAGGCACGGAGATCATTGAGGAAATATCTATTTATAGATGTCCAATGGGGAGGGTGTGGTGTGTGTGTGTGTGTGTGTGTGTGTGTGTGCGTGTGTGTGTGTGCTGTGTGTGTCTGTGTGTGTGCTGTGTGATGTGTGTGTGTATGTGTGTTGTTTGTGTGTGTGTGTGTGTGTGCTGTTTGTGTGTGTGTGTGTGTGTGTGTGTGTGTGTGTGTGTTTAGGGGGGGTTGCTGTCTTGCAGTGAGTCTGATGCAGTGTGATAGTCTGTTCAACACAGTAAGAGCACAGGGTAGCTGGGACGGCCAAGGGCCGATCATACACTTCACACACAATCATATACTCCCCAAACACACTTCTAACACACACACACACACACACACACACACACACACACACACAATCTGGCGCAGAGCATGTTGTGCCTGAAGCTAGGCCTGACAGTTAATGCTAGCAACATGTTACACAAAAATACTCACACACACAGACACACACAGACACACACAGACACACACACACACACACACCGACCTCAACCCTCCCTAGCAACGTGACATGTGCTGCGAGTGTGCCTGTGTGCCCACCATGCTGGCTCTCTCACTTGGCCCTCTTTCATCCAGGCTGTCGCCACGCTACTCTCTGGTGGATCAGGCCGCCCATTGATGATGTGAGTGGGCACATGGACGGGTGCCACTGTCTCGCCACATGTCAGCTGTCCTTAGCTGGAGCGTGTGGCACATCTCTGAAAGTGACTCGTATCAAAGTGAGAATATCATTTTAATTCCAGTCAATTAAGAGTATTAGAGTTGAGCACGGAATTGAAGTAAAAAAAAAAAAAAAGAAAAGAAAAGAAAAAAGAAATGTTTTGTGCTAGGGATCGTCTCCTGCCTCGTTGTGATCCCCACTTTCTGACCTCTAGAAGGAAGAGTCCGACGGCGGGACTCAAAGAGCAGCCGTTCCACACCTGCACACACACCGACACCTCTCCCTACACCTACCACCTCACTCCCACATGGCACACCGACTTTAGAAAGGACCAGGACTGACAGACTCTAGGCCACCTAGGAGAAAGAGAGAGAGACAAATTGCTCTCCACACCCACAGAGATGGGCGTAGCGGAATCAATACGTTTCTGACCTCTATCCCGTCCCCGACTACGAAGTTACGGCTAGAACACAGGACTGTGAGCAAAAGGACTGACACACACTCATTTCAAATTTGTATTGAATGTAATGGTTCAATAAGTATCTGTACTATGAAATGCTAGTAAACGCTAATAATGTTGATAATACTAATCATTTGATAAATCACTAATCATTCACTAAGCATTTAATCATGTAAGCATTAAACATGTAGTGGATGCTTGTACTAATAGAAGTAGAAGTGTTTGCTTGTGAACTGTGTTAAAAAGCTACTACTAAAACTGTTTCCAACAGATGAGTCTCACAAGACCCAATTGTTTTCAGATCACTCCACACGCGTCACGGTTGGATAACAGGTAATACTGTGTGAGAACCCACCCTGGAGGAGAGGGGGGGGGGGGGGGTTGAAAGTATGAATAATGTATTGTAA
>NC_139667.1:15865566-15893066 GCF_951799395.1 Argentina silus
CGGCACTCGGGGGGGGGGGGGGGGTGAGTTCATCTAGCTATCGACAGCGCCACTCCCTTCCACGGCGTATCAATCATCCGCCTGTCACTCTCGATTCTCCTCCTCCGCACCAATCCGAGGCAGGGCTGGCTTCGCTTGCACCGCCCACACATCCCCAGCTCAGCCGTCTCCTACTCACCGACCGGAGGGCCTAGAAACAAGGAGCCTTGCGTGATCTCTTTCCTCTCTACTACGTTTTTACGCCGATCGTCCACCTACAGCGCATTTTCCGCCCGGCAACAAAGGAGTGATGTGCATCTATTCATAAGGTGCATTTTGATGCTACAGGTAGGATAAGTGGCTCTTCATATAGAATTGCAAATATTCCCTTTTTTCATTTTGTTTCAAGGCATTTTAAAAATAGACGTTATCTGTGCGTGTGTGTGTGTGTGTGTGTGCGTGTATAAAGGCTTCGTTAGAGAGATTTACCAGTGTGTGATTGATCACTGACTGGCTCTGCATCTGACACCCGCCGTGACAAACACCAAAGCTGACAGTCGAGAGAGCTGGAGAGCCCCTGGAACCCACACACACACACACACACACCCAACACACCCAACACACACACACGGCAGAACAGGACTGCACTTACAGCACAATAAGAAAAGATGACCTCATTCCTCACTGCGTATTAAAGGGATAGTTGTCAAAATGTCAAATGTACCTCATCTTATGGTATTTCAAGAAGATTACCTTTGGACCTGCGGAGTAAGCGAAACAAGAATTTGGAAATAAGACACAATGAATCACTGGCGACATAAATGTATGCCACGGTAACAGGACCCCTATTAAATCACATGGAGCCATTACAAAACAATTCTGTGTGTCTCCTACCCCCCCCTCCCCCCTCTCTAAACAGGAACTGCGTGTCTAGATCGTGTGCTAAGGAGGTATACACAGAGGAGAGTGGATGTAGTCTGACACTGTCTCTTCCAGAGCCTCATACAGAGAGAGAGAGAGAGAGAGAGAGAGAAGAGAGAGAGAGAGAGAGAGGCAAAGCTCCTCACGGTCACGGAATGGCCCTGGAGCTTGGAGCTTGTCACTGGCTGGCCTGTCATCACACAGGCTGGGGAGGCTTGATGTCTCGCACAAGGAAGGAGGGAGGGAGGGAGAGAGGGAGAGAGGGATGGATGGATAGATGGGGGGAGGGAGGTATGGATGGATGGATGGATGGAGGGAGGGAGGAATGAAGGGGGGAATGGGGGGGATGGGGAAGACAACATACACACATGCCTCAGTGTGACAGGGGGGGAGAGAGGACACTGTGCCAGGTGTGCTCATTATGTTCCACTGATGATGTCAGCAATGGATGGTAAACACTTGGAAGAGATGGTGACGAATACATAGATTGATGAATATCTCCATCGTAGAGAGGGTCTTGTTTTAGCAGATGTGACAGGCTATGCCAGTAACCTGGAGTTGTTACAGAAACTAGACAAGAATAGATTTGAAAAGACTGTCTTTTTTTTTTTTTTTGCATGACTTTGGTGATGTTTTCCGGAAAAAAATGGTTCCAATTAGTAGTGACAATGTCATGTAATGTTTCATGTAGAAGCAGTATGTCCTAAGTGTGATGGTATCTCAAAGGATATTTTAATTAAATTCTGATGTATTACTTAGTATCATTTTTAACAAGCCTCAAACTTACATTAATCACGACCTTCATTTCTATTTCCTTTTTTTCCCCTCTCAGAAGAAAGGATTTAACAACATCTCTGCTTCAATCAGACTGCTGTAGAAGCAGAAAAAAACAGCATCCCATTGTGGCGCTGTTAAAACGCCATCACCCGAAGCCTCCTCATTAAATGTACATAAATAATCGGATTCTCACAGTTGAAAACTCCATTATCACTTCCATGGAATCCCATCTAGACACTGCTGGAGTCTGTGTTCTCTGTTCACAGGTCTTGATGTCTTCGATAACTCGTTTCCTGAGAGAAGGCGGGCTTTTGAATGACTACGTTGCATTTCTATTCCGAGGGAAAGCCAATAATGTGAAGAGAGTTGACCAATCTGTTCTACATGGTTAGAATAATATATACATGGCTGTAGTAACATATTACATGACTATACGAACATTCTGTAGTACATTTTCAAATGATGGTCACCTATACTGTAAACATACCATTAAAATACACTCACCGGCCACTTTATTAGGTTCAACTGCTCGTTAACGCAAATATCTAATCAGCCAATCACATGGCAGCAACTCAATGCATTTAGACATGTAGACATGGTCAAGACGACCTGCTGAAGTTCAAACCGAGCATCGGAATGGGGAAGAAAGGTGATTGAAGTGATTTTGAACGTGGCATGGTTGTTGGTGCCAGACGGGCTGGTCTGAGTATTTCAGAAACTGCTGATCTACTGGGATTTTCACGCTCAACCATCTCTAGGGTTTACAGAGAATGGTCAGAAAGAGAAAATATCCAGTGAGCAGCAGTTCTCTGGGCAAAAATGCCTTGTTGATGCCAGAGGTCAGAGGAGAATGGCCAGACTGGTTCGAGATGATAGACAGGCAACAGTAACTCAAATAACCACTCGTTACAACCAAGGTATGCAGAAGACCATCTCTGAACACACAACACGTCGAACCTTGAAGCAGATGGGCTACAGCAGCAGAAGACCACACTGGGTGCCACTCCTGTCAGCTAAGAACAGGAAACTGAGGCTACAATTCGCACAGGCTCACCAAAATTGGACAATAGAAGATTGGAAAAACGTTGCCTGGTCTGATGAGTCTCGATTTCTGCTGCGACATTCAGATGGTAGGGTCAGGGTCAGCCGTAAACAACATGAAAGCATGGATCCATCTTGCCTTGTATCAACGGTTCAGGCTGGTGGTGGTGGTGTAATGGTGTGGGGGATATTTTCTTGGCACACTTTGGGCCCCTTAGTACCAATTAAGCATCGTTTAAACGCCACAGCCTACCTGAGTATTGTTGCTGACCATGTCCATCCCTTTATGACCACAGTGTACCCATCTTCTGATGGCTACTTCCAGCAGGATAATGCACCATGTCACAAAGCTCACATCATCTCAAACTGGTTTCTTGAACATGACAATGAGTTCACTGTACCCCAATGGCCTCCACAAGTCACCAGATCTCAATCCAATAGAGCACCTTTGGGGTGAGTGTACCTTTACTGTTTACTCTACTGGAGGAAAATACAGACAATCTTATTTTCTCATTTACATATTAAACACATTATCCATCAAAAAGACACACTAGACAGAAACACAGTATGAAGCTGGTACTGTACCTTCCTCATAATCGTCTAAGACAAAGCGCAGCGTAGAGGAATTATCACGCTTTGCCGCAGTACAGCTCATGATCAGCTAATAGACACTGTGGGTGACTGGCCTACGATCTCAGGTGATTTGGGCGCGATCCAGCCACACTGTAAGCACTGCACCATTTGTTGCCCTAATTAAGAATTCATTGAGCACTAACGATCATTTATGACCCCCATTTCCTGCATCTTCTCCCCGGGCCATTGTAGTAACTCAGCCCAGAGTGATGGGCCTGCCCTGGCAGGAGGCAGCAGGGAGGAGGGGAGGGGAGGGGAGGGGAGGAGAGGAGAGGAGAGGAGAGGAGAGGAGAGGAGAGGAGAGGAGAGGAGAGGAGAGGAGAGGAGAGAGGAGGAGCGGGGAGGAGAGGGGAGTTGGCAGGACTCCAACCCAGCTATGAAGATGAAAAATAAATATGGACCTACCACAGAGCCCATGTGTGTGGGGGTTGGGTCTGTGTATGTGTGTGTGTGTGTGTGTTCAGGGTTGGATGGGAGGGGTGTCTCTGGCCCTGATAAAACACAGCCCCTCTGTCCATATCCTGGTATCTATTCTCTCTCTCTCTCTCTCTCACACACACACACACACACACACAGTCCCGAGTCCCCAAAAGCTGAACCTTACAGTATCCTCCAGACTACGGGTCTGCAGGTAGCTACATCCCAAGGTGTGCTTCCAGACGGACTGTCCCCTGTGAGGCGTCTAACAGTACCGACCTCCCCGCCCCAGAGACGCACAATCCAAACCTGTCAAATCCCTGGTATCGGCATTTCACCCAACAGCAGCACCGCAGCACAATGTCAACTTATTTATAATGTCACCGTGCGTCCTCTCCCTGTCACCACGGGCCGGGCTCTCTGGCTGCATTGGATATGCTCGGCTGGATCTGACTGGGACAGGACAGGGTGCTGGTTCAGATCCCCCTCCGATGACGGATGGGAGGAGACACAAAGGTCAGCAAGCGATGGGGGTTTCATTTAGACACGGGCTGGGGTGCTGTTGCATCATCACCTTGGCTTGGAGACAGACAACAGGCGACCTTATGGTCACAGTGTACGTAACAAGCGAACAGCTCAGGGATCTGTCTATCTGGGAGGCTAGCGCTGAGCTGAGCGCTAACGTGTGGGGCTTGCGATGTCGTGGTTGTGCTAGCGCTGTTAGCATGCTTCTGTGATGTCGTGGCGGCGCTAGCCCTGTTAGCATGCTCGCTGACCGCTGTGGGAGAGGGGGAGGAGGGACGGGGGAGAAGGGGGACGGGGGGACGGGGGAGAAGGGGGGTGTGTGGGTGGGTGGGGGGGGGGATAGTCGTTCCCCTCCCCTGGCTTTACGTGTAAAAAGGGATCCCATGTGGGCGTGAGCGACATGTGCATTTATCTTGTCCCTGTTTGCAGGTCAGCGTGACGGTATAGCTCCCTGAGAACCTACTGCCCCCCGGGGATCCCATGCATGGAACGCACTGTTCCTCACACACACACACGGACACACGCGCACGCACACACGTGTGTGTGTGTGTGTGTGTCTGTGAGCATAGACCCATAGCAGGAGTATCTCTCCACAGCCTCTGAACCCAGTGCAGCCACAGCACCCTCTGTTAGCGTGGCTAGGGAATCAGCATATAACATCATGACATATTCAGTTATCTGAGGACCGTTACGTAATCTCCATGACTCAAATCAGAATGAAAAATCATGGAATCATGATCCTCCTAAGAGTGTATGATCCGCAGTTCCTCCAATGATACAGTATTGAGTAGGTCTGTGATGGGAATGAGTTAAAACCTGACTTAGCCTCAGATGGAGTTAAAACCTGACTTAGACTCAGATGGAGTTAAAACCTGACTTAGACTCAGATGGAGTTAAAACCTGACTTAGACTCAGATGCTCTCAGGGACAGAGGGAGAGACCTGGGGAAATAGCGATAGAGCAGGACCCTGGCTGACCTAGTGTTCTCCCGTGCCAAGTCAGACTGACACAAGGACAGGGACAGAGACAATGTCCTGGGAGCTTGACGAAAGCCGCTTTGTTAAGGCTGACATGGGATCAAAGTTCGGGAATTACCTCCGGGCAGGAAAGAGCAGACCTGTTGTTGTTGGAGACATGAGATTCCACATGACAATAGGCTTAACAACAGCACAGTGGATCTCTCTCCCTCTCTCTCTGTCTCTCTCTGTCTCTCCCTCTTTCTCTCTCTGTCTCTCTCTCAATCTCTCTCTCTCTCTCCCATCACTCCATCCCCTAGCCGCAGCTTGGTAGTCTATTTTCATCTCATGTAATCAAATCTAGTCATATAAGAATGCAGGGACATCAGATTCTCTGTCTCCTTCGCATGAAACATTCTAATGAAATTCAAAAGCAGGCACGCAACGCATTGACTCCCTGTAGATCTCAACAAAGGCCAGAAGATTACGGTCTGTAGCCAACCACGTGTCTAAGTCAGTCAACGATGACAGTCACCAAATCACGCTCGGCCAAACAGGTGAACACAAGTAGCTCTCTTTCAAGGGGTAGTCCTCTTTGCGTGGCATGGTAATAACTTAACTCAGGGCCAGCTTTGAGATCTCTGGGAAAGGAGAGACTTAGAAGTCAAAGGGTCGGGGGGAAGTTTGCCATCTGAAGAAGGGAGAGTAAAGTGGATTTACTGTGTATATCTTTGTCCCCAATTGGTTTACCCCCCCTCTGACCTTTGACCTTTCTATCCTGCTGATGGTTGGCAGTGTTACGTAACCTGTAGTGGAGTACGAACCGCAACAGGACCGTCTTCTAACCTTTGTGTGGTGTCCCGGTCAAAATGACCCGTTTTACATTTTTACTAAAAGAAAAATGATAGAATGAATTATTTATGTGAGTACACAATTGAGTACACATGCTACACCCCCCCCGATCCGATGATAAAGGCTGGAAATTGTAGGTGAAAACAGACATGGTAAATATGAAACAAAACTGTCACACACACTTATTGTCACACAACCTTCATCTCTAATTTGCTCTCACACCTGTGCACACACACGTACATGCACACACACACACTTATGCACACATGTATTCTTTTTGTCTGTCGCTCAGGTTTGCAGCACATTTCATAGATTGAAGACACAACCCTCTCCACCTTGTTTTAGACAATATTGCCAAAAGAAAATGTCTCAAGCCTAGTCCAACCTCCACCCCCCCATACACCCCCCACCTCCACCCCCCCATACACCCCCCACCTCCACCCCCCCATACACACACTCCCCCTCAAAATCACCTCCCAATTTCTCTGTGGATATCAAACACACACACACACAGACACACACGCACACACACAAATCACAACTTTATCACAAAAAACATGAGAGAGAAATAGAGAGAGAGAGAGAGCGAGAGAGAGCGAGAGAGAGCACGTGAGAGAGAGAGAGAGAGAGAGATGTTGTCTTGACCACAGTGGAGAGGTAGTGTACTGTAGCTAGACGACGCAGTAATTAGTGCCAGTGCCAGCGTCCATGCCAGGGCACAGCGCATCCTAACTGCATACCACAGGGACACAGAGACGCTGAGGGGGCAGAAGCCCAGGCGGGCAGAGAGAGGGAGGAGAGGGAGGAGAGGGAGGAGAGGAGAGAGGGGAGGAGGAGATGTCAACACAGCCTAAGATAATGAGCTACAGCTAAGGGCTTACTAAGAAACTGCCTCCCTTGTTTTTTTCTTCCTTCTCTTTTTTTTCCCCCCTCCCTCCCTCCCTCCCTCCCTCCATCCCTCCCTCCGTCCTTCCCTCGCTCACTGTCACGACAGTCTTGTGGCGTTGCCATTTTCTCATGTTTAATGCACGGCCATTTATGGCCTATTCCGTTCAGACCATGCACGGCACATGCAGCGGCGGCTACTTAGGCCAGCCAGCCAACCACATGGAGTGGTAGCTCTGTTTCACACGTGCTGTCAATGTCATAGAAGTGATTCAACTCAACGTGTTGTGAATAACATGGGCTAAGAAGGACATCTTGAATTCAACCAAAAGCACTGAC
Organism: Argentina silus; assembly: GCF_951799395.1. NCBI lineage: Eukaryota > Metazoa > Chordata > Actinopteri > Argentiniformes > Argentinidae > Argentina > Argentina silus. The sequence goes on from NC_139667.1 coordinate 15,872,892, forward strand.
ATGTTAATGTAGCCTAATGAAAGGTCAGCTTGACACCCATTCTCCCTTGTAGCTCCCCAGTTTGAGATGAGTGTCTGGGGTATTGGGTGGGTGGAGTGTTAGGTATTGGGTGTGGTGTGTGTGTGTGTGTGTGTGTGTGTGTGTGTGTGTGTGTGTGTGTGTTAATCGTTGCTGTCAGTGATGAACCATCACTCCAATCCCCCACACATCCATCACAGGCCTGGGCCTGGATTTACGACGCTAGCCCCAGTCTGGCAGTTTAAGGCTGGGGTCCGAGCCAGCCAGGAACCCCTATAGAGGCTGACTTATGGCTCAGAGTCTATTTGGCCTAAGATTCATGCCTCCTTTCCTGGGATTCTTCAATACCTGGCCCTGATGAAAATCTGCACTCAATAAGCAAATAGCAACTAAAAGACTGGGCTTGGCCTTCAGTTATTGATGTGGGGTAGCCCGGATCGAGGTGTTCCATTAATCCTAAAGCTGGACAGTGGCCTGCTCATGTCTGAACTGAAGGCCGGAACATTGCAGCACCACCGACCAATAAGAACTCATTCTACACCACCATACATAACAAGGGTATGGCTCAGCCAGCTGTTAATCATTCTAAAGGACCAGTACTGAAACTCTGTGAGATCTGTCAGAGGTAAAGGTTTGTCCAGGTTTTCCAAAAACCTTAGGCACGATATTATATAAAGGAGTGTATGCAATATAAGTATACATATATATATATATATATATATATATATATATATATATATATATATATATATATATATATATATATATATATACACTAATGCTGGATAGGGCCTCCCTTTGCTTTCAAAACAGAATCCTTCGAGATTCTGGTCCATGGTGCATCCCTTCATGGCCACAATTTACCCATCTTGGCTACTTCCAGCATGATAATGCACCATGTGACAAAGCAAAAGTCGTCTCAAACTGGTTTCATGAACATGACAATGAGTTCAGTGTTCTTCAGTGGCCTTCCCAGGCACCGGATCTGAATCCAATAGAACACCTTTGGGATGTGGTAGAACGGGAGATTCACAGCTTGAAAGTGCACAGGAAAAATCTGCAGGAATTGCGTGATGCAATCATGTCATCATGGACCAGAATCTCAAAAGACTTGTGGAATCTTATGGAATCAACGCCACGAAGAATTGAGGCTGTTCTGAGAGCAAAGGGAGGCCCTACCCAGTATTAGTATAGTGTTCCTAATAAAGTGTAAGGTGAGTGTTTATCAATACTCATAAACACTTCATCCAATTGCTTTTTTAACTGCATAGTTGCTTTAAGGCTAAGTAAACATGCAGGGACAGCAACCCTGACTTTAGAAGCACCGAATATCAAAAAGCTAACATTTTCCTGCTTGTCTATAGGGGGAAGATTGATTAAAGTTACCAATTTCTCCCAGCAGACAGCTGTTGGAGTCACGGTTACTAAATCAGCGTGCAGTAAAAGATTCATATGCAGGCGTGAGGCTGATCCATCACAGGAAATCACTATCTGCCCTGAGAGGTAGGGGTAGCACCCAGGCAGGGCTGGGCCAGACACACATACAAAATCACTATCTGCCCTGAGAAGTAGGGGTAGCATCCAGGCAGGGCTGGGCCAGACACACACACACAAAATCACTATCTGCCCTGAGAGGTAGGGGTAGCACCCAGGCAGGGCTGGGCCAGACACACACACACACACACACACACACACACACACACACACACACACACACACTTCGATGTGGCATATTTCATCCTGGTTATTGGTTTGATCTCCTAAATCCCTGGCCTGGCTGGCACCTATCATGGCCTTTTTCCCAGAGCAGGGGGGGATTCTGTTGTTGCTTACCTACTCACAGCAGGGGGGGGGGGATTCTGTTGTTGTTTACCTACTCACAGCAAAACAATCCCTCAATCCATATTTGTGAAATTGCAAATTGGCACAGGATAAGAAGGAGAGATTTCTATGCCTCTAAACCAGTCATTGTGAAGCAGAGGAATTGGCACACCACCGCTCACTCGCTTCCATTCCACCTATTAAAGTCCCATCAACTTAACATAAGACAACAAAAACACACCATAAAATACACTGATTGATTCACAAACTGAGTGAGTGTGTGTGTGTGTGTGTGCGCATGCGTGCGTGCGTGTATGTGTGCATGTGTGTATTTATTTATTTTTAGCGCCCTAAAAATAAGACAAGAATACTGATTTGAATAAACGAAACTAGACATAGCTTAATACCATTCTATTAAAATTAATTAATAGTAAAAAAAAAACTGCGAGAGGATCAAGTCCCTGAGAGTGAGATGGCCGCGGGAAATTCATGCTCGCTATCACTTCTCGTTATGCCTTTAATTAATCTGCTGAGAGCCTTTCGTTAAAGTTAAAGCAGAAATGAGTCGCACCCTCATTCCCGCTTGCTGCGGTGAGGAAGAAGCTCTCTCACAGGTAATTCCCCTTCGTTGACCTTGTAAAACCAGAGTAGAAAGTTAATGTGGTTGTTATTCTAGTTTACGATGTCCGGACATCTCTAAGGACTATTGCTATAAGATGAGTTATTCTCAGTTATAATACAGTAACTATTGTGTGTTTTCGAAGAATAAGGAATCTCATTTTGATGTAAAGAACAATCATAACGACACAATGAAGATGGTGTAACTATGGAGTAAGGAGTAAGGACATGGTTGTTATGGGGCTAGTCCTTGTTTCCGTGGGTAGCGGACGGGCTGACAGAGGGATGGAGGACAGCATGGTCTACATGATGAGATTAAGACCCATATAGGCCTAGGGGGTATCTCTCTGTCCCTTTCTCTCTCTCCTTCTCCCCCCCCCCCCCTTCTTTCTTTCTCTATCCCCCCCCCCCCCACACACACACACACACCCTCCCTCTCCCTCTCTCTCTCTCTCCAGGCCTTTTCCACACCCCCGGGGGGCTTGGAGAAAGTTCTGAAAGTGCACTCAAGTATTCCACTGAGTGGCTCCCAAACTCAGATCATCCTTCAGGCTCTGACACGTTTCCAAGGAGGGGAAGGAGGAGAAAGAGGAGGACATGAGAGAGAGGTAAGAGGGAGGGAGGGAGGGAGGGAGGGAGGGAGGGAGGGAGGGAGAGTTAAGTGACTTACCTAGCTCTGTGGGAGCGACGGAGAAGGACGATCAGGTGATTAATAAGGCAGGATGTCACCCACACGCCCTGGGAGCCCCTCACACACTTCCTCATAGTTCTGCTGCCTCCCAATACACACCTCTGATACAATACACACCTCTGATACAATACACACCTCTGATACAATACACACCTCTGAAACAATACACACCTCTGATACAATACACACCTCTGATACAATACACACCTCTGAAACAATACACACCTCTGATACAATACACACCTCTGAAACAATACACACCTCTGATACAATACACACCTCTGAAACAATACACACCTCTGATACAATACACACCTCTGATACAATACACACCTCTGAAACAATACACACCTCTGATACAATACACACCTTCAATACAATACACACCTCTGAAACAATACACACCTCTGAAACAATACACCAGCTCAGAAGGGAGTGAGTGCATACGCAAACACACGCACATCTGTCCTTACTTTTGTATATACTACTGTATATGTTTGTGTATTACACACACACACACACACACACACCTCTACATCTGTCCTAATCATTCACCGGTACTGTATTCAGATAAAGTAAACCAGTGTGTGTGATGGCCACGCTGTGGTCTGTGTGTATCACTGCTGGAACAGTGTTAACTCACCTCCACCACCCAGCATGGTAATCACTGTAGGTTAATTAGAGGGGTGTTTCTGTCAGCCTCACGACAGACGGAACCCAGACTTAATGAGCTTTTCCCCACCCTCACAAGGGGGGGGGGGGGGGGGGGCTCGCCAGTGAAAGATCAAAGCCCACACACATGCACTGCAATGAAGGTGGGGGGGTGGGTGTGGGGGAGGAGGGGGGGGGGGGGTGAAGGCAATTAGAGTGTAGCAGACTCCAGCCTGGGCCCTCATTAGAGACAAACCCCATCACCTCTAGCCTCACCATGTTATACCTGCACCCCCTACCGACCCGTCTCACGACTGAACTCAGATATCAACATACTACTGTAGACATACCGACAGTACATCTAGTATAATCGTCATAGTCGTGTGATATGAATTATACATTCATTCTAATAGGTCCTATGTCTTGCAATACCTCTATAGAACATACACTCACCGAACACTTCATTAGGAACACTATACTAATACTGGGTAGGGCCTCCCTTTGCTCTCAAAACAGTTTCAATTCTTCGTGGCGTTGATTCCACAAGGTGGTCCATGATGACATGATTGCATCACGCAATTCCTGCAGATTTTTCCTGTGCACTTTCAAGCTGTGAATCTCCCGTTCTACCACATCCCAAAGGTGTTCTATTGGATTCAGATCCGGTGATTGGGAAGGCCACTGAAGAACACTGAACTCATTGTCATGTTCATGAAACCAGTTTGAGACGACTTTTGCTTTGTGACATGGTGCATTATCATGCTGGAAGTAGCCATTAGAAGATGGGTAAATTGTGGCCATGAAGGGATGCACATGGTCAGCAACAATACTCAAATAGCCTATGGCATTCAAGCCATGATTGATGGGTATTAACGGGCCCAAAGTGTGCCAAGAAAACATTCCCCACACCATTACACCACCTCCACCACGAGAAGGTGTTCAGGTGTTCCTAATAAAGTGTTGGGTGAGTGTACATCTCACATGAGTTCAAAGCATCTAGTAATGGTTTCTAATGTGTGTGTGTGTGTGTGTGTGTGTGTGTGTGTGTGTCTCAGCAGGGAACATGGTTCGGCCAGCAAGAGCTGAGGTTGGGTGGGGTGGACGGTGTCCTCATTTCCAATGCTCTGGCAGTGGTGACAGGTGATCCTGCTGAAGCAGGGGGTTTTAGAGGTTAGAGGACGATAGGACTGGAAATGTTCTCTTTGCTTCCTGCCTCCTGACATGAAATATCTGTTGTGACATCCCACAGAGAGTGGGGGGGTGATTCCATCAAAGATTCCGCTGACACCTGAGAAACGTCCGCCTCTATTACGGAGCATCCATCAGGACAGTTGTCTTCATCAGGGAGTGTCCCAGGATCCAGTCTCTTGCTCCCGGTTCCGTCTGTCCAGGATTTCAGCATTAACATTGTTATCACTCTATTTCCTGGACTAAACTTCTCTCGTTCTTTTCCAATGTTCATGATTTAAACATTTCCTTCTATACCTCTCTATTCCCTGGACTGAAACATTTATCTGTGTTTCTCTCTCTCTCTCTCTCTCTCTCTCTCTCTCCTTTTCCTGCTGCAATACATTTCATGAAAGAAATGACTGAAAGAAATTAAATACCACCAGATTAAGCTGTTTCTGTATGCAGCCTGTGGAAATGTGAGGGAGTAAATCTCCCAGTGAAACACACTTTCCCACACACACGCACCACCGGATTTACACACCTGACACCGTTCTGCACGTCAGATCTAGGGTGATTTAAATTCACCTCACATCACACTTGCAATGTTTCCACTCACACACACAAAAAAAGAAAATATGTAATTTACACTTATGCATATTTAAATGTAAAAACAAAACAAAACAAAAAAACAGTTATAAATATTAGACCTACCAAACATATACTGTATTTCAATCTTATGGTATGCTGTCACAAACACATTTTTCCTTGACTATTCTAAAGTCAATAGCAACCTCACCAGCCTTACAAAACAACAGCCAACGTGAGTCGGTCTAGGCTGTTAAGCCACTAGCTTTAACAGGACTTTACAGATGCTATATTTTTGGCACTGACCATTTGGCTCAGGAGACTAATGACATTCCAGTCTAAGACCACGGGCACAGGATCCAACAGGACACGGGTAACTGGATCTGAGGAGGGATGAGGCCCTCTGAGTCCTCTTCCTGCTCAATAATATGACCCCTGGGAGGGGATGGATGCAGGGCTCAGAGGGGGGTGGTGTTGGTGGTGGTGGGGGGGCCTTTATCTTAACCTATCCTGGGCCGAGGTCCAAGGGGAGGGGCACTGTGCTATCATGGTGCTTCATCCTTCACTGGTGCTCACTATATGCCTACATTATTGATAGTCTTCCAACAAAAGTTACAACAGAAGGCTGAAAGTGAAGTGCTGTAGTTACAAAGGGTTTGGAGGTTGTGTGTGTGTGTGTGTGTGTGTGAGTGAGTGAGTGAGTGTGTGTGTGTGTGTGTGTGTGTGTGCACAAGCGTGCACGTGAATGTATCGTACATTACAGTTGCTCCCCTGTAGATGTACTCTATAGGCACGTGCGCGTAAGTCCGAACATTCATGTCACATGGTTAGAGGTTTCATACCTAAATATCACACCAACACACATTCATTCAACCTTGAGGGCCGATGAGAGCAGCCAGGCCAGGGCTATTTACGGTGTTTAAAATGGCGTGCTCAGCTAATCGCTGGAGGGACAGGCTAATACAAACAACGGTTTTATATTTAGACAATATTTCCCCCCTCGTCTCTGGACTGTGTGGCGTGTGTCTGGCGTTGACGAGCTCAAACGCTGTATCAAACACCACCGCGTCAAAGTATCCACTATTGAGCTGTCTTTCATCTGAGCTGCCTGCTGCTGGGTAATAGAACTCTGACTACACCTCTCTCTTTATCTCTAATACTCCACTCACTCTCTCTCTCTCTCTCCCCCTCTCTGATTTCCCCTCTTTGGTACGTGAGACTCTATTTCTATGCTGCCACTCTGGATCTTCATTCTCCCTCTTCTCTTCTTTTCCGTTCCAGCTCCGCCACTCCACCATCCCTTATCTGCACTTCTCTCTTTGAATACCTCCTTTCTTCCACCCACTCTCTCTCTCTCTCTCTCTCTCTCTCTCTCTCTCTCTCTCTCTCTCTCTCTCTCTCTCTCTCTCTCTCTCTCTCTCTCTCTCTCATCTCAAGATAAGATAGAGGAGGAGAGAGAGAGAGAGAGAGAGTTGAGAGCCAAAATGCTAATGCGAACCAAAATGCTAACAGCAGCTCTGGGCATGGCTGTATATAGACTCTCCATCCATGTGTCCTGTGTGGCACCATTGTATCACAACACACGAGACTTCGTCTTCAGAATAACATGAGGATCTAGAGAGAGCGTTCTGCTGCAGTGACAGGGCAGGGGAGGCGGATCGGGGTCTCTTATGGCTGCCCTGAGTCCAGCAGCAGCAGCAGCAGCAGCTGCAGTTAGCAGGGGGATAAAGGTTAATAGGGGTGAGGAGGGACTCTCACTTCACACACAGCCAGAAGCCTGCAGATGCCACTTCTCATACCATCTGAACCAGGGGAGGCTGGCGGAGGCAGGAATCGGAGGACGGACTCATTATAATGCGTGGAATGGTGGGGTATTGGGGCGGGGGGGGGGGGGGGGGGGGGGGGGGGTTTGCATAACACAGTGCTTTCTTTAATGCTCTGAGCCTTCATTTTAATCATGCCATATCAGAAATATAAGGATTATCAGATTTACATTGTTTCCACATGAAGTAGGATGCAAGCGTACATTTTGCACACACACACTGCACACACGCACACGCACACGCACACGCACACACACACACACACACACACACACACACACACACACACACACACACAGGGTCACACACACCCCGTGGCTGCAGCTGCGGAGCTGCGACTGCGCAGAGCTGTCCAGGATTAGTGTCTTAAATACAGCGCAGGGCGCCACACTCCTGGATTCCAGCGGGAGGATAACACCAGCCACTTGGCTTTGTCCAGGCTCAGCTCAGCTCTCTCTGCACACAACACATCATTAATAACACCAGAGGAAGAAAGGCAGGAGAACAACTGTTCCACAGCGTGATTTATGGAGGATTCTCTGTGTTTAAAGAGAAGCTCCAGTTTTACATCACAGCCAGGCCAGCATTGAGCAGAGAAGGTCCCCAGAGTAGACGAAAGGTGAAGGTGTTTTTTTTTGTTGTTGTTTTTTGAGAGAGAGAAAGAAACAGAGAGAGAGAGAGAGAAAAAGGGAGGTCATCGTGTTCTTCTTTCTCTGTACTGGGACAGGAGGAGCCTCCTCTCTCCTTTCCTCATGGTGGATGCAGAGAGAGAGAGAGAGAAAGATGAATAGAGAGAGGGAGAGATAAAGAGTCAGACAGGACAGGACAGGGGTGCGGTTTCAAGAAGACCAACTTAGCATCCCATTGGTTTCCATCAGTCCCTTGTAAAGAACATGTCCTCCCACAACAACTCTTATCTCTCTCTCTCTCTCTATCTCTCTCTCTCTCTGTCTGTCTGTCTTTCCGCCGGCATCTCTTCTCTCTGTGTCTGACAGTGCTATTTCAGGTGCAGTGCTAACGCGGCCTCAGCCTCAGCCAGATCAATATAAACCCAAAGCAAACAGCTCACATCCAGGCTTCCTCTCTGAATCCTGCTGCAGTGCAGAGAAATCAAAGAGGCCCCAACTTCAGGGGCGCTGTACTCAGAACACTTTTCTCTTTCAGAGAGAGAGAGAGAGAGAGAAAACTTCTGGTGGAGAGAGATGGGCGCGTCGACAGACACAGGATTCAATGTCAAAATACATGAGAGCTCACTCACTTTGCTCCCCTGCCACCCCTTAACCTCCCCTCCCTCCCTCCCTCCCACCCTCCCTCCCTCCCTCCCTCTGCCATTATCCCTCGCTCTCTCCCTCCCTCCCTCCCACCCTCCCTCTGCCATTATCCCTCGCTCTCTCCCTCCCTCCCTCCCTCCCTCACTCGCTCGCTCCATCTCCGAAAGAGAGTGATGGAGACAGATATGACACAGGAGCCTCTAAGACTCCCAAACTTAGGACCAGGCTATAAAAAAAGCACAGCAGGGATCAAATGTTCTCGGTATAGTGTCTGCTCAGCGCCAGCACTGACAGCAGAGAGAGAGAATGGAGGGTGTCAGTCATGCTAACACAGAGAGAAGCTGGCTGAGGCTGTCAGCTAAGATCCACGTACTGTACAGGCTCGTAGGCTTAGAGGAGGCGAGGGAGGACAGGAGGAGAGAGATACAGAGGGAGGGAGAGAAGAAGTGAGGGAGGGAGAGATGAGGTGGGGAGGGGAGGGGGGCTAGGAAAAGAAGGAGAGGTAGAGAGAATACAAAAGACTCAATGTTTTTTGAGTCATTTGAGGAGATATTCTGAACTCTGTATGAACTTTTTATGACTGTGGAAGTTGCCCTGAAGTTGTTGTCACATTAATTAGTTGGTAATTTTTCTTTTTGGAAATTAGGACACTTCTCAGGGCTTGAGGGTGTAGAGGGGTAGGGGGTTCATGGTCCCTTTAGAAGAAGAATTCCCAAAAGTCCGATGAAGCTATCTTGGTCTATCTCCGCCACAACTTTAAATAGGGAATCAATGATCATTCCTGTGAGATACTCCATCAACAATGAACGATGATGTCCAGCAAAACAAATACATTTTCAGTCAAAAAAGGAATACCAAACTACTAAACTAAGACTATCAAACTAAGACTACATTGATATTTTTTTTCTAACCCAGTCTTCCAGCAGTTTCCTCATTCAGTACATATTACGGCAGATTTAGATGCTAATGCTATTAGCAGGAGAAGCTCATTTCATTGTTTTCCTATTATCCTGCTGGCACTGTGAGACCCCTGTGAGACACCTGCGAAGATAGGAGATTTGTTGATAAGAGCTAATACACTTAAAGAGTGGGAGGCCAAAGAGATTAAAGATTAAGATACATAAGAGTCTATTTGAAATGGATAGCGAAGGAGGATTACTGTTACAAATCAATGGCAACAGCGTTTAGCATCAGGTTCCATTTAGCCTTGGGTCGATTTGACCACATCAAAATGCAAATTGAAATAGATTGTTCTTTGTTGTCAAATCTTCACTGATGAATTCAAGAGAAAAGGCATCAACCATGGTACTTGAAATATTCAGGTTGAGATGAGGAGGTTGATGAGGCTGGTGTGTGTCTCTTGGTCTAACCTGACAGTAGAGGTTCCTGTGTGGGATGCAGGGGAGGCTGGTGGAAGTGGAAATCGGAGGACCGATTGCTGCCTCCACCAGCCTCCTCTGGTGGGATGACATTTCCATGCCTGACTTGAGGGCCTCCTGGGGATAGAGTAATCACTGTGACCTCCCACAAGGTCTTTTCAAAGGGCAAGGCTCCAGGCCCCATTGTTTAAAGAACATGCTACACTTCCTATAACTAAATACGAAACTTCGACTTCCACAGTGGCCAATTAGTGAATTTTGACAGATTTCTATTACAACAAAAATAGTGGGGGGGGTTTTCTTTAGACGATTAGCCAATTAGTGATTTGATATTTCAGTCCACCTTTAAGGGAATATCTCCTGTCTGGACCTAATCAGGTTGTTCCTAGTAGGGACCAGGAAGATGGATCTTCTGTCAGGAGTTTTGTCAGATCCTACTTTATTACAAGGTTACACCGAAATGTCAGCCTCTCAGTTTTACGGCTACGCTTCAGCTTGTACTGAAAATGTCTCTCCCTCACTGTAAAAAACCCCCAACATATTTTACTTTACTTTACCCCAAGGCGTAGTGCGGTAGGAATCATCTTTATAGCCATGCAAAGCTGTGTTCACAGATTAGTCTGTTATTTCTAAATACCACAATTACCACACGTAATGTACTGCTGATATATAGACGCGTGTCACCGGCATTAAGAACCATTAAGCCACTATATGGATCCAGAGCTGACTTTCTATAGGTCGTGTTTGCAGATTGCTTTCTTTGGGGGGTAATTTTTCAAACGGGTCTCGTCTATCGATAGCTAATGTTTCTATGAGCTCCGAGGGTAGACTGGTGAGTGATGAGGGCTGCTGGCACCATGCGGAGTCACTAATGGGAAAGAGCGTTCCACTGCCTGCCCCTGCATTGCACATATGATTACGTGCGGCTAGATACTGTATGTAGTCCGAAGAAATATGGTCTTTTAAACGGGAGTTGTTATGAAGAATATGAAGTCTGTCCCCCCCCCCCGGGGTTAATATCAATACCATCGACTATATCCACTATAATCCCCCAGCGTGGCGGATTTTCATGTAGCCATAAAAGAGAAGATTGAGTTACACAAGCAGCAGCCTCTCTCTGCCTTGTTGTTATATCGCTGACGGTGTGTGGGAGGACGGCTGGGTGTGGCGGTGGTGGGTGGAGTGTGCTGGTCAGGGAGGGGGGGGGGGGGGGGGGGGCATGGGGAGGATGGTGTTAGGGGGTGTTAGGGTCAAGGATCCCTGGAGGGGGGGGGGGGGGGTCGGATGGTAATGTGGACACAGGCGTAATTAATCTCCAAGTTGGGTGAGGGGAGTGTTGGGACGGTAGTGTGTCTGTGTTGGAGCTCACGGTGGCCCCCCCCCCCCCCCCCACCACCCCCCTCCCGCCCCGCCCTACCTCAGCTCAGGGCCCCTGAGGCCATCCTTCATTCTTATTTATGAGCTTCCACTCGGCCACTCCGCTCCACTGTTCCACCGTACCGCCCGCCACATCGATCCCTCAAGGTCGAGAAGGGCTGAGCTGTTGCTGTGGGGGGGGGGGGGGGGGGGGCGCTACTTTACAGAACTGAATGCATGATGAACACACAGGAGAAGGAGGCACATAGGGGGGGGGGGTTCACCTGGTAGGAGTGGAGCGGCCATGTGGGGTGGACCGTGTGCCCTCTTCTGTACGATGGGGAGGGAGGAGGAAGGAGGAGGAGGGGAGGCAGGGTATACCTCAGAGGGGCCATAAGGCAGAAAACCACCCCAAGGATGAGGCTTCCCCCGTAGGCTGCAGAGATGCAGAGACATGCCTTGGAAAGAGCTGCACACGGGACTCTCCCTTTCTGACTATCGCTCTCACAGATAGAGAGTCGACGACGTTCTGATTGGACATGGATGTTATTCCAGTTCGTTCAAATGACCGGAAGCAAAAATATGAACTTAATTAAATCATTTTCACATGTTCATCAATATGGGATCATACCAGAATACAGAGAAGTTCACATTCTGTTCACCGTAGCGTATCTGGATTCACTGCAGCATTAGACCCATTGGAGAGGAGAGGGGGGAGGAGAGGAGAGGAGAGGAGGGGTGAGGAAAGGAGAGGAGAGGAATAGGAGGAGAGAGAGGGGTGGAGAGGAGAGGGAGGGGGAGGTTAGAGTGCCCCATTTCCATCTCTCTCCTGGCCCACCTCTCTCTTTTCCTCTCCTCTCTTTCCCTCTCACTAATTCAGTTTCCATATGGCAGAGTGGCCCCTGGGCTTGGGTCTGCTACATCCTGGCACAACACAAACATGACTTCCTGAGACATTCATCATCACATGTTCTGTCAACTGGGGGGGGGGGACAAAGTTTCAACCAGACTGAGCGACGCTGTCATCCCTCTCTAATGAAACTTTCATCCCCTCATGCGTAAATGATCGGGTCAAGGTCAGGGGTTGGGGGTCGGTGGAGATAAGGAGGAGGCCTCCATGGCTGTACCCAGGCAAAGAGACACAAGGCCTGGCTAAGCCCTCTCCTCTGTTCCCCCGAGGGGAGTGAGCTTTGTCCTGGGTGACGCAGAGACCACAGAACACCCTAGACCCAGGCACCGCTTCTGAGGCTGTTACTCATGTTGTTCTGGAACATCTTCATCTCTTGGCCCTGATTCAGCCCCTTGGCTCCCGGTTTCCGTTTATTCTCTGGCCTGTGACCTTCCACAGGGTCAGGGTCAGGGTCAGTCACCCCTCTCATGGGAACTTCAAACATCACAGTTGACGTGGTTGTCATCGCGTTGACGTTAGTTCTATACAATCACAGCCGAATTCGTGAGAGCGCCTTTTTTCTTACACCTAATAAATGGCAATTTTGTTCAATCAATTGTGATGAAATTGTACAACCTGAACAGTTTTCCGTTGATGTTCAAGCTCTATTCTCACTCGCTTCCCTCTGTCTCTCTCAACCCTGTCCTGTACAACTTCTGTTTTTCATTACATGGAATTGCTGTTTCCCATAGTTTTATTACGTCCCACCGCCATTTTGATTTATGGCACCTTTCACTGGTATTGATAGTTCAATACCGAAGCCTAGATTTGGCCATTCTTCTTCGTCTGTGTTATTCAGTGGGGGTCTTGGTGCTGCTCTGATGGTGATGTTACTGTACCTGAGCCAGGGACGTGGACAGGCTTACGTAAGGGCAGGTGAGTGCAGGGGCAGGGGGGGGCATACAGGCTGGCAGATTCATCTCTGGTAGCGTCTCTCTGTTGGACAGCCCCCCAGGTGGTGGCAGGACACTCAGATGGCAGAGAGTCTATCTCGGTCGGGGAATCAGGGCATGGAAGGGCAGGCTGACAGATATGGATGGTCTGGAGGAAGATGGCCTTGTCTCTGGGTTGGCCGTGTGCTGCTCTCACTGCTCACGGCAGTGAGAGCCACAAGTACTCTACTCCAATTGTGTAATAACAAAAAAAGTAGGAATGGAAATGAAATGACTACATAACTATGAAATAACATGTGAATACAATGTCTGTTTTACTAACAGTATTACTACACAGCTATTGAGGCAACTTAATAAAGACTATGAAACGACTTTTTAGCCTTAACTGCTTTTTGGATTACCGAACACTGCAATCATAGACCGTAAAAGAGGATGAATGCATTCATTCTCAAAGTACACAGGAAATAAAAATGAATATCTCCAAAACATGTTCATAATCATTTATACACATTTCTAAAAATAGCATCCACCTTTTTGTGTTTAAACATGAACAGATAGATAGACACAATGTCTCAGGCCTCGGACACGGCCCTTTGAGGAGACAACATGGAGGTCCCCTCATTGATCTCAATGTAAAATAGACTTTGCTTGTCTACCTTAAATGTTTGCTGTGATTGCTTGTTTTGTGCTTCAATACACTTTCTACTATGCCAATGGTGTCGTGAATAAAATATTGACCAAAAACAGCAAAATCATTAAAAGACACTTGACCTGTAACCTCAAAATGCTAGCTGGCTACCTGGTAATCCAGTCAGGACACTTAAGTCGTTGATGTAATTTTGGTTTAATGAATGCACCATTAGATTTGGTGTAAAGGATGGCTCCACTCTGTTAAAAAAAACATTATAATACAAATCATATACATTGCGGGGAGCCCATAAACTTCTAACCCCCCGCTTGAATCAAACAATATTGAAATACAAATAAAATACAAAAGCAGGGAGACCATGAAAATCAACCAACCCCCCGTAGGTAGGTAACAACAGAGCTTCCCTGACAACCAACTGTGCCTGACTGAACCTACGTGATACTTCAAACCGTAAACTGACCTTAAGTTTTATGTCACGGTTAGCCAGCTAGCATTTTGTGGTTGCAATCTAAGTGTCTTTTAATGTTTTTGCAATTGTTGGGCAACACACCACAGTGTATACTAGAAGGTTTATTCCCATGGATACCTACGGCAAAGAGGCTTTTAACATGTGTCTACTATTGATACGGTTGCCATGGCAAATCTTGTATTCACACATAGCGAACGCAAGTCCCTTAATTGCACCTCCCTAATTCACATCCGTCCAACAATTGCATTGCCCTATCTCACAAGATGGAGGACATGCTAAATATACACAGCAACCGAGGCCACCACAACAACAACAACCATGTGAGTGAAATAAACCTTGACACACACTCCATTTTCTCACCACTAACAACCAACAACAACAACAACAACAACAACTAATAGTCCATGAAAATGCCTCAGAGTCTACTATTAACTTCAATGACATGCTAATGATGTTTAGATTACTTTAACATCATTTGCATTTGGAAAACTATCAACCAACCAGACAAAACGCATGAATACCACCAGGGGTTCAGAAGTAGCCTGATAACGACATCAATTTAATGTAGAAGGAATCGATTTGCAAAGTGTGTGTGAGGTGCAAAAGACTGCCATTAAAGGTAAAAGGATGGAGAACGACAGTATAATGGCTTTCATGACAGGAGAGACTGATCCCTTCAGTAATGGGCCCCCCCGCAGACACAGAAGCTGAGGAATTTGGGATGTGTGTGTGTGTGTGTGTGTGTGTGTGTGTGTGTCTGATTGAACACACTACAGTATGTAGGAACTCCCACTGACCGAGCTACTGGCTAAATAGGTTAATAGGTTTCTCACTTTATATTTATAGTGCGTTCCTTCTCTCATCCAGTATCTGGTACCGTATAAATGATAGAAAACCCCCTGGAATGGGTGAGGGTGATTACTATGTTTCCGCATGAACAAAATTGCTGCAGTGCGGTAGTGGTTGAATTTCATCCTTGGCTGCAACTGACCTCCACAAACCTTCCGAGGTTGACAGTTTCACACCTCCCCACCCCTCACACACACACACAGACAGACGCACGCATGCACACACGCACACACACACATGAACACACACACACACACACCCTACTGTACAGTGTCCATCCATGCATACCATGCATCCTGTCCCTTCAGCACTATTGGACCGGATCAGAAAGTGCCAACAACCACAACATTGGAACCAAGAAGGTTGCCGGCGGTACAGTGAAAAGGCCATTCACATACAAAGGTTGAAAAGAGCTATGTGAGGGAAACTGAAGAACGCTGAGAAGAAATGTTTGCTCTGGTGTACAGTATAAACAGTAGGATGTGCTGGCAGCAGTGTGCTGTGTTGGTGAATACATGATGAAGAGTGGGAGGGTGTTACCGACCTGTCCTGCTGAGCTTGTCAGCTTTGAACGCCCGCCATGTGTGTGTGTGTGTGTGTGTATCCCCCCAATCTCTCTCTCTCTCTCTCTCTCTCTCTCTTCTGTAGCCATCAAGCTCTGGTTGATTTCTTCTCCATTTTAGCTGATTTTTTTGTTTTCTCTCTTAATTACCACTGAAAGCGTTGACCAGAGCTCGCTCTCTCTCTCTCTCTCTCTCTCTCTCTCTCTCTCTCACTCTCTCACTCTCTCACTCTCTCACTCTCTCACTCTCTCTCTCTCTCTCTCTCAACTGATATATGCTCAGCTTGCTGTGGAAACACAAAACAATCTCAATGTATCTCAATGCATCGGTCAATACTTACACACCAATTTGCTATTATTTCCATTAGAAGCCATGCGATGTCTGTTCCATAAGCATTGAGCGTGCATCATTTAATTCACTCTCAATTAGCTTTGGATGGCAGATGACAGTTGAGAGTGCTGAAGTGAATATTTTTTCTGGAATTTATCTCCCAAGAAAAGCACGCTTCAAAATAAATCAATTGTCCCCGGGCCAGAAAAGAGATTGTGCTTGCTTGGTGTAAATATGAAGTCATTATAGTAACACCCCCATATCAGCTATTCCCTCTAGGGTTTAATTATTGAAGGCTCTGTTAGGCCCTGTCCTGCTGAGTGTGTCAGTGTGTGTCAGTGTGTGTGTGTGTGTGTGTGTGTGTTTACGTGCATGTGTGTGCATGTGTGTGTATGAGTGTGTGTGTGTGTGCGTGCATGCCTGTGTGTGTGTGTGTGTGTGTGTGTGTGTGTGTGTGTGTGTGTGTGTCTGAGTTGCTGCTAGACCATACTTCTGTCCACCACCATGATGAATGCATGCTGGGAATAGAAGGACTTCTTAAGTGCCTGTCAAGAGATTTCTCTTTGGGCCCGAGCCACTTAGACGATGTAATTTATACTGCTGGTGTCCCTTAAAGCTCTGTATTCTGTATTCCTCACATTCTATATGACAAACTCTCAGATGTACTGTCAAACAACAATGGATACATATTCTGTACAGACATGTAGCATGTAGTACGCCAACCCCACCAGGACCCTAACGTCCTCCCACAGGCCCCCCCCAGAAGCACACACAACCATAACATCTCAGCTGTTAGGATTCAAGGGCAACTGTTACTTCCAGTCTCAGGGAGGGTGATGTCACAGCATGCGAAGGCTAATACACACACACACACACACACACACTCCAGTATGTCATGCTGAGTTCTGCGTCATTCACTCGATGAGGGATGACTCCTGGTGGATAAGATATGATGTAAGTACTGTGGTCAGGTAATCACACACGCACGCGCACGCACACACACACACACGCGCGCGTACGCACACACACACACACACACGCACGCATGCATGTGCACACACACACACACACACCATTGTTCCCCCATGAGGCTTGTGGCGTGAGCTGTGAGGTGAGTGTGTGTTGAGATGAGATGTTGTGTGTGTGTGTGGCCTGTAGTCCTTAGTGGCAGTGACAGGGAGAGGGGGGACGGGGGTAGACAGGGGGGAGACAGGGGGAAGAAGCGCTGTGACAGTGGCCTTTCAGCATGCAGCAGGTGTTGTCAGTGCCCGCCGTCCCCCCACAACCCCCCCCCCCCCGCCTCCACTGTCCGCTGGCATTTCAACACACTGATCTCTCCACCCGCACTCAGCTCCAATCTACCTCCAGAACTCCAGGATGGAGTCACTACTGTACTACTAAATGTACACAGGGGTCCATCGCAAGGCCAAGGAAACATAAGGCCTGTTCACTTTTCTCAAACTGTGTGTGTGTGTGTGTGTGTGCGTGCGCGTGTGTGTGTTTCGTGCCACTCCAACAAGCAGGCAGACACCAGAATGGTCCATTTGAGCTCATAGCTGGAAAATCCGCCTGACAACATGAACCGTAATATGGAGAAACATGCGTGCACTGTACAATAAGCCTGTTTAATCTGCACAGTCACGCTGATCAGGAATGTTACAATGTACCGTGCTTAGCGCCGATGCGTACTGTACAGTAACGTGTGAGTATTGAGTGGCCAGCTGCCTGTCAGGGCTCTGTGTTTGACGAGAGATTAGCGTCTGGATCCATACATTAACACACTACCTAATTACGCTCCCTATTTTTCATTTGGATTCTATGAATATTTAATGGAACAGCAAGTAATTAAATCATACGAGGGAACAGGTGTCATGTTGTTTTCAATGAGAAGACAGACAGGCAATCTCAGCATGTTCAGAGCACAATAAGTAATTAAACAAGTCAGTCACTTTATTGACAGCATTAACAATGGCATACAACGTGCTGTAGTGGAGGGCATTAAACAGGAGGGAAAACGTGTAAATACATTTTAAAAAGATAAACATGCGTTATTGGACTGTTAAATCCATCGCTGAAGTCAATAACGTATGAAAACAATGTTTAATCTCGCTAGGGTTAGGGTAAGGTTAGTTGCTATAGATACAGACGCGTATTGGAATTACCGTAGGTTTTTAATGAGGCAATTCAGAAGATACCTGTCTGATTGGATGAGTGCAATTTAAGATGAATGTATTTATTTAGGATGAGCAATACTTTAAAAAGGGTAAAATAACTGTGGTAAAATCTTGTGTTAGACATTTGATGACAAAAAGGTACAGTAATTGCAAAGAGGATGCTATCAGGCTAAAATGGGCCGTAGCAAACTACTGCTAACGCCTACAACTTAGATTTGCTGTCAAGCTACAGAAAGTAAACAAAACCTGAAACGCCTCTTCATCTTTCGAGAGCTGCAGCTGTCGCGAATTCAGTCAAAGGACGCTTTATTATTTCGCTGCCGGTGGCAAACTTGGTTGGCTTTAGCTGAAAACACTCCACATATTTACAATTTGTTAGCCAACGTCCCTGCATCACTTGGCTGACTGCAATCAGAACTTCTTCCACTTGTCTCCACAAGGTTTAGAATGGAACATCCAGTTCTTGTAGCTGGACTTTCAGTGATGTTCTTTTCTTTACAAGACTATTCTTCATTTGCTAGACTATCGCATGACAATAACAGGCTACAGCACATTGGAGTATGAGACTCAACCCTAACCCTAACCCCAACCCCAACCCCAACCCTAACCCTAACCCTACTGTAGTTGAGCAGTATTTCCCAACAGTAAAACACAGGCTACACAAATCACAGTCACAAACAACTTGGCGATCGAGTGCTTTTTATTTCCACAGTGGAGCAGAAAACAACTAACATCTTAGCAGCCTGCAGAACTGTCTGTGTGCCTAGTAGTAGAATTCACAGTTTGTGAATCCCGGTGGTACAGCTGCGTGAAGTTTGCCTGCCATGAACTGTAATCATCTCAGAGTAGTCCGGTGATGGCTACTTTAAGTATGGAGTATCGCGGGACTTGCTAATGACCGTACTTTGAGCCTATGGTCATTGGAATACACTCCTGTATCAGCAGCCACATCCACATCATTAAGCCTGGTCCACTTGTGTAGGTGGTGAGAGAGATCATAGTGTTGTGGTCTGACTAGAGAATTAAGCTAACTATTCCACATAACGAGGTGAATCCAAAACACGTATTAGTGCTGTTTTAAAGGAAAAGACAGAAAAGGAGACATCAAGGGCCTTGTTACTTTATTCTCAGCTGTGTTCACATACGTTGTCCTGGACACATATTGATCGGCGAAGAAATGAAGAGGAGAAAAATCAATAGCTTTTACATGAACGCACACGAAGCAGTTTAAGGGTGCGTGGAGGATAAGGTCCGAGAGAACGCGTGTGCCCACACACACACGCACACGCACGCGCACACGCACGCACACACACACGCACACGCACACATCTACAGTAGGTCCGATGGGGCCACACCATGTAAGGTCTAAGGAGCTCAGAACCTGTAACCTACATCCACACATGAGAGTGCGTGAGAAAGTTGGGCCTGGCTGGCATCACTCCGCTGTTGTTGAGATTTAAGAGAACTGTGGATTAAAGGCAGGGATTTGATTTCTTTGGAGAATTAGGGCTGACAGTGGCTTAGGTCCACTGTGATACAGGCGCATTAAATGAAATGCATTTCTCTCTCTCTTTCTCTCTCTCCCTCTCCCTCCCTCTCTCTCTCCCTCTCTCTCTCTCTCTCTCCTGCATTATGCGTTAGCCTTTGTGACTTTGGGGTGACTTCCAAACCAATCCATTGAGAGCCATCTGATGTTGCAACAGAGTTAGCAAAAAAAAAAAAAAAAAAAGAAAGTGTCCCAACTAGATTCGCAACCAGTGACATTCAGGTTTCAAGCGGGGCTGTTAATGCCACCGTCCCACCAAATGGGCCCTTTCACGTCCGCTCGTTTGAATTCAAGCCTTTCTTACGACCGACGGGTCCTAATATTTCATACGAATTTGGTGTTCTGCTTTTTGTATGGATTCCTCTGTGGT
>NC_139667.1:15898066-15903489 GCF_951799395.1 Argentina silus
GTCTATGATGTGGAACCCTATTCTCATTACTTTAAAAGCCCTGTGAACACAGAATAGAGGAATAGAGAGATGGAGAGATTGCTAAAAGCATAGATCTCCGGGGCCCTAAACCATAACATAAGCCATTCAGTAAGACCAGGCGTCCCAATCAAACAAATTAAACTGGGCAACGAAACAAGAAGTTTTTCATCTGAAGCTGTCACACATGGAAATACAGTGACGTTCAATAATAGCTGGCAATGTTTTAGATGCTGTGTTGATTTAATGCTATTTAAAGGGTGTGAAAAAAACTTGAGGTTTTGTTAAAATAAATACATTTTTAAAAAGCGGAGAATTTCAACAAATGCAAAGAGTCACACACTGAACGTGGGCAGTGCTGCTTTGATACAGTCCAATGACCTTTGCCCTTTGGCTTCTCTTCCTCCGGAAATATATTCAAATGGCCAATTAAATCCGTCAGTGATAATAACAAGGTCAGATATCGATCTGCGTTTGATAACAAGGTCACATATGGATCTTCATTTGATTATAATGTGGTCAGGTATTGACGTTTTCTTCTATCCCCTGCTCAACCGCTGCCCTTTAAACTGCTCAATAAGGTTGGTTCTTAGTTACAGGAGCTAGATAATGTAGAAGGGAGGATGGTGTGGATTGGGGGAGGTTGTGTTTGTGTTTGTGTTTGTGTGTGTGTGTGTGTGTGTGTGTGTGTGTGCGTGTCCATGTTTTTTAGATTAGATTAGATTCAACTTTATTGTCATTGTGCAGAGTACAAGTACAGAGACAACGAAATGCAGTTAGCGTCTAACCAGAAGTGCAAAATAGCAGAAAGTGCAATGAACAGTATTTACAGGTAGTGCAGTATATGATCAGTAGTAGTACAGTATGATATAGTATAATATAAGCAGTATAATATAGCAGTGCAGTATAGCAGTATGTGAGTAGCAGTAGCATTATAGCAGAATAAATAGTTACAGTATGAGCAGTGTAGCAGCATATGAGCTGTATGGGTAATGCAGTCTAGCAGTATATATGTATTAACAGTAACATGAGGTAGATGCAGAATAAATATAAATATGGAATGCCGTATAAACAGTATAAACAAGTATGTACAGTATGTGCAGTAGTATTAAAGAAAATATAGGATATGTGCATTATGAACAGTATGAACAGGTACATGTGTTTCCGTGCGTGAGTTTTTGAATACATACATGCCTGCGTGAATGTGTGTGTGTGTGGGTGGGTGGGTGATTGTGTAACATGGTCTCAGCATCCATATAGAGTGATCCTAATTAGACCCCAGTTGGGCTCATCTGCAGCTCCACACAGGGAACCTACACCCTGACAGAAGTGACAGAGGCCACGCTCTGGGAGAGGAGAGGAGAGGAGAGGAGAGGAGAGGAGAGGAGAGGAGAGGAGAGGGAGGGAGGACAGCAGCCATCTTGGAAACAGTGGGAAATAGTCAAGTCGCCTCTCAGAATTTTTTTTTTTTTCACAACAGTTGAATAAGATTGAAAATAAGAGAGTGTAGAAACATTGATTCTTGGTGTAATTATCACATCTACTAGAACAGTATAAATAACTGGAATTGAAGAGGGAGGCACACGCGCACGCACACACACACACACACACACACACACACACACACACACACACACACACACACACACACACACACACACACACACACACACACACACACACTCATTCATGGAAAGCCACATCATTTGGAAAGCCATCTAATTCAGAGATTAAGAGGCAGGAGGCCAGCCAGGCGTTCCTTGTTAGATAAAACACTGTCAGGAGTAATTCGTTGCCAGTTATTCATTGCCGACTAATTGGTGGCTGTGAATGAGAACAGGCTGAGCCGTCATTGAAGTGGCGAGGCTGAGATAGAGAGGACATCTCCACATACCTTACCTCCCAGCATACAGAGCATACATTGACTTTTAATGAGCTGGGCATTGCCAATTAAAAAGTACAATACCATGTACTACTAACCATGTGACCAGTCTTAAGGAGCTAGCTACAGTGAGTTATTTAGCAAGGGGAGAAAAGCACCCATTCACATGTAAACATATCGTCCTACACAATAGTTGTTAAACAATTATTCCTAAATCAACACTGTGCTGTTGAGCCTAGAGGGCCTTGCTGCTGTAGTGAACAGAACATTGTCAGAGTAAATAAAACGGTTCTTCTTTCTGGCTAATTGGAGATTGGGATTGTGCTAGTTGCTGCTCGCATGCTCCACTTCACTTGTCACTGCAACTGAGGGGAAGAGTGGAATGTGTTATGCCAATGTTCCATGCTTTCAAAAAGTATCTCACAAGTGTTTGCTGGTAGAAGTAAACGGTAGAGATGTGAGTACCTGAACTTCGTGTGACCCCCCCCCCCCCCCCCGCCCCTGTTGTTTAGATGACTTCTAAGAATTCTCAAAAGTGACTTACCTCCTCTCATCTCCTCCCCTTCACACTGATCTGAAACAGTTGGGCAGGTTAAAGCCAGCCCGATGAAGGGGCTTCCACCATATTGCTTACACCTGTCCACTCTTATCAGATCGAGAGAGAGGACAAAAGGAGAGCCTGTTTCGACTGTTCGTATCTGTCGTTTTATTGGGCAGCTGGTTAGGAACCAGGGGAAACAAGAGCTTGTTAGCCAATCAATGTCTTTCAATAGATCAATTAAGCATTAATAAATGAGAGGCCAAGCGTAATACATTTTTTAGCATCGGCTTTTACCTCGGCTTCACCTCGTGGTGACGACCACGTCACCGCCGCGCTAAAAATGCAAGTCTCATGTATTATTGCGTATGTACAACAGCTTACCAGCATTTAAAAGCAACATTCATTCTCAAACCATCAATTTTTCAACAAAATGTGATGCTCCGTTCACCAACACTGGTTGTCAAGTGTAATTTAAGGTATTCTCTTGTCATTAGTTGTACTCGTATTGACTGCCTTGTAAAGCGAAACTACCCGAGCACCGGATGACAGTTTTAGAACAATTGGTTTCAAGGGACGTGTGTTTCACAGCCGTGTTCAAACCCGAGTGGACAACGCAAAAGAAAAGTCACTTTAAAAGGAGTTACAGGTGGGAAGGCTCGTCGTACTAAAAATAGCTTGTCGTATTAATAGTAGCGTGCGTTACTAGGTAGCGACGTAAAGGATGGCATTTGTTGTGAATGGACGTGGCCGTGCGTAGGTGGTCTGACGTGTCAGGGGCAGGATAGGCTCTAACAAGGAAACAACTATTCCAAACCACCCGTTGTATATCTGAGTGGAAAGGAGACAGAGAAAACACGCGACTGCGTGCGTTTGTGTGTATGAACGGTATTACCTGCTTAACCTAAAGCGAGGAAGACGTCTCAACGCCCCGTAGTGAAGGCACACAACTTCCCCCATCACACCCAAGTCCTGTTCCCAACTGGTGCGTTGAAACGACAACCAGGGCAGCAACACAAACGCACATCAACTTGTATGAATAAATGTGTAAGACAGTCATTGACAGGGACAGGGTCTGGGATCAGTGGGGTAGCCATGTCTTAGAGGGCGTCCCTCTGGCTCTGCAGGCTAATGACTGATCTGAAGTCAGTGCCCTCCACCCTACAGCCCAGGGTGGCAGAAACCCTATCCTCCTGTTAGCTGACTCACTGGGGCCGTCATAGCAGTTTGGCCCCGAGCAATGCCCCACCAAGGACACAGGGGTATGCTTACGCACACACACGTGCACAAACACATATGCGCACACACGCACGCGCGCACACGTGCGCACACACACACACACACAAACATAAACACACACACTCAGCTATACGCAAATTCAGAAATACACACACACATTACCTCACAGAGTTATCACCAAGGGGGAGACACTCAACCACCCCTCCCCTCAACACACACAGACACTCACACTCACACACACACACAAAGATACTCAAACGTTACCTCAGAAACACATTACCTAGAGGAAGACACTCATCTGCCTCCACTAACACATTGGTTTATGTATGGCTACATCGTCATCTGGACTGACTCTGTACTGGGGGGGGGGGGGGGGGGTTTGGGCACCACAAGGTCATGGTCCCTCCACAACACACACATCTCCCAGAATACCCCACTCACTCCAACCCCAGAGTCTGATTGGCTGGATGGGGCTTGTACAGGCAGGGGCATGTACAGCTCACATCTGTCTCTGTGATGGTGACCTATGACACAGCCTTTCTCAGACACCTTTCATCTCTGTTTGGTGGCACCTCAGGTTCATGTGTGTCACTTTCCCGCCACCGTCCCCCCCCCCCCCCTCCCCTGCGTCAACACTTCCTCAAGGTCGGCAAATCAGGCGGCCATTTTGAAAGAGTGAGGACGCGTTCTTAAAAGAGACACTTTGGGATTTATCCCTCCTGGCCGTCACCATGGTGATATGCAGTGCAAGGGCACCGGGAAATATGAGGCGGGGCCGTTCCGATCGATGGCGACCAAACAGACATCAGCTACACTCATAATCTGTCTTCACCTCCTCAAT
The DNA here is from genome assembly GCF_951799395.1 of Argentina silus. Lineage (NCBI taxonomy): Eukaryota > Metazoa > Chordata > Actinopteri > Argentiniformes > Argentinidae > Argentina > Argentina silus. Next base: position 15,902,585 of record NC_139667.1, read on the forward strand.
GTTTCCACCCCAAATTACTGTGCCAGGGGGGAAAGAGGGGAAGAGAGGTAGAAAGTGGGAGAGAGAGAGACAGACAGACACACACACACACACACACACACACACAGACGAAAACAGAGGGAGACACACACACTCATACAGACGCAGACAGAGGGAGACACACACACACACACACACACACACACACACACACACACACTTGAAAAGGAGAGAGAGTGACAAAGACATGGAAAAGCGATAGAGAGAGAGAGAGAGAGACAGAGAGAGAGACAGTACCACACTAGTCCCTTCTGACAGATGCCAGGAGTGCCAGGCGGGCGCAGTCTTAAGGTGACAGGGCCTGCCATAGTGAGCAAAATGTATAATGCCATATGGCCAGTGGAGATGGGCGGAGAACGCCCCGGTATTCCAGTCACGGAGCGATAAACGAGGAATAATCCATCCGCCGGCGTTGTAGGACAGGATTTTACTGCCATATGACATTGTTTTCCAGGAGGAGGGGAAGAAGAGAGGAGAGAGGGGAGGCACTGCAGGCACGGCAAGGCCGCAGCACTCATGACTCCTCTCCTCCCTCTGCCCCTCCTCCCCTCCTCCCCCTCCTCCCCCGACCCCCCCCCACCCCCTCCTCCTCTAGTGCATCCCCCTATCCTCCCACATGTATGCGGCACTTGGTCTGTTTGATGAGAGCCTGGGATGCTGCACTGCCGGGCGTAGCACCACTTTTACACACACACACACACACACACACAGTGTAGAGTTGGGACGTTTGCAGCAGTGTAAGGGCGTTTCACACACACACACACACACACACACACACACACGCAGGCACTCACGCACGCACGCAGGTACGCACGCAGGCACTCACGCACGCACGCAGGTACGGACGCACACACACACGCAGGTGC